>NC_063448.1:15598283-15969080 GCF_020379485.1 Brassica napus
GTTAACAATGTGGGGATGCTTGGTATTGAAGATCCAATAACGGTGAGCATTACCGTACCAATTTTAATTCATTATTTCTCTTTATGTGATATGCAGATGATCTTGCTTCTTGGGATTTCTTGTTGACGGAAAAAACATGCAATGACTGGTTGACTGCCTTGGGCAGGTAACGGAAAGTGATGCAGTTGACGTTGTCGAGGATGCCATTACTCGCCATAACTCAGATATGACTACCAAAGCTATGGCATTGGTTGCTCTGCTGAAGCTGTCATCCCGCTTTCCTTCTATCTCAGAGTATGTTCGAGTTTTTTTCAATCTCAGTGTGTGTTTTATCCCAACTCGTTTATCTTATATCTGTACCGAGTATATGAATAGTGAATTTTGGCTGTCTACCAGAAACTGTAGTGTGTTACCTTCTGATACCTGTTTGTTCGTGTCCTCAACTCTCTTTTGCTAACTAAACAGTTCTCTAAAATTCAATGGCAGGAGGATTAAAGATATAATTGTGAAGCAGAAAGGGAGCCTTCTCCTTGAAATGCAGCAGAGAGCTATTGAATTCAATTCTATTGTTGACAGGCATAAAAATATCAGGTGGTTAAATAAATTCCATCTTTGCCTTTTCGTCATCCATCTTCTAGTGTATTTTTTAAAAATTTATTTTCCCCTCAAATCTCATGAAAACGAGGTCTCTATGCATATAGGCCTTCTCTAGTTGAGAGAATGCCGGTGCTAGATGAGGCTACCTTCAATGTGAGGAGGGCTGGCTCTTTACCTGCGTCAGTTTCAACAATGGCCAAACCTTCAGTTAGTATTCCAAATGGTGTTGCTGCAGCTCCACTAGTGGATTTACTGGACCTGGGTTCTGACGATATCATGGCTGCACCTAGTTCATCTGGTGCAGATTTCCTTCAGGATCTTCTGGGTGTTGACTTAGGATCATCGTCAGCACAATCTGGTTAGTTCTTTGGCGTCTCTACAACTGTTTTTTTTTTTCATTTTATGGTGTACTCAGCTATGATATTGTGTCGAATGAGCAATCTTTTCCTCTTATGGCATTGCAATGTTTCAGGTGCAACCCCGGGTCCAAAAGCCGGTGCAGATCTGTTGATGGATATTTTATCAATTGGGACACCTTCCCCGGCACAAAACAACACATCATCAGTTGATTTGTTATCAACACCTGGCATTAACAAGAATCCTTCTAATGCGCTAGACACACTTTCTTCACCAGCTCTACCTCACATAGCAACGACTGCTTCTGCTGGTGGTATGTTCGATTTGTTAGATGGTCTTACTCCTAGCCCATCGAAGGAAGGTAAGAAAAAGTCTATGTAATCACTGAAACAAAATCTATACAAATCATTGAAACTCTTTTACGAAGATGAATAACTTTGTTTTCCTCCTTGATTGCAGCAACCAATGGTCCAGCATATCCACCTATTGTTGCATACGAGAGCAGCACCTTGAAGATTGAGTTCACATTCTCAAAGTCATCAGGGAACCCACAAGAAACAAATGTCCAGGCCACTTTTATAAATCTATCTCCTAATACTTTCACAGATTTTATCTTCCAGGCTGCTGTTCCAAAGGTCATTTCAGTTTTCTTTTTTTCTCCCTTATTATCCAGTTATCAAAATTTCTTTAACATTGTCTTTCGTTCATTTAATCTCCAGTTCCTCCAGCTGCACTTGGATCCAGCAAGCAGTAACACACTCCCGGCAAGCGGTAACATCACGCAGAATCTGAGAGTCACAAACAGCCAGCACGGCAAGGTATATATCCACTTTCTCTGTTCAGCTTCCTTTTTTTATTTTTTGTCGTCAACATTCTGTTTAGCACTCAACGATCAAGAACTCAGTATATGCTCATATAAAGATTGGTTGATCCTCTGGATTAAGTGACTTGACACTAAATTGGTTTAATGTTTATATGGCAGAAATCTCTTGTGATGCGCATGAGGATTGGGTACAAAGTGAACGGAAAAGATGTATTGGAGGAAGGACAGATCAACAACTTCCCTCGTGGGTTGTGAGGCTGATTGTATTTTCAGCATAAGGAACTTTGAGTATTTATTATCAGCATCCCTATTCCAAAAAAAAAAAAAAGGAAAGAAAGATATGTCTTACCCGAGCAGCTGACGCAACAAAATCAGCTTTTATTTTCCTACTTTTTTCATCCGTTTCCTGAAACTTTGGCTTTGTTTTGGATTTGAGATTCTTCGTGTTTCTTTTTGAACAAAATTTCATATGTTTTTGAGTCAGAAAGTGATGGAGGAAGAAGCACACAAGTTTGTCTCGTGTATAAAACTTTAAAAGAGATTTGATTGCCCACGAGATGTATTTCTAGTTACAGTTACAGCTTCGTCTTTGCACAAAAAGGTTTTGTATTTTATTTGCTAATTTACTGGCCAATGTAATTATGTCACCTGCTCGGATATGATTTTGAAGACAAACTGTGACTTGAGAGATCATTGATAACTTCATGAGTGTTCTTTTTTTTTTTTTTCTTTTTTTTTTTTTTTGAAACACCATGAGTGTTCTTTCTTGAATGCTCTTTTGGAGCATAATAACAAATAAGGGTCATCATACCTACCAATAATGATTTCATCCCATTTTTAGGGATGTCAAATGGGCTAGCTGTCCATGGATAGCCCATGTCCAAATCAATATGGACTAATATGGATAGCCCATATTCGTCCGGAAAAATGTATGTCCAAATAGACGAGGCCCAAATAAACCCATGGTCCAAATTGGCAAAACCAAATGGACATGGACAGCCCAAAATTTTAAAATGTTTAGGGTTAATCGATTTGGGGAAAAATCAGAATTCTCTTTTCGTGAATCACGAGAGAGAGCTCGATCTTCTTCACTTCATCTTCTTCAGTTCATCTTTTTCACTCTCGTAACCCAAATCTCTTTCTCATAACCCAAATCTCTTTCTCGTAACTCAAACCCAAACGTTCTCTCTCGTAAGCCGACTTGTTTCAGGTTTGTTACAGTCTCTCTCTCTCTCTCTCGATTTAGGGATTAGGGATTTTGGGATTTGGGAATATCGATCTAAGCCTCTAAAGTGTAATGGGTTTTTCTAGATTCAATGTTTGCGATTCTGGATTTGATGTTTGTGATTCTAGATTTGATGGGTTTGCGATTCTAGATTTGATGGGGTTTGCGAGCTCTTTAAGAGTTGTAGAGTTGCGATTCTCAGATGATGGATTGATGGATTGTATTAGAACGTTAGCTGAAAGAGATCACTATTGCGTGATGGGTTTGCGATTCTAGATATGGGTTTGTCTCTGAAATAAACGCTAAGCTTTGTTATCATCTTGTTTATGCAGGCTTGTCACTCAGGCTTTGGAACCAAACGCTAAACTCACTGCTCCCACTCTATCCTCTCTAAATCAAGGTAGTCACTCATCACTCTCTCTCACTGTTTAGCTTCTCTTTGCTCATTTGTATATAGTGACACGAGTAAATGTGTTGTCTCATTTAGATGTGTTATCTCATTTACGAGTAAATGTGTTGTCTCATTTAGATGTGTTGTCTCATTTACGAGTAAATGTGTTGTCTCTAATGGTTTTCTTTAATCTCTTTTGTTCAGATGGATGATGAAACTTTGAACCTATATGATGATGATGATGACTATTTGAGTGGTAATGAGATGATGGATCCGAATGAAGATGGTCATGATTCTGTACAAGATGATTCTACAAATGCGGGTGGGAATAGAGTAAGGCGGGGACGTAAGCGGAGGCATTCAAAGTGTTGGAAGCATTTTGAAATTATAGGAGATAAATTGCCTGATGGGACTACTAAAGTTATCTGCAAGCATTGTGAGTATTCATATTTCATAGATCTAAGCAATGGAACTAATACTTTACTGCGTCATAGTAGAGTTTGTTCAAAGAATCCTGGAAGCACACCTAGAAGTAGGAAGTTTGATATGATGGTCTTCTGTGAGATGATTGCTGGTGCTATTGTTGAGCATGATCTTGTATACTCATTTGTTGAGTTTAGAAGAATTCGAGAAGCTTTTGAGTATGCGAATCCTGGTATTGAGTTTTGGTGTAGAAACACTGCTGTGTCTGATGTTCGTAAGATATATGAGAATGAGAAAGCTGCTCTTAGGAAGGTTTTGAGTGAAGTTCCTGGGAGGATCTGTTTTACTACTGATTTGTGGAGGGCAATCACCGTGGAGGGGTATTTATGTCTGACAGCTCATTACGTTGATAATTGGAAGCTAAAGGCGAAGATACTGTCATTCTGCGCTTTTCCCCCACCTCATACTGGTTATAGTATTGCTAAGAAGGTGATGGAGTTAGTGAAAGAATGGGGATTAGAGAAGAAAGTGTTTACAGTGACTGTCGACAATGCTTCTTCAAACGACAATATGCAAGGGGTTCTAAAGACACAACTTCGCAGAACTTTGGTGTGTAATGGCGAGTTTCTACATGTAAGATGCGCAGCACACATTCTGAACCTGATTGTTCAAGATGGGTTGGCGGTGATAATGAAATTATTTGGGCTTCGGCCAAAATGCCAAAAAAAAAAAGTCCATCTGGACATACCCAAATCTGTCCAGACGGCCCATTTGACACCCCCTACCCATTTTGGATGCTCTTTACAAGTATCAAACCCCACCGAAGATATAAAATTTGACTTCTCTTCTTTTATTTCAATTTCATTTTTATGTGATTTGCCATAAGAATGATATTCTTTTTGTTTGAAAAGTTTGGACATTAAAGACAAAATACAGCTAACAAAATCATCAAAGTTTGTGCAAATCTTCGAGGTTCCATCTCGGAACATAATTTAATTAGAACTTGTTGGGGATTAAAATAAGCATCACATAAAACTTAATCAAAGAACAAAGCTTATTCTCCTCTTAACAAACACAAAGAGATTCAGCTACAAAGACACAAAAGACCACCACTACAGTATATAGTGTTAACAAAAAGAATTTCAAAAAAGCTCAAAATCAATGATTTAATTAAATCAACAGCAGAAAATTAGCTACACCCTGATCTGTACCTAACCCCATTCTCTCTTTATCATGGCCCCTGAAATCTCCTTCCATTCAATGAAAACCCAGCACCAACTGTACTACCAGAACAAGCATAAGAGGAGGAAGATGCAGAAGAAGAAGCCACTAGATTGGTTTCTGCTTGGTTTGCAAACTTTGATCTTTTATTAGACCATTGCCAAATCTTTGACACAGAAAAGCTCTCACCTTTATTTCTCATGTTTAGCTTCTTCCCTTCAACATTACTCTCAGTCTCTCCTTTCACATTCTTCAAACCTTCATTATTAGGACACAAAGCCACCACCAGATCTGATTCAGCCACTATGTACTGATAAGACCCCATTGAGAAACATCTCCTGTTGTCAAGACTACTGTTCACACTCACACACCCACTTGTCTCTCCTCCTTCACCTTCATTAATATTAGTGCTCCTGAACTTCCCAAGCCTCACTGAGAACACTCTCTTCCCACTCATGATATCACTCTCCGCCGGTTTCTCCCCCGGAGAAGCCCTATCTCCATCTTCTCCGGCGAAAAACCCGAAATTGAAATCCGGGTTTTCGAATTGGTGCCCTAGAGGGTAAAGGGTTCCTCTGCAGAGCGGACACGTCGAGTTCGAGAGAAGCCACGTGTCGATACAATCGATGTGGAAAGCGTGGCTGCAAATCGGAAGCAATCTGAGCTTATCGTCTTCCGAGAATTCGCAGAGACACACTGCGCAATCGAACGGCTCTTTGGACCCGTTGATCTCTTTGTAGAGAAACACGGGAAGGGCATCGATCAGGGCTTGATCTAGACCCGAGTCGTGGAGATGGAACAGCTGCTGGAGCTGTCTCTGGTAAGTGTCGGAGTCCGAGAGTTCTGGGTTTCGATCGGAATCCGCCGCCGAGGAAGAAAGTCTCGATCTTTTCTTCTTTAAGTAACATTTGACCGTTAAATGTAGGATGCTGCATATAAAGAAGACGACGGAGAGGAGAACGATGATGAAGAGAAGGATTGGGCTTATTCGATTAGACGAGTGATTCGCGGTGAGCGGAGGAGGAGCAGGTGAGATTTGGATTGAGTCTTCGTTTTTGAGGTGGATTTGATGAATCATTTCTTTTTCTGGTATGTGATGAAGAACAGAGGCACCATTAAGCTACTCTCTCTCAGATTTAACCATAAAACCCCTCAATTTATGATTATATTTTCCTATGGAGCTCAATAAAAATTTAAAATCGATTTCACTGTCAAAAAACGTAGGAGGAATGATTGCTAAAGAGATTTGGCACGACTAGAGCGAGCGCCTACCATCATTTGCTTAAAACATGCAAGGGAAAAATATAGTAGTTGTGTTAGTTAAGGCTTAGTTAAATGATTAATCACTTATAATTGATCATTGAGTTATTAAGGAGAGGTCTCTCTTATTAGGTCACCTAACTTTTTTTGTTTTATTTTTAATAAAATCTTTTACTGGAAAATTACAAATCTTGGTGTGGTGGCCAATGCTTGATTCCGGGAGCTAGTGCTACCTAGCAGTTTCGAAGAACGTAGAAAAAGGCTAATGAATTAAGTTATGGCTTCCTTTTTTTTTTTTGGTAGTAAGACCTCGATAGCTAAAAGCCAATTATCACACTTAATTATCAACTAATAAGGGAATAATCGTTCATCGTTGTCATTTATCTATGAAATCACTCAAATAAAGTAGAGAAATAGTAAAATAAATTGTAGTAGTGCTATATTTTTTTTTAGGTCAAGTTAATTTTTCAATATTCTAGGAAATCGTTAAATAAACTGAAGCAACACAACAAGAAATCAACTAGTAGAAAATAGTACTATTAGTTGACAAAAAAAAAGTAGTTCTATTATTTTGAATTTTGGAGGAAATCATTATCCACATGGTCATGTCAACAAATGGTTTACAACAAAATTCGAGTCTGTGAAGTGTGAACATCGGAATTTGGAATTGGTAAAATAAAGAAAAAGCCTGTCATCACCACATTTTTAGAAAAGCTTTATGACAAATGTATGGGATATAAGGGCCCAATTATGATAATATTTGCGACAAAATGCCCAACTAATAAGCTTCACCCCTTTCACCTAAATCATGAAAAATCATATGAATTACAAAGTACAACAACGAAAAGATTAAGGTTAAGAAAACTAACAAACGAACCAAAAATAATTAATTTCGAGAGTGTGGTGAGTACATAACGGAGAGGGCTTCGAGAAATCTAATCCTCAACTCCAAATGCATAATATAATCAGCAGTCTTTGATAAATGCAGATCCGGTTGGCTCAGACTTCGCCCGTCAGGACACGGAGCCTTCTCATTCTCATATGGATCGATCCGACATTAGAGCGTAACTCGCCACCCTTTTTCATAAAACCGACTCTCAAGACTATAGTTTGCAATATGCTATTAATAACTATTTGCAAAAGCAATAATTTTTTTGTAACAAATATTTTGTAAACTTCAACTTGTATATGTACTAAAAAAAACTTGTGTATGTATTACAAATTAAGAGAAATTTGTGTGGATACGCCAAAAGATTCACATAACTTGCGATGTACCATTTTTAAAAAAAATATTTTTCATAACCATAATACCCTTGTGTCTCTAGATCTCTTTCTTCTCTCTTTTCTATGTTTTAATATATTTATCTCTCGGACATCTCTTCTTTATGCAAGCTTAAATTAAATCACAATTCTCTATTTTTTTTACTCTGATTCCATTGACACCCATAATACTAATTTTATTATCTCACCACCAATTCCACCGTTTCCAATTTCGAATTACAATCAACTTTTATAAGCTTCCAATCCCAATAATAATTATGTGTCGTGGCATTTTCCTGAGGTAGTTGAGTGACTTGCTGACCTTGACGAGTTCGTCATCTCATCGAAGAATCTGTTATCTCTGTTGCAGATTCATGGAGAAAAGGATCGGGAGATCTCAGGAAGAAGAAAGCTTGAAATCTACATTCTTTTCTTTAGATAACATATACGTTAGTAGGTATTTCATTACTTACATGCTCTTATTTATATTTTAATGGATTCTTAATCGATATATGGAGTGTTAGTTGTTTGGGGCTATTTCATAGATAACTGATTAGCTGTTAATAGTTTCATTAACTGATATATGATTTGTTAGTCAATACATTTTTGTTTGATACATAGATTGTTAGAAAATACATGAATTATTAGCTGATATTAGGCCTGGGAATTTAAATCAAAGCCCGCGGGGCCCGCCTCATTTGACCCAAGTTGCGGGTGCGGGTGCGGGTCAAGACTATTTTTTGCGGGACGGGTGCGGGTTGGTGGATTTTGATTTGCGGATACCCGCCAACCCGCAAAATAAAATAAAAAATAAAAAAAAATCATTTTTTTTTGAAAAATTCGACTTTTTTTAGAAAAATAATTAATTTAAAAAATAATAATTAAATTTTTTAAAAATAATATAAAAAATTACTTATAAATATATTATTTTATAGAAAAACTAATTAAATGATTATTTTTTTAATTAAAAATATAACCCGCGGGTCCCGCGGGTTACCCGCAAAATAAAGCGGGGCGGGTGCGGGTATTAGTTTATTTCTTTGCGGGTTGAGCGGGTCGAAATTTTAACTAAAAAAAAAGAAACGATCCGCGGGTTGGCGGGTCGTGCGGGGCGGGTTGACCCGCGAACCCAGGCCTAGCTGATATGTTAGTTGGTATGTAGATTGTTACCTGATATGTAAATATTTAGCTGATACATTATTTGATATCAAATAATAAATATTCATTATTAAGTAATTGATTCTTTTAATATTGATAAATATTTTCTTAGTGGTCACTGGTCGTCCAATTGTTATATATTTCTTAAATAATTGATAATTTATCCAACTGATATGATCCTTAACAAATAACAACTAAGTAATTTATTTATTATATTAAGTTATTAACAAACCGATAAATGTGATATTAAGAACTGAGCAGAGTTCGTCGAAGGATTAGATGAAAAAAATAGAATCGGCGGTGATTGAGAAATTCAAAGATTGTGTGAAAATTGATAAATATCTCTTAGTATTCAGTTAACATAATGTGTGCCTGCTAAATATAGAGCTACATGTTTTTGATAAAGTAAGAGGGCATTTTCGTCTGAGAGTGCAAGTACTTGCTTAATCTAAGTGCAACCGATGATTAAAAAGGTTTTCCAAACTAACGATTAATACTAATGCAGTTGCAGAATAATAAAAACGATAAATGAAACGACTTTCTTAACTAAGGGAAAGAGAACTCATGGGCATAGGAATTAGACCTCGGGTGATCAAGTTTCGAACTAAGGATGGCAAACCGAACAATCAAACTATCAACCTTAAGCTTAGACACAATTCTAAACAGACTCTATGTCTAGATGAATGTTCATTTACTAACACATTTCAAACAACAAATGTCTTTGGTTGAACAATACGAAAGCAATCATTACTAGCAAGTCTAAAGGCTATCTTAGCACTTCTAACAACAAATGTCTTCGGTAAAATATGCTAAAAGCTTAGAAGAGTTGTCTCAGGCATTTCATCAAACACCTTTTGGGTGGGAAATGCCTAAATGTCAACTTTTGAGTAGCTAACTCAGAAGAAGCATTATGAATACTCTACTAGCAAGGATTAAGAATGATGTACACTAAAACATCTTAGTTCTAACCTAATCACCCTTAATCTTCCTAACCCATGAATTCAAAAGGTGATTACTCACTAATCTCCATGATTCCTCTTAAACCCATATTGGATTTCAGATTAATCATGTAGAGGAATACAGAGAATCGATATGAAAACAACAAGATTGCAATAACAGAAAATCGATTGAATCCAAAGAGATGAACTTTCCAAGAGGTTTTTTTGGTTGTTTTTCTTAAGATGCAGATCAATCTGCCTCCAAATGGCTTACAAAGGATTCTTAAACATAGGTTTAGAAAGTGTAAAACGTGCATAATGAAATGACCAAAAAGCCCTTGAATAGAAATGAATTCGGGTAAACAATAGGTCGGGAGCGACCTCCAGTAGTTGCTGGGATAAGTCGCTCCCGGGTCGTTTCTTCTGGAGCGACCTGGAGAGGTCGCTGCGACTGGTCGCTCCGGGGGATGAAGACGCGAGCGACTTCTCCGCGTCTTCTCCGCGTCGCTGTGGTAAGGTCGCTCCAGGATTCGGGAGCGACCCGGAGGGGTCGCTGCGACAGGTCGCTCCGGGCGCGTTTTCGTTGTTTCTACGCGAGCGACATCGGGGTGTCGCTCTGGTCAAGTCGCTCTGAAGGGGTGTCACAGCGACTTCACGGTGTCGCTCCGGTGCGGTCGCTCCCATGCACTGCTCGTCCAATGATCACCTTTATCACCTCTTTTTAGCTCCAAATGCACCCAATTGTCTCCAAGAACTCCACGTGGTACTCCAATACCTGATAAAGACTCATGTATGCAAAATCTAACCTAAATATGTCTAAATCCTAGTCTATATGATCAAAATGCACATGGGTGAATGGATAAAATAATGGAAATATGCAAGATATCAACTCTCCCAAACTTGTTCTTTTACTTGTCCACAAGTGAACTTTCTAGAACTCATAGGGAGAGAGGGTTGAAGGTGGGAGCTCATAGCCAAAAGAAACACCACTAGCACTTAATTCAACATCTAACCCAACAAGAGCACACTCTCTCATTACACTCTAGCTTCTCTAGGCCTATCTCAACTCATTTTGCCCTTACACTCATCATTAAGCATCCACACATTCAAATCAACCAACTCTCACATTCATTAAGCATAAAACATCAGGTGAATTCTTGCAAATGGTCAATTGGTCCAAATCATTTGGTTGGGTAAGGGAAGACTTTTTTATTCAAGTGAGTCAAGAGGTTCAAGATATATGATCTTTAAGGTGGTTTACTCTCGAAACAAGTAGCCTTGACATTGCACATGATATATCTAAGAAAGGGACCAACTCATGTATACAATGCTCAATCTCCATTGTTCTACCCTTTTCCCAAACATTCAAGTTACACAATCACTTCCCAATGTCAAACCCAACTCACATCTCTCACCAAAAGAACCCAAGAACACATTGCACATAAAACTCTTTTTCTTTGAAATCTATAAAGGATTTTCCTCAACCTCAAAACAATCTTAGCTCCTAACAACTTTGCTAGCCCCATTTTCTCTCTTTTTTTTTATATATATATTTTTTTCTTTCTTTTTTATTATTATTATTATTATTTTTTTTCGGGGGCCAAGACTTTTCATAAACTCGAGCTAGATGTTTATCTGCTAATTCCAATAAAATTATCCATTTAAACACAAAGAGTCTATTCTTTTCCTTCGAACTTTTCATGCTTCCAAATCATAATCACAATACTCACCCCCACCTATAGCTAGACAATAGAGTGCCTAATCTAGCAAGAATGAAGATCAAGCATTGTCGTTCCCGATACTCTCAACATTATGCACATGTAAGACTTTTCGAAAAAGGCCTCACTCATCAAACAATGAAAGCTTAAAAGGAGGAAGGGGTTTTGGGAGTGGTGTACCACTCGAGTTTGTCAAAAAGATTGGCATAAAGGATGTGACAACTCAAGTGTGTATATCCATGACTCAGTACACAAGGGACCATAAGCAAGAAGCATTAAGTTTGTTCAATTCAAATAATGATGTAGTTGGCTTCAAAGATTGAGTTTCAGCAACTAATGAGATTCAGGAAGAGTTTTCAAGGCTCGAAACATACAAGGCTTTTTGAGAGATGCAATAGCTACTCGAGTGTGAGATAGTGTTCTTTACAAGGCATCTTAAATCATAGCTCCCAATTGATTACGCGTTTAAGCACACACCAATTAACCTAATGTGCCAACAATACCACAATCGAATGGTATGTCATTGTAGCATTTTAGGATCGAATCCACAGAGAACTAGAGACTTATAACACCAAGAATACACAAACCTTCCTAATCTAAGCAAACAAGAAGATAGATGATTTGTAACAAACTAATATCCTAGAAATATAAACAAGTGAATCCATGGGCTAAGGGAATTGATTTCAAGTAACTAAGATCCAATCTAGGTGACAAGCTTTCAATCAAAGTAATCTCTTAAGTCTAAACACAATTCTAGACAAGTCCTATGTCTAGGTAAATGCCCATTTGCTTAGAAATCATTAAACATCAAATGTCTTTGGCTTAATTCAATCAAGCAATCTTTAATTTCAAGTTCAATAACTATCTAGCAATTTTAACATCAAGTGTCCTTGGCTAATCTCACTAGAGCTTAGTTGAGTTGATTCAAACACTTCATCTAATCATGTCTGATGAGAAGTGTTTAGAAATCAGGTTTAGAGTGATCAAGACTAAACAAGCATTAAGAATACTCAACAAGCAAGTTCATACAAGGATCTAATACAATAACACCATAGATCTTCACTAAGTTACTCTAATCTCCCTAACCCATGAATTCTTAAGGAAACTACTCACTAATCTCCATGAAAACACTTAATCTCATAATAGATTGAAGCATATTCAAGTAGATACAACAGAGAATAAAGATAAACAAGGATTTAAACAAGCAAAACGAAATTAAAACTCAAGAACAGATGATGAACAATGAAGAACACTCAAGAACACCAAGAACAATGGTATTTCAAAGAGAGAGAGTTTTGACAAGTTAAATTATTACAAAGTTGGATAATATGTTTCTTGCCCACTCTTTTGATAATAAGAAAGCAAATATTATACAGAAAAGTAGGAAAAATCGTGCAAAGGAAAGGTGGGTGGAAGATAGTGGGAAGTTGGTTGATCCCATCAACTTTCAAGTGGTCCCCGGCAAGGATTGATACACCTATAGTAAATCGATCATAACTTGTCCAATACAGCTTCAAATGACTTGAAACCACTTCCATTGGAAAGCTAACTCAATTTCCAGTGTCTCCACAAATTTTGAGCTTCAGAAGAGATTTTTAAGGCTTTCATCCGTGTTCATCTTTCACTCTCCGGATTCGGGAGCGACCTCGCTGTGTCGCTGTGAGAGGTCGCTCCGGATTCGTTGTCTCCGGGTGATCAATACGCGAGCGACTCTTCCCTGTAGATCTAGTAAGGTCGCTCCAGTAGGGTGATCAGAGCGACTTGGTGGTGTCGCTCCGGACTGGTCGCTCCCATGCCTTGCTCGCCCAATGACCACTCTAAACACTCCTTTTTGAGCTCCAGATGCCTCTGAAAATCCCACCAATGGTCCTCTAACTCATCCATGGTGCTCTCCAACACCTGATATGTACAAATGCAATGATATGCAACCTAAATGTGCCTAAATGATGCTCTAAATGACCAAACCATGCAAGAATAAGAAGTTAAAAACATGTAAATTCACAAGATATCACCAATGCAAGTGAATGCAACCTATATGCTATAGACTCTCCTAAAAATGCAAGTGATGCAATCTATATGTTCTTTTTTTTTTTTTTTTTTTTTTGCAAAAAGGTATGTGTGCAAGACTCAATGCAAATTCATCAAAGCAAACATGATCAAATACTTGGTACCTCCCTCAAACTTAAGTTACACAGTCTCTCTGTTGTCAAGTAGAGGGAGATACCCACAAGAAAAAGCTAATATGCAAAAATGAGATGGTATATACAAGGGGAAATAGTGAAGTACCTTCAAGGAAAGTGAGTAGGGGCAGAGGCCCCAGCATCGTCGTCGTCCGGTGGGAACGTGGTGTAGTAACTCCCATGTGCTGAGCTGTAGTCTCCATACCATTGTTGGCTCTGAACCTTGTTGGGGTCAAAAACGGTTACGACGAAGTTAACGTCCAAATCTCCGAAGAAGAAAACGTAGAAAAATTCTTCGACAAATATATTTTCGAAATAGATTCTTCTTTACGAAAAACCTTTGCGGAAGAAAAGCGAATCATCGGACAAGAGCTCGAGAAGGATCGTTACGCAGCGACCAAACGCGTGCTCCGCTCGGTCGCTACGCAGCGACCGAGTTCGAGCCAAAGCTCAGTCGCTACGTAGCGACCGAGCTCTTCCGAAACGTCGATACGACATTAGTCCATGCATTCTCGTCTTCCCTTTGATGCTATCTCCCGAATACCGTTGCGAACCCATCTCACGTTCCCCGCCATTTATGAGTTATCAATCAAACTTTACCGTAAAAACCGCGGAAAGTTCATTCTTTATCGAAAGAAGCCGTAATAAACGCTTCGAGTCGAAAGACGGCCCAAAGGGACCTAAGACACGACTCGAGGCCCAACTTACGATTTCTTAACCAACAGCCCGTAAACCGCATGTTGGTTTACGCTTGGTCTGCAAGGGAAGATAAATGTCAAGTTTCCGCGGATAAATACGAAATTTTGAAGATAATTAAGAAGATCGGAAAAAATAGAATATCTCCATTTTTATGCTATGGCGGCTTAAGGGCAGAAGAGGAAAAGCATAAACCGACCTTGGAGCCAGTATATAAGGGGTCCTAGGCGAGAGGCATGGAGAGGGACTTTTTCTCAGAGCAAACTTAGCACTTAGAGCAATTAGGCATATTTCCTTTTTTGTTATTCGAGCTGCAACTCAACTAGGTTATTGCCGTCTTAGGGTTTTAGAACTAGGAATCTCGCCGACAGCTCTCGTAGCACATGCTCTTACCTTGTTGTAACGCTCAAACGCGAATTCGGAATAAGATCTACTTTGCTCTCTTTTCGATTTCTTATACTTTATCGTTGTCATTATTGTGTTCTGATTGCTTGGCGTGTGGTATTAGCAGATTTCCGGGACCTCTGGGAAATTAGGTTTTTCCTAGGTTCCTTATTTAAACGGAAATCGACAGTACGAATTTCGGTTCCCACAGTTTGGCGCTAGAAGGAGGGGGGGGGGGTACGTATCAATCTAACTCTCAACCACATCATGCTCAAGCAGACATGTCAACTGACGACACGGATAACGTGCAGACTCCTCTTAACGGAGGCAGCGGCACTGATCTCCACACTCCCGCAGCGGACGTATCCGCGGCCAACACACCAGCCAACGCCGTGGCGCTCGAGGAGTTTAAAAAGATGTTCGCCACCTACGAAAAAAGGTCGGAAGAACAGGATAAGCCCGTGAGCACCTTGACCAAACAAGGCCTCGGAGGACAACGGAGTCGAGCAAGTCGACCTGGATCCTTGCGATGTCTCCAACAATACTGATGAAGTCGCCGACAGACATCCAAGAAGGACCAGAAGCCAATTCACTCGGGAAATCTCTCCGTTCGACAAACCAATGACAGAGGTGGAGGAAATCCTCTATTGGAACGAACAGGAAGAGCTGGCTGAAAAACAAACCGAGCTCACTCGCAGTAAACGCCGACAAGCGCGGAAATCTGCTGACGAGACGTCGGATATACGCGATCTTCGCGACTATATCACCAAGACTGCGGCAGAAGTAAGAGCCGTAAAATCTCAAATCCGTCACGCTACGAGCGCGGCCCCCGAGATCGACAGATTGCTGGAAGGGACTCGGAAGACCCCTTTCA
This sequence comes from Brassica napus, assembly GCF_020379485.1. Lineage (NCBI taxonomy): Eukaryota > Viridiplantae > Streptophyta > Magnoliopsida > Brassicales > Brassicaceae > Brassica > Brassica napus. The sequence goes on from NC_063448.1 coordinate 15,613,789, forward strand.
CCGCTCGCATCTCAGATACGAGGGTATCCGATCCAGGAAAAATCAAAGTACCGAAGTATGATGGTACGACCAATCCGAGAGCGCACCTTCAGGCTTTCCACATCACGATGGGAAGAACGGGGCTGAAGGACGGCGAGAGAGACGCCGGCTACTGCCGCCTGTTCATCGAGAATCTAGAAGGAGCAGCCCTCGAATGGTTCGCGCACCTTCAGGCTTTCCACATCCGACAGCTCGCATCGGAATTTCTCAAGCAATACTCTATGTTCATAGATAGAGAAACTTCCGTTGTCGATCTCTGGAGTCTGTCCCAGAGGGAAGAGGAACCCCTCCGCGAGTTCATCAGCCGGTTGGTAATGTCCAGGGTCAGCGGGATAAGCAACAAGGTGGCCATCGATGCGCTCAGAAAGGCGCTCTGGTACAAGTCGAAATTCAGAAAATGGATATCACTTGAAAAACCACGGACGATTCAAGACGCCCTCCACGAGGCGACGGACTACATCATGATCGAGGAAGAAACGAAAATCTTATCGCAGAAGCATAAGTCGGCGAGGTCGTCCTCAAAAGATGTAGACCCAAAAACGAGGAAGAAGAACTCTCGTAACGACAAGTATGTCCATCACGAGGGGGAAGAACTCCAAGGAGCAGACAATTACGCGATCAGCTCGGACCAGGGCCGAACCACGGGGAATACGTGGACTCGCAATCAAGGATATGATGAAAACACCTTCTGCGAGTTCCACCAGTCCCGAGGACACTCCACGAGTAACTGCAAGGTCTTGGGAGCAAGGCTGGCCGCGAAGCTACTAGCCGGAGAACTCTCGGAAGTGACCAGCGTGAAAGATCTCATCCTCGAGACCAATCGCCCCCCAAAGCCGGACAAAAATTTTCCCGCGGAGAGATCTCCCCAAAGAAACCAATCCGGGGATAAACGCGGCAGGAGGCCAGACGACAAAGGGAACGATAACATTTGTCGTAGAGTCAACATGATCATCGGAGGATCGCAGTTTTGCAACGATACGGTCTCCGCCATCAAGGCTTACCAGCGGAAGGCGGAGTCGAGCGCAAACTGGCCTACATGGTCTCCTACCAAAGATGATCAGAACTGCTCAATCACCTTCACAAAGGAGGAAGCCAGCGGGATTGATCAGCCTCACTGCGATCCGCTCGTCATAGACCTCGTCATACGAGATATGGAAGTCGGAAGAGTACTCATTGACACGGGGAGCACGGCGAATGTAATCTTCTGCGACACTCTCAATCGGATGAGCATTGAACTCGGAGAAGTAACTCCAACTCCGAAACCGCTCACAGGTTTTTCTGGCGAAGTATCAATGACCCTCAGATCAATTCAGCTACCTGTCATGGCCAAGGAGGTCACAAAAATCGTAGAGTTCGCGGTAGTAGATCATCCTGCCATCTACAACGTGATCATGGGGACCCCGTGGCTCAACGCTATGCAAGCCGTTCCGTCGACGTACCACATGGGCATCAAATTCCCGACCCCAAACGGAGTCGCAGCTATCTGGGGATGTCAGAAACAGTCGCGACTGTGTTTCCTCACAGAACACAAGTTAAGACAGGTGACAACCTCTGCAACGGCTAATCGCAAACGCACGAAGATCGATAAATCTTCGACCAACAACGTTTCGAGAAAAGACGATTTCATATCGTCTACCGACGCCGATGCTTCGGGCGTTGAAACTCAACATGAGGCCGAAGCCAACACTACAATTCAACCGGAACATCCGGAAGAGAACACTGACCCTGCCACAATCATCTCGATCAAGACGGTCAGCACGGCGACAACCGCCGAATAAAAACGCTCGCGGCATAAAACAAAACTACGAGATGGCTTGATCCTCGAAAGGGGTACGTAGGCAGCTCGTCGAAGGACGAGTTCAGCTATCCCCCTCTCCAAAAGGGGGGGGGGGAGTGGGTGCGTATACTCGTATACTCCCACATAGGAAAAATGCGTTATTGTAATCGAATTCTATCAAGATTTCAAAAATTTTTGCGAAATATTCGTCACTTTTTTTTAAGACAAAATCACAAAACAATCTCACTTCAGCAATATACGTATAGTCTTCGAAATAACTGCGAGATGTCGCCAAGTTAAAAATCGAGATGATACGAACAAATTGTCCGAACGCGACCACTACAAATCTTACACTCCGTTCGTCGATTGGCCCCGACGAACACATCAGCCGTCTTAAACAAACGCAACCTGATCACTCTTTTGATCTTCAAACGTCCAATACAAGGACAAAAGCGCGCTACAAAATAAATCCGAAATTTTGGTCTAGCACTTCCAGTTGGCTTAAAAATTGTCTCTGGAAAGATGCTCGATTCGTACCATACAAGTCGTATAAGCCGAGAACCTATCGCGGACTTTAAATCGGTACGAATCAGGTAGAAATCGCAACAGGAAAACCGATAGCCGGCTAGTAACCGCACAAACCTTAAAACCGAGAGTAAACCTAGGTCTTGCCCTAAACCCATCGCAGTGGTCTCAAACATCTCAAAGACATGATATCTAAACGATACGAGATTCCTAAAACATGTCTCTTCATTCATAACTCAACGTTCCCGAAAAATCGTAAATGATTTCTACGAAAACTCACCTCTCAAACGAACTAACAGATTGAACGCCTCAACGAAGATAAATATGAGACGACAACTCATGTTCACTTCAAACCCACTCTAAACAAAGTAAACCCAAACAGACATCCATTATATAAACCGCATAGCGGTAGGGGTTCAAGGCCACACTCGGCCAGACATATATGAACAAAGGCCACACTCGGCCGCTAAATACTAAATAAAGGGAAAAGCTCCTTCCCGCCAAAACACTGTCAGGTCAAAGTTAAAACTCCTGGACAAGGAAGCCCTGAATGCATCCGCGGGAAAGTTCACTTCCTCATCATCACCAGCAAAATCAGCCGTAGTCTCTACGGTATCAGGGGAAACCGGGATGGGATCCCAGAATCCCTGGATCTTCCCGTCGATCGGAGGAATGGTCGCCTCAGCGTGAGCATGATCCTTCATGCCACCTTTCATTAACTCCATCTCCCTCTCGAAAACGTAGTCATCTTCCTGCGTCTTCCAAAGGCTCCCGACGGAGCGGCGACACTCACGGAAGTCGCCCAGCGAGTTGAAAGCACCCTTAAGATTCCCGTACTCAACCTGAAATTGAGAAGCGTGAGTCTTCATCACCTCAATAATTTCCCTCTTGCCCTTCTGTTCCGCCCTGCGAACAGACCTGGCATGATCTCGAGCGTGTTGAGCGTCTCGCGCCAACATCTCGTCTCGCATGCGAGCAAGATCCTTTTCCGCCTTCTCCGCTTTAAAGCGATAGATCATGGCATCTCTATGGCTCGCCTCAATGGCCGATCCAAGCAAGTTCAAGCCCTGTAAAGCCGATTGACACGTTATAAGCAAAAAATAATAATAACGATCTTCAGAATTCTTAAAAATTATACCCCGTTAATGATGCGAGATCCTTCCGCAACAACTTTCGGCCTCCCTGACTCGCTCATGGCGTGAGGAGCGTCAAAGCCCGACGGAAGACCAGCAAAGAAATCATCGAAGTCCGGAATATGAACCTCGCTCGTACCACTTCCATCGCCGAAAGCAAGGTTCGGATCCCATCCTGGAAGCATGCAATCGTCCACCGAAAACTCCAGGTCGTCGAGATCAATATCTTTCCCCTTCGAAGAATTCGGCCCCGACACAATAGTAGGAGCGGCGTTGGGACCGGCGTTGGGACCTTGGTCTTCAGGCTCGGAATCACTCCTTGTTTCTCCGCCCAAAGTAGGACAAGGATGCACAAACCTCAACGCCTTTCGAACTCTCTTCGGCGTAAAAGAAGTCCAGAAAAAAGGACCATTCCTGAGCAGATCCCTTATCGCAATAATGTCCTCAGGAAACGGAGCAAGAGGGTTGATAAAGGGACGATCGTTCGGCAACCTCCGAAACAGTGGGATACAACTCTCCTCAACGGACGCTGCGTCTACACGAACGAAGAAGAAAAACTTCTTCCACGAGTTGAAGTTAGAAGTGAACCCCTTTACCACTGACATGAAGTTCCGAGGAAATACCCTGTACGTGTCCGTGTCCCGGATGATCTATAATCGAAGAAGCGCTTCGAAATGATCAAAGGTGAGAGAGAGACCATGCTCGTAGCTCAGGACCAGGATCCCTATGAGGTACTGGATGCTAAGAGGATTCAGTTGACTTATCGCACCCCGAAACGACCCAACACACGGACGATGATCTCGGGGATCGGAAACCATAAACGGCAAGGCACTACAAATGCCTCGTAACAAGTAAAGAAGCCCTCCGGGGGACTACTAGCACACTCTCCTTGACAAGGAATCCTGAATTCCACCGCGTCCGAAATATGGTAGAACGACCGCATGACCTCGAGAAATCCGCTAGTGCTCCTACTCGGCGCACCTGCCTCCACCGGACGATGGTTCATGACCGGGATCGATTTTTCTATGGGAGGCGTGATCGAACCGTAACACGCCACCCACCATGCCTCGTTCTCGGCGGGGTCTACCGAATGAGGAACGAATTCCATCTTCGGCACTCAAAGCTCTTCAGAAACATTCGCGGGCAAAGACCCTTTCTTCGAATTCCTCTTCTTACTCGACATCTCGTGTTTTTCTTTTTTTAAGATCAAGGACGAAATGACAGAGAGAAAGAGAAAGAACTTTTCAAGAAAAACCTCTCTATGAGAATGAGTATGAGAATGAGTATGTGTGAAGGTTATGAAGAAGTTACCTCCCTTCTTATAGGCATGAGAAATTACTATTTACTTGCGAATTTTTGGACACGAACTTCGCCCAAATACACCAATCTCGTCCAAACTCGCCATACCACGCATTGGGACCTCGCTAGAAATCTACGTTCCCAATGTGCTGGGGGGCTAACTGTTGGGGTCAAAAACGGTTACGACGAAGTTAACGTCCAAATCCCCGAAGAAGTAAAACATAGAAAAATTCTTCGACAAATATATTTTTGAAATAGATTCTTCTTTACGAAAAACCTTTGTGGAAGAAACGCGAATCATCAGACAAGAGCTCGAGAAGGATCGTTACGCAGCGACCAAACGCGTGCTCCACTCGGTCGCTACGTAGCGACCGAGCTCGAACCAAAGTTTGGTCGCTACGTAGCGACCGAGCTCTTCCGAAACGTCGATACGACATTAGTCCATGCATTCTCGTCTACCCTTAGATGCTATCTCCCGAATACCGTAGCGAACCCATCTTACGTTCCCCGCCATTTCTGAGTTATCAATCAAACTTTACCGTAAAAACCGCGGAAAGTTCATTCTTTATCGAAAGAAGCCGTAATAATCGCTTCGAGTCGAAAGACGGCCCAAAGGGACCTAAGACACGACTCGAGGCCCAACTTATGATTTCTTAACCAACAGCCCGTAAACCGCATGTCGGTTTACGCTTGGTCCGCAAGGGAAGATAAATGTCAAGTTTCCGCGGATAAATACGAAATTTTGAAGATAATTACGAAGATCGGAAAAAATGGAATATCTCCATTTTTATGCTATGGCGGCTTAAGGGCAGAAGAGGAAAGGCGTAAACCGACATTGGAGCCAGTATATAAGGGGTCCTAGGCGAGAGGCATGGAGAGGGACTTTTTCTCAGGGCAAACTTAGTGTTGCAGGCAGAGATCCAGATTACTCAAAGGCTTGACTGAGGTTCAAGAGTTCGGACTGGACAGGTCGAACGGATGGCCACGGGAGCGGCTAGACGAGTGCGATGGGGGGGAGGAGGATCGGCCGGTTTGTACCTGAAACAAGAGGGAGTGATTTTTATGAGTTTTATGGATTAAAAATGAAGAAAAGAGAGTATATTAACTGAGAAATAAAGAACATAAACAAATATGAATTTTTATGGGTTTTTATTTCTAGTGGCCGATTCTGAAATAATAGATGCAATGAAACAAATAAACAAGAGAAGGATAGAGATGGCTGATGGATTCAAGTTGCTGGACGTGTGTCTCTCTCAACAAGAACAGGGGATGGTTTGAAGGATAGATATGGATCCGGTTCTTGCTGGACGTATGTCTCTCTCAAGATCGGACAGGGGATGAACTGGATCGAAGGACTCCACAAAGAACAATGGATCGGTTCTTTGATATGTCAGGCGGCTGCTCTCAATGGTTTCACACAACTGAAAGACTTAGGGTTTCTTTGCTAAGGCAAAACAATATCATAAAAAGACTTGGCCGAAAATTTGGCAAATACAAGGGTTGAAATAGTTGTTCCTTATTGGACTCTAAAGATAAAAAGGCCTACACAAATGGCCAAAGTCTTAACCAAAATAAATTAAAGAAAAACGATGGACCGGTCACGGTTTGAGAAGTCCGGATCAGAATTCATACTATGCTTGCATGTTGCCTCGTTAAAACCTTTCGGGAAAACCCAGTGGGACAAAACCCGATAAGGAAAAAGAGTACAACATCATACTACTCCTTCTGATGGCGGCTATATCTCTGAACCGGAAGCAAGTTGGTTGGATGGATTAAGGATGAAGGTGGAAATGGTCAGGCCGGCTTCATTCTGGTCAATGGAGGAGAACTGACTTGAATGAAAGAAGTCTGGAACCTCTAATGGTTCGCTGGTGTCTTCAAGCTTTAAGTCGGCCAACTCCTGGATCAATAGTTGCTTGAATCCGGTTTGTTCCTGTGCAAGCAACTCCTGGACAGCTTTGGCAAATCCAGCTCTTATAACCCTTGAACCAGACCTTGTGGTAGGACCTTTGCGGATGATGGGAACCTCAGTTGTGGGTACTGCAACTTCCCCTCCCTCTTGAACAGGTTCTGTCCTCAGAACATCTCCGTCATCTGCAATATAAGGAGACAGATCAGACACATTGAACGTTCGGGAAACCTGGAACTTACCTGGCAGCTCTAGCCGGTAGGCATTGTCATTGATTCGGTCGAGCACTCGGAATGGTCCGTCCCCCCGTGGGGATAGTTTGCTCTTCCTCTCTTCCGGGAACCTCTCTGGCCTCATATGGAGCCACACCCAGTCGCCTTGTTGGAAGATAACTTATGTGCGCCCCTTGTTGAGCTTGATCCGGTTCCGTTGAGCCTTCTTCTCCAAAGTCTCCTTGACTTGCCGGTGCAAGTTCTTCACAAACTCAGCCTTTTTGTCACCACTCTGGCTAACTTGCATGGCTGGGGGCAGTGCGGATAGGTCCATGGGAGTCTCTGGTCTAAAGCCATACACGATCTCAAAAGGGGAGAGATTAGTAATAGAGTGTCTTGCATGGTTATAAGCAAACTCAATGAAAGGCAAACAACTCAACCAATTTCTAAGATTCTTACCCACCGTAGCCCTCAAAAACTGAGGGAGTGTACGGTTTACTACCTCGGTCTGACCATCAGTCTGTGGGTGGCAAGTGATCGAGAACAGGAGCTTGGTTCCAAGCTTTTTCCACAAGGTCCTCCAGAAGTGGCTGAGGAATTTTGTGTCTCGGTCGGACACAATGGTACGAGGCACTCCATGTAAGCGCACCACTTCCTTGAAGAAGAGATCAGAGGTTTGGCTTGCATCATTGGTCTTGGAACACGGAATGAAATGTGCCATCTTGGAGAACCTGTCCACTACAACAAAAATAGAATCCTTGTGTTCTATCTTGGGCAAGCCCAGCACAAAGTCCATAGATAGATCGACCCATGGTGTAATAGGAATAGGTAAAGGCATGTGTAAACCATAAGGATGCGACCTGGATTTGGTTTTGAGACATACAGTGCGCTTGGCACAAAGGCTCTCGACGTAGCGCCTCATCCGGGGCCAATAGAAGTGGTCGGACAGGACGCTCAGGGTTTTGTCTCGACCAAAATGCCCCATCAACCCCCCCCCCCCATGAGCTTCTCGGGTCAGTAAGTCTCGCATGGAACCATGAGGAATGCACAGGCGTTTCTCCTTGAAAAGAAACCCGTCCTGCTGATAGAATGGACTCATGGCTCCCTTAGCCGTGTTACTGTAAAGCTCAGAAAAATCAGGGTCAGTTTCATAAGACATTTTAAGTTGTTCAAAACCCAAGATCTTAGCCTCCATGGTGGTAATGAGGGTGTGGCGCCGGGATAGAGCATCTGCCACTACGTTGTCCTTTCCTTTCTTGTACTTGATCACATAGGGAAAAGTCTCCACGAATTCCAGCCACCTAGCATGCCTCTTCTTGAGTGTGGTCTGGCCCCTCAAATGCTTAAGAGTCTCGTGATCTGTATGAATAATAAACTCTTTAGACAGAAGATAATGTTGCCAAGTTTCAAGTGACCTTACTAGAGCATATAGCTCTTTATCATAGGTGGGATAATTGAGGGCGGCTCCACTCAATTTCTCACTGAAGAAGGCCACTGGCCGGCCTCCTTGGGTCAGTACGGCTCCTATTCCTGTCCCTGAAGCATCACACTCAATCTCAAAAGGTTTATCAAAATCAGGAAGAGTTAGGACCGGTGCGTGTGTCAAACTATATTTAAGCCGGTTGAAAGACTCCTATTGGGCAGGACCCCAAGTAAAGGATACATTCTTCTTGATCACGGAGGTCATTGGGGCGGCGATGGTACTGAAATCCTTCACAAATCGTCGATAGAAACTGGCCAGTCCATGGAAGCTGCGGACATGTTCGATCGTGGTCGGGGTCGGCCAGTCTTGTATCGCCTTGATCTTCTCCTCGTCAACCTTCAGGCCCTGTGAACTTACAACAAAACATAAAAATACCAACTGATCAGTGCAGAAAATGCATTTCTTAAGGTTAGCATAAAGGCCTTCTTGCCTCAAGGCTTTCAAAACCTGTTCTAGATGCCCAAGGTGTTCAGTTAAAGACCTGCTGTAAATCAGGATGTCATCAAAATACACAACCATGAATTTACTAATGTAAGGTCGGAGGACCTCGTTCATAAGCCTCATGAATGTGCTAGGGGCGTTGGTAAGGCCAAATGGCATCACCAGCCACTCGTACAGTCCTTGTTTGGTCTTGAAGGCGGTTTTCCATTCATCTCCTTCCTTCATGCGGACTTGATGGTATCCACTCCTGAGATTAATCTTAGAAAACACAACAGACCCACTCAGTTCATCCAACATATCATCTAATCTAGGTATAGGGTACCGATATTTGATGGTTATGTTGTTGATGGCTCGACAGTCCACACACATACGCCACGTCCCATCCTTCTTAGGCACTAGTAGAACTGGGACCGCACAGGGGCTAAGGCTCTCGCGGATGTAGCCTTTGTCCATGAGGTCTTGGACCTGCCGCTCCAACTCCTTAGCCTCCTCGGGGTTGACACGGTAAGCAGCTCGGTTTGGTAGGGGCGTGCCGGGTACAAGGTCGATCTGATGTTCTATGCCACAGACAGGGGGTAAGCCGGCTGGGATCTCATCAGGAAAGACATCCTTGTAACGTCCCATGAGGTCTTGCACTACATCTGGTACTTCAGGAGCCTCAAAACCTGCAAAACATCCTTCCTTAAAGATCATTAGTAGCACCTGTGTCTCACGTTGTAATGACTTAAACACTTGTCCGGAAGTCATGTAAAGGTTAGTATTACTTACCTGGCTGGACTGTGCCATGGCCTTCTGCATGTCATGAATTTCTTGGGGGCTGAGAGGTGCTAGGCTGTGCTTCTTGTTGTTGTGGGTGAAGCTATAGATGTTGGTACGCCCATGGTGAAGAGTCTCCTTGTCAAACTGCCATGGCCTTCCTAGAAGTATATGGCCGGCTTGCATGGGTACAACATCACACTTGACCTGGTCATGATACTTGCCAATACCGAAGGATACAACAACTTGTTCGGCAATCTTAAGCTCAGTCTCGTCATTGAGCCATTTGAGACGGTATGGCCGAGGATGGGCAGTTTTGACTAATCCCAACTTATCAACAAGATACTTGCTAGCCACGTTAGTACAAGAACCACCATCAATGATCAAGCTACATACCTTGTGATCAATACTACATCTTGTGTGAAAGATGTTCTCCCGCTGGATGGTTTCTGGATCAAAGAGGGTGCTAAGAGCTCTCCGGGTCACTAGTAGCTCGCCTGTCTCTGGGTAGTCGGTCACTTCCTCATCCGAGATCACGGCTGCGGTCTCTGCCTCATCTTGGGATTCATACTCGCCATCCCCCTTTAGGACCATTACTCGTTTGTTTGGGAAATCCCGGGCGTAGTGTCCCTTGCCCTGACACTTATAACAAACAATGTCACGAGTACGCAAAGTTTGGGCTTGAGTCTTACCCTGCTCCATTTTGGGCGCATTGGACGAGTCAGCTTGGTTCGTCTTGAATCAGCTCTCGACCTCAATCGCCTTGCCCTTGTCGCCTTGTTTTGCACCCGGTTGAGTCCACGCGGGTTTGCTGCGACTGTTACTGGCCGTCTTGCGCTTGATGTGGTGCTCGGCTTGCGTAGCAAAGTGCAGTAGGTCGTTGAAGTCTTCATAATGTTGTCTCTCCACTTTGCGGGCAATGCGATCTTGCAGTCCTTCCAGGGATTGGGACATCATCGTCTCTTCGGGTTCGTCGGTATCTAGCTTATTCCTAAGTGCCTCGAACTCCTCATAGTATTCCTCTACGGTCTTAGTTCCCTGCGTAAGTTTACGAAAACGTTTTTGCACATCACGCTGGTAGTATGATGGAATGTACCTCGTGCGAAGCTTGGTCCGCATCTCGGTCCAATTACGCGCTCTCCACACTGGTCCAGACTTGGCGACGTCTCGATCCCACCACGAAAGAGCATTGTCCGTCAGCTGGGCTGCTGCTAGGGCGACCTTCTTGGCCTCGCTATACTGGTAATAGTCAAAGATGTATTCCATGTGCTTCTCCCACACGATATAAGCATCCAGATCAACCTTGCCGGCAAACGTTGGGGGATTCAGCTTAAGCGCCTTGCCTCCCAGCCATGGCTCTTCATCCTCTTGATCTCGCCCCCCTCTATAATCGCGGCCTCCTCCTACATGGGCCCGGCGTCCTTGCGCGTTCCTCCTTCCTCCCTGGTTAGGCCTATCCTCGTCCTGACTGCGCGTATCATCAGTACTGTCCGTGTCCGAGTCAGTGTCATGCGGATCCGGCTGGTTCCTTCCGGGTGGTCGAGGTCCATTGGGACGACCTCCCTGCCTTAGCTGAGTAAGCTCGGCGGTGATAGCCCTAAGACTCGCCCTCAGCTCTTCATTGGCGGCTAGGAGTTGAGCGTTTATGGCAGCTTGGTCTTGACCTACATCTCCCATATTTCCTGAAAAAGAAAACTCAAGGAAAAGATCAAAGGCAAAGGGGTATGGGTAGTTTAAATAAGGAACTTGGATTGGATACAAGAGTATCGACCAAGCAAAGAAGTAAATGAAAAATTTAAAAGGCAAATCGATTTTGTTTCAAAAAGGAAAGTGAAATCCCCTTTTTAAAAAAAAAAAAAAAAAATAGAAAACTTGGTGAACAATTCTAACACTAAATGCCAATTAAAATCAAAACATCCAATTAAGGAAAGAACACTTTGCCTTTTGGAATTTTCGAATTTTGAAGAATCAAACTAAATTTTTTTTTTTTTGAAAGTTCAAAACAAGATAAACAACTAAGAAAAGAACTGAAGGTTTAGGAACTTCAGCTCTGATACCAAATGTTGCAGGCAGAGATCCAGACTACTCAAAGGCTTGACTGAGGTTCAAGAGTTCGGACTGGAAAGGTCGAACGGATGGCCACGGGAGCGGCTAGACGAGTGCGATGGGGGGGAGGAGGATCGGCCGGTTTGTACCTGAAACAAGAGGGAGTGATTTTTATGAGTTTTATGGATTAAAAATGAAGAACAGAGAGTATATTAACTGAGAAATAAAGAACAGAAACAAATATGAATTTTTATGGGTTTTTATTTCTAGTGGCCGATTCTGAAATAATAGATGCAATGAAACAAATAAACAAGAGAAGGATAGAGATGGCTGATGGATTCAAGTTGCTGGACGTGTGTCTCTCTCAACAAGAACAGGGAATGGTTTGAAGGATAGATATGGATCCGGTTCTTGCTGGACGTATGTCTCTCTCAAGATCGGACAGGGGATGAACTGGATCGAAGGACTCCACAAAGAACAATGGATCGGTTCTTTGATATGTCAGGCGGCTGCTCTCAATGGTTTCACACAACTGAAAGACTTAGGGTTTCTTTGCTAAGGCAAAACAATATCATAAAAAGACTTGGCCAAAAATTTGGCAAATACAAGGGTTTAAATAGTTGTTCCTTATTGGACTCTAAAGATAAAAAGGCCTACACAAATGGCCAAAGTCTTAACCAAAATAAATTAAAGAAAAACAATGGACCGGTCACGGTTTGAGAAGTCCGGATCAGAATTCATACTATGCTTGCATGTTGCCTCGTTAAAACCTTTCGGGAAAACCCAGTGGGACAAAACCCGATAAGGAAAAAGAGTACAACAGCATACTACTCCTTCTGATGGCGGCTATATCTCTGAACCGGAGGCAAGTTGGTTGGATGGATTGAGGATGAAGGTGGAAATGGTCAGGCCGGCTTCATTCTGGTCAATGGAGGAGAACTGACTTGAATGAAAGAAGTCTGGAACCTCTAATGGTTCGCTGGTGTCTTCAAGCTTTAAGTCGGCCAACTCCTGGATCAATAGTTGCTTGAATCCGGTTTGTTCCTGTGCAAGCAACTCCTGGACAGCTTTGGAAAATCCAGCTCTTATAGCCCTTGAACCAGACCTTGTGGTAGGACCTTTGCGGATGATGGGAACCTCAGTTGTGGGTACTGCAACACTTAGCACTTAGAGCAATTAGGCATATTTCCATTTTTGTTATTCGAGCTGTGACTCAACTAGGTTATTGCCGTCTTAGGGTTTTAGAACTAGGAATCTCGCCGACAGCTCTCGTAGCCCAGGCTCTTACCTTGTTGTAACGCTCAAACGCGAATTCGGAATAAGATCTACTGTGCTCTGTTTTCGATTTCTTATACTTTATCGTTGTCATTATTGTGTTCTGATTGCTTGGTGTGTGGTATTAGCAGATATACAGGACCTCTGGGAAATTAGGTTTTTCCTAGTTTCCTTATTTAAACGGAAATCGACAGTGCGAATTTCGGTTCCCACAAACGTCGTCAATCTCAGCCTCACTATCTGAAGAGGCTAGGGATGGAGACTTGTTGTCTGAGGTGGAGGGTTGAATGGGTGGGTTCCTCCATGTTCGCTGGAGCTGTCTATCAGTGAGAGGGAAACCAAGATCAGTAGGCTGAGGTTGGGGCTGGGGTACTGATGTGTTCGCGAAAGAGAAGTCCGCTGAGCTACATCCAGCTATGCCTCCTCTGGTCAAGACATCAGCCACTTTCTTCATGAACTTGGCTGAAGTCTTTTCTTGCTTCTTCACCGTCTTGCTCAGCGCCTTGCACTTGTCCTTCAGATTTTCTATTGTCCTGTCTTGTGCCTTGTTCCATCTCTGAAGTCGACCATTATGCTCATGAGCGTTACGAAGCGCACAAGGACGAAGAACCCCATCATGTGGCTTGAAGTAGTAGCGCGGAGGTCCATAGACGGGTACAGATGCTTCCCTAGGAGGTTCGTAATGTCTCGTCGGAACACTCCTTTTCCTTGGTGGAGCAATGGGACCGAGAGACCCGTGTTCTCCAAGAAAGTTTTCCTGGATATGTTGAAGCTGATAGCTCCAAGTCTCTCTAAGCTCGTCAGGTTCTGGTTTGGAAGAACTACTTCGACCGGCTTGCCCTGCAAGTAGTAGTGGTAGACGTAGTCCTTCCCATACATCCCACTGAAATAGGTGGCAATCCTCAAGTAAGTGCCATCGATGAACTTAGGCCCTGCTGCGTCCTTTCCCAAGGGAATATTCAGAAATTGGAGCAGTGGTGTGATCATCCGCCTATCCCAACCTTTGGTTGCGAATCAGTTGTGTACCATGCCCAGTCTCTGTAGTGCTCGAGACGATTTACGAAGAAATTGACCATCCCGAAGGAAGCATAGATGTCGTTGCTTGGAAGGGGCAACGTTCAAGGTGGGGCGTAGGGGCGGATAGCCGGACAGAGCAGTCGCATGTCTTCCTCGGTGACATTACCAGCTTGCTTCCGTGGGTAGAATGCATGGACGAGCATCCTATGGAGGTAGCGTACAGACGGGTGCCAGATATGTGAGTTCTTGTCAGCCCCGGTAGAGTGCTTGTTTCCAGTGATTAACTTCCAAAGCTGAGTGGGGAGGTTTTCACACTTGGGAAGGGAGTAGTCTACCAAGTCTTGGAAACCAATGACTCTCCCAATGGCTTTGAAGTTTATGTTGTACTCTCTCCCATTGACCTTGAACTTTATTTTGCCCCATCCTTGCCTCACGTGCGGAGCGTCATGGTAAGTGACCTCAAGGGAAGACAAGAACTGACATGAGACATCCCGGTAGGCAGGGTAGGCCATGGTGAGGAGTTTGGGCATCTTCAGGTGCCCCAGCATTGCCTCAATATCAGAATCGAGACCCACCTCCTTCAGCAAATCAAGGTCAGCGAAACTGGTTGGAGTCCAAGTTACCCCATTCAGCAAATGATGATACAGCTCTTCCTCAGATAGAGTTTTCGCCCTGTCTCTATCAATGGCAACCTCCTTCCCTTTTGACATTTTGGCCCTCTTTGTAGGAGCCTGCTCATCCGCACTTTCATCGCCACTCTCCTCGTATGTGGCAACTGCTACACTTTTTCCTGCCCTCCTCTCCTGCTCTTTTGTCTTCTTTGCAGCCAAGGTTTGCTTCCGAGAAGTCCTCGAGCCAGTCTGTTCCGAGGATAAATCTTTCTCTCTCAATGCCGATTCTTGTCTCTCCGCTTCTTGCTTCTCAGCATCTGACTTTCCCTTAGTTTTCTTAACCATTGGTACCTGAAAAATTCTAAACTTGGAAAGGGATAAGTGGATGAACTTTGCAAAAGAAAATGGCAAGAGTAAAATTCAATATTCAAAGAGGTTCTAGAACGAGAGGATTCTTTAATGAAACCTTTCAACACCTTAACATACTAACTTACCAACTAGTACACTCAATTTGGGTCAATTTTGAAAACCCCCAAATACATGAACCCTAATTTTTGCCAAAGTTCAAATTAAACTCAATTTGACCATTGATTCAACAACCCAACTTGATAGATAAGCTTTTCCTAGTTTATTTTACCACAATCTAGCAAGAAAATGACCAAATTTCGATTTTCAAATTCTAGGGTTCATGGACCTACGAATTTGAATTAAAAAACTCAATACCTTGCTTTGGATGAAAGGAAATGGTGAATGGATGGTGAGGAATAGACTACAGGGGCGAAAGCTTGGATTTAGCAACAAGAACTTGTTGATTTGGTTGAGGATTCAGAAAGTTAGGTTATTTTTGGTGTGGGTGAGTTTGAGAGAGTATGAGAGTTTATGAGAGGAGGAGAGGATGAGGAAGATGAAATCGTGGGTGTTGGGTAGGGTTGGGGGCGTTTGGGTTTGGTTTTTTTAAATTAAACCGGTTTTAAAACGAAGAAAACTTATCTGGACCGGCTCGGGAGCGACTTGAGGGTGTCGCTGCGGGACGTCACTCCTGGGTCATTTCTTCACGAGCGACCTAGCGGTGTCGCTCCGAAGACGTCGCTCCGAAATGGTTCTTCGCGAGCGACATAGCTGTGTCGCTCCTAAGACGTCGCTCCCAGCTGGAGCGAGTTCATGTGCTTGCTCTAGGAGATCGCTCCCGTGTCGTCTTATTCACGAGCGACTTGGCCTTGTTGCTGTGAGAAGTCGCTCTCGGGTCGTCTTATTCGCGAGCGATTTGGCCTTGTCGCTCCGAAGACGTCGCTCCCGGTCTATTTTTTGCGCACCCAAACGTCTAAAACACGAGCGACCTCGGGCTGTCGCTGTGGTGACTTCGCTCCATATGGAGCGAACTTTCATCCTCGCTCCAGGTCCTCGCTTCCACGCATGATTCTTTGATCAATCCGAATCAATCGAGCACCTGCGCACAACTTCAATTCTCCCTTTTTTTTTTTGTTGAAAATATGATGAAAATGAAAATACTAATGAAATATGTACAAGGATATACATGAGACTTTCTCCCAAGTGAGCTTGTTTTAAGTCTCTAGCTTGACTTTGCCTCCTTTTAGATTAGGTCGGGGTAGGATCAGAAAGTGGAGTTGAAACCCCATCTTCCTCTGGTGCAATAGCCATGTAGAGCTTAACCCTTTGCCCATTGACTGTGAACTCTCTCCCATCAGTACTCCACAAAACTATTGCCCCATATAGCCTAACCTCTTTGACCTTGAAAGGACCGGACCACCTTGACTTAAGCTTTCCTGGAAACAACTTCAGCCTAGAGTTGTAGAGAAGAACTTGTTCTCCTTCTTTAAACTTTCTCTTCAAGATATTCTTGTCATGGAAAGCTTTAGTCTTCTCCTTGTAGATCCTTGAGTTTTCAAAAGCATCCATTCTTATCTCATCAAGCTCATGTAGCTGAAGAAGTCTTTTCTCCTTGGCACTCTTGATGTCAAAGTTCAACAACTTTACTGCCCATAGTGCCTTGTACTCAATCTCCACTGGCAGATGGCAAGCTTTCCCGTACACTAGGTTGAAGGGTGTGGTCTCCAGAGGTGTCTTGTAAGCTGTCCTATAAGCCCAAACATCAAGCTTAATTGACCAATCCTTCCTTGTAATCCCCACAATATTTTCAAAAATGGACTTGATCTCTCTGTTAGAAATCTCAACTTGACCATTTGTTTGAGGGTGGTAAGGAGTTGCCACCTTGTGCTTAACACTGTTCTTCTTGAGAAGTCCCTCAAGCAGTTTGTTGATGAAATGAGACCCTCCATCACTGATTAAAACTCTTGGAACCCCGAACCTTGGAAAGATGGTGCTCCTGAACATCTTGGTTACAACTCTAGCATCATTGGTGGGACTTGCAATAGCTTCCACCCGTTTGGAGACATAGTCAACAGCTACAAGGATGTATTTGTTACCAAAAGATGATGGTAATGGCCCCATGAAGTCTATACCCCATACATCAAACACTTCAACTTCAAGGATTAGATTTTGAGGCATCTCATTCCTTTTTGTGATGTTCCCTCTCCTTTGGCATGAATCACACTTTGAAACAAAATCCTGTGTATCCTTAAACATATGTGGCTACCAGAATCCAGCTTGTAGCACCTTCGCAACAGTCTTGAAGGTAGCAAAGTGGCCTCCATAGGATGATCCATGACACTGTGTAAGGATCCCATCAATCTCCTCATTAGCAACCACTCTCCTATAAAGTTGATCCTGGCTCATCCTAGTAGTATCTCTTCACATCCCTGTAGAACTTCTTCTTGGCAAAGCCCACAAGATTCAAAGGTTCTTTTCCTGTGGCTAGGTAATTTACCAAATCAGCATACCAAGGTTCTTTCTCCTCTGTTGCCTTGACTTCTTCAAGCTTCCTACCAGTCTCACAAACTGCCATCACTGCTCCAATAGCCATGATCTGTTCCTCAGGAAGTCCTTCGTCAATAGGAATGCCACACTCTACTCTAAGCCTGGACAAGTGATCAGCTACACCATTCTCAACTGCTGGCTTGTCCTTGATCTCCAAATCAAACTCTTAAAGCAAAAGAATCCATCTCAAGAGCCTGGGTTTTGCATCTTTCTTTGCTAAAAGGTGTCTCAGCGCAACATGATCTGTGTAGACAATGACTTTAGATCCCACCAAGTAGCTTCCGAACTTTTCAAAGGCAAAGACAATGGCTAACATCTCCTTCTCTGTTGTGGCATATCTCATCTGAGCATCATTCAGGGTTTGGCTCGCGTAGTAGATCACATGGGTCTTGCCATCTTTCTTCTGCCCCAAAACAGTTCCCACAGCATAGTCACTAGTATCACACATGATCTCAAAGGGGAGATCCCAATCAGGTGGCTGGATAGTCGGAGCACTGATGAGTTCACCTTTCAGCTTCTTGAAGGCTTGTAGACATTCCACATCAAAGCTGAAAGTGGCTTCCTTGCACAGCAGCCTGGTCAATAGTCTAGTGATCATGGAGAAGTCCTTGATGAATCTTTTGTAGAACCCAGCATGACCAAGAAAACTTCAGATGTCTTTCACTGTCTTTGGTGGGGGCAAACCAACCATAACATCGATTTTGGCCTTATCCACCTCAATCCCCTTCTCTGAAATCTTGTGTCCCAGCACAATCCCTTCCTTAACCATGAAGTGACACTTCTCCCAATTCAGCACAAGGTTGGTATCTTCACATCTCTGTAGGACCCTGCACAAGTTTGACAAACAAGCAGAAAACGAAGATCCGTAGACAGAAAAATCATCCATAAACACCTCCACAACATCCTCAATTAGATCAGAGAAAATTGACATCATGCACCTTTGAAAGGTGGCTAGAGCATTACATATACCAAATGGCATTCTTCGATATGCGAAGGTACCATAAGGGCATGTGAATGTCCTTTTCTCTTGATCATTGGGATGTATGGGGATCTGGAAAAATCCTGAATATCCATCAAGAAAGCAATAGAATGGATGGTTTGCAAATCTCTCAAGCATCTGATCAATAAATGGAAGTGGAAAATGATCTTTTCTCGATGCAGAAATCAGTTTTCGGTAATCAATACACATTCTATGACCTAGTGATTGTTCTTGTTGGTATCAATTCATCCTTGTCATTTTTAATTACAGTTATACCACCCTTCTTTGGCACAACATGCACATGAAATACCCATTTAGAATCTGAAATAGGGTAAATAACACCAGCATCTAAGAGTGTAAGAATCTCTTTCTTTACAACATCCTTCAGGTTAGGATTTAACCTTCTTTGATGCTCGACAGAAGTCATTGATTCATCCTCAAGATGTATCATATGCATACACAAAGAGGGTGATATTCCTTTGATGTCATCAAGAGAGTAACCTATTGATTTTCTAAATCTTTTAAGTGTTTTCAAAAGTTCAGATAATTCAGTTTCAGTAAGTTCACTACTCACAATGACTGGGTAAGTTTCATTAGGACTAAGGAACGCATACCTTACACCATTGGGGAGAGGTTTAAGCTCTACTTTAGGCGCCTTAAGCTCGCTCCAGTCGTCTTGCTGGGCGTCCTCTTGTTGAATGACTAAGGTTTCTTGGTGAACCACTTGTGGCAGCTCCTCATACAGATCCTTACTACCAAATCCTCTGTGTGAATCCATCATCATCCCATAGGCAACACTCTCCAGGTTCTCAATCACTTCAGCTTCTCTCTCTATCGTCAAAGCATGCTGTAGAGGGTCTTCTAGTGACAACTCTTCAAGGAGCTCATCAGCAAGGGCGTCCATCTCTTCAATGTAGAAAACTTGCCCTTGAACTGTTGGTTTCTTCATTACCTCCTTGATGTCAAAGTGACGAACATGCCATTTACCCAAGTGGAGATCAATCTTGCCCTCTTTCACATTAACAATTGCTCCTGCTGTAGCTAAGAAAGGCCTTTCAAGGATTAAAGGATCTGCAGCTTCCTCACCCATCTCAAGCACCACAAAGTCTGTAGGGATCTCATATTTTCCAACCATAACGGAGAGGTCCTCCAAGATACCCACAGGGTACTTTACTGAACGATCAGCCAATACCAGAGACAGTCTACACTTCTTGTACTGAGTGAAACCAAGCTTCTTAGCAACAAATAAAGGCATCAAGCTGACACTAGCTCCCAAATCGCAGAGACATCTATCAAATACCATAGGTCCAAGAGCACAAGGTAATGTGAAGCATCCTGGATCTTCTAGCTTCTTTGGAACAACAAGCCTCTAGATGATGGCACTGCACTCATGAGTGAGAATCATCATGCCCTCCATCTCCTTCTTCTTTGCAGCTACAACATCTTTCAGGAACTTGCTATATTGAGGAATCAGCATGAAAGCATTAATGATGGGCATTGTGACTTGAACTTCACTCATTTGCTTCTCAAATTGAGCTTTGTACTTCTCTAGCAGCTGCCTCTTGAATCTACCGGGGAATGGTAGTTTGGGTTCATAGGGAGGAGGAACAAAAGAATTCTCACTTGCTGGAGCAACAACTTCACCATCTTTCACTGTTTTCTTCTCTTCCCCAACTTTTCCTTTACCTTTTGCTTCCACAATCTTCTCCAAGATTTCATCATTGATTTTCTCATCAACAATCACCACTTCATCATCTATGTTGATGGCAACCCCCTCACCTTGTTTCTCAGCATCCTTGGTGAGAGCTTTCTGAGGTAACTCCTTACCACTCCTGAGGGTGATAGCTTTCATGGTCTCCTTGGGGTTTTGCTCAGATTTTCCAGGTAAAGAACCTTGTTGGCGATTTTGTTGAGTGTTCATGGCAGCAAACTGGTTTTCCAAGGTTCTGAACTTGTTGTTGAGCTCATTGTAGCTCCCATCAATCTTTAAGTGAAGGTTCTTCAACTCATAACCAACATGCTTCTCACTTCTTGTCTGAGACTCCAAGATTTATTTCAGTAGGACATCATTGCTGCTGACTTGAGGATTAGAGGTAGAAGGATTAGCTTGTTGTTGGGAAGAATGGTGTTCTTTGTTGTTGAAACCAAGAGGAGGGTTTTGTTGAGGCTGATAGCTACCTTGCTGGTTGTTCCGAGGCTGATAACCACTCTGTTGGTTGTTGGAATAGGATTTCTGTTGGTAGTTGTTGTACTGAAAGTTGGGCTCTTTTTTGTACCAGCTACCATTGTTGTTGATGAAACACAGTTCTTCTTGACCTTCCAAACCCTCAACCTCATGGACAACAGGTGGTGTCTCTTGGCTTGGGTTACCAACAAAGTGCAGCTGCTCTTGGGTGGCTTTATCAGCAATGAGGATGTCTATCTTATCCTGTAGAGTTTTCAACTCCTTCCTTGTCTGCTTGTCATCTGTTCTACTGCCCCTGTCGTGGTTTCCACTGTAGACTGCATCACTTTTTACCATGTTGTCAACCAGCTCTTCTGCAGCTTCCTCAGTTCTCCCCAAGAAGAACCCATTGCTAGCTGTATCCAGTCTGGTCCTGTACTTAGGAAGAGCACCCCAGTAGAATGTGCTCAGCAAGCTTTCCTTAGAGAAGCCATGGTGTGGGCATTGTGCTTGGTAGCCCTTGAATCTCTCCCAGGCTTCACTGAATCCTTTCAAGTTCTTCTGTTGAAAGCTGGAAATCTCATTTCTCAGCTTAGCAGTTCTTGAAGTAGAGAAGAATTTCTCCAAAAATGCTTTCTTGCAGTCATCCCATGTGGTTATAGAGTCGCTTGGTAGAGACTTCTCCCACTGATGTGCCTTATCCCCCAAAGAGAAAGAGAATAGCTTGAGCTTTAAGGCATCTTCGGACACACCATTGGTCTTTGACAACCCACAGTAGCTGTCGAACCTGTCCAAGTGATCAAATGGGTCCTCTAGAGCCAAGCCATGATACTTGTTGTTCTCGATCACGTTGAGGAGTCCTGATTTGATCTCAAAGTTGTTGGCTGCTACAGCTGGTGCTTGGATTCCCAATCTGTGACCATGAATGTTTGGGCGGTCATAAGTGCCAATGGGTCGAGCTGCTCGCTGTTGGTTTTGTGGAATGTTGTTAGCTCCATTAACGTCCGCATCATTTTGAGGTATGTCTCCCATATCAGTATCCAGTCTCTGCAAGTGAGCATGCTGGTCTTCTTCTCTTCTCTTTCTAGCACACTCTCTCTCTAAAGCTCTGATGTCTGCAACTCTTGGAACTAGGTTTGATGGACCCCTGCTCCTCAAGTTCATACACCTGTATATTAAAGGGAGGTGAAAAAGGAGAATCAGTAACAAAAGAAAATAAAAATGACTTAGTCTCAAGCAACTGGCTAAATCTTAATGTTCAAATCTACTCAGAATTTGGCAACGGCGCCAATTTGATGTTAGGAGTTTTCAAGGCTCCTAAAACAAATGATGTAGTATAAAAGATTGTCGAACCAATTCTAAGGGATTTCAAGCACTGAGAGTGCAAGTACTTGTTTAATCTAAGTGCAACCGATGATTAAAAAGGTTTTCTAAACTAACGAGTAATGCTAATGCAGTTGCAGAATAATAAAAACGATAAATGAAACGACTTTCTTAACTAAGGAGGGAAAAGAGAACTCATGGGCATAGGTATTAGACATCGGGTGATCAAGTTTCGAACTAAGGATGGCAAAACGAACAATCAAACTATCAACCTTAAGCTTAGACACAATTCTAAACAGACTCTATGTCTAGATGAATGTTCATTTACTAACACATTTCAAACAACAAATGTCTTTGGTTGAATAATATGAAAGCAATCATTACTAGCAAGTCTAAAGGCTATCTTAGCACTTCTAACAACAAATGTCTTCGGTAAAATATGCTAAAAGCTTAGAAGAGTTGTCTCAGGCATTTCATCAAACACCTTTTGGGTGGGAAATGCCTAAATGTCAACTTTTGAGTAGCTAACTCAGAAGAATCATTATGAATACTCTACTAGCAATGATTAAGAATGACCTACACTAAAACATCTTAGTTCTAACCTAATCACCCTTAATCTCCCTAACCCATGAATTCAAAAGGTGATTACTCACTAATCTCCATGATTCCTCTTAAACCCATATTGGATTTCAGATTAATCATGTAGAGGAATACAGAGAATCGATATGAAAACAACAAGATTGCAATAACAGAAAATCGATTGAATCCAAAGAGATGAACTTTTCAAGAGGTTTTTTTGGTTGTATTTCTTAAGATCCAGATCAATCTGCCTCCAAATGGCTTACAAAGGATTCTTAAACATAGTTTAGAAAGTGTAAAATGTGCATAATGAAATGACCAAAAGGCCCTTGAGTAGAAATGAATTCGGGTAAACAATAGGTCGGGAGCGACCTCCAGTAGTCGCTGGGAGAAGTTGCTCCCGGGTCGTTTCTTCGGGAGCGACCTGGAGAGGTCGCTGCGACTGGTCGCTCCGGGGGATGAAGACGCGAGTGACTTCTCCACATCGCTGTGGTAAGGTCGCTCCAGGTTTCGGGAGCGACCCGGAGGGGTCACTGCGACTGGTCGCTCCGGGCGCGTTTTCGTTGTTTCTATGCGAGCGACATCGGGGTGTTTCTCTGGTCAAGTCGCTCTGAAGGGGTGTCACAGTGACTTCACGGTGTCGCTCCGGTGCGGTCGCTCCCATGCATTGCTCGTCCAATGATCATTTTTATCACCTCTTTTTAGCTCCAAATGCACCCAATTGTCTCCAAGAACTCCACGTGGTACTCCAATACCTGAAAAAGACTCATGTATGCAAAATGAAACCTAAATATGTCTAAATCCTAGTCTATATGATCAAAATGCACATGGGTGAATGGATAAAACAATGGAAATATGCAAGATATCAAGGCTTGAACTCGACACAAGCTCTACCGAGTCACCCAGCTGAACCTCCTATGGTGCCTCATGTGCGTTGGTGTAGACCACCGAGGAACTGGTTGAAATGCAATGTAAGTGCTTCTTGTGGGTCTCATAATCGTAAAGGAGGTGCAGCATGGATCGTTCAAGACCATTGTGGTATTCCTCTTTTTCATAGTAGAAGAGCGTTCTTTGGTCATACTTCGATTATAGAAGCAGAACTTCAGTCTCTTCTGTGGAGTATCCGAGCACTTATTGACTTAAGAATCAAGTCTGTGGTCATTGAGTCCTCACTCATTCAAGTTAGAGAGGCGCTTCTTAAACCTCATGAACACCTGGAATGGTGACATCTGATTGATACCATTACTGGTTTATTGAATGAATTTGATGGTGTGATTTTGGAACATGTAGTTGCTGGCAGAAACAAGATCGCCAGTTCCATTGCGCAGAGTGTGACTAGCGATCATCGCTACCAATCTTACGTGGCTACAGTTGGTCATACTTGGCTGAGTTCCCTGCTGCGAAAGGAGGAGCTGAGCTCGTTGGTTCGCTCGTAGAATCGCGGAGAGTTAGCTGAGGAGGACCTTTGCTGATTTACCCAATCGAATCTTCTGAAGTTATTTACAGCACCTACTAGTGTTTTATCTTTATGCCTTTATTCCTCTTTTTTTACTCCCCAATCCTCCTTTTGGAGGTGTGTGTTGCTTTTGGGGATCTTGTATTACTCCTTGAATCTTTGATTGAATCCATAGTCAACAAAAAAAGTCATAAGTATCATCGAAAATAATTTTCAAAAAGGAAAAAAACATCAGAAAAAGGCATGCAAGTGCAACCCATATTTGCATATGTTTCGCCAACTCATCCACCGTGTGTCTGTGACTCTTCAATGTCCAAAGATACATTACGTTAGAGTTGCCGCGTCGGTTGTTCTCGTCTAATTATCAGTATGCCGTTTTAACATTTCGAGATTCACATTGTTTTTAAAACCCACAAAATGTAAATTCCAAACCATGTCGAAGGCAGAGAAGCCAATGGATGAGTACCTGAAGGAAATCAAGAACATCTGCTCTCAGCTCTCCTCCATTGGTAGCCCCGTTCCAGAACACATGAAAGTGTTTGCTGCACTTCATGGGTTAAACAAAGACTATGAGCCTATCAAAACCACCATTGAGAGCTCTAAGGATTCTTTCCCAACCCCAAACTATGAAGAAGTTGTTCCACGTCTCACCAGCTATGATGACCGCCTTCAGAGCTACACAAGTCAGAGCTCTGTTAGCCCTCATATGGTGTTCTATTCTAAGAGAGGACGAGGAAACTCTCACCGTGGAAGAGGTCAAGGCAGAGGAAACTACTCCACAAGAGGATGAGGCTTTCATCAACATTTGTCTCCCTCCTCCAACTCCTCTGTCTCCTCTGAATCTGAGGGCAGACCTGTCTGTCAGATCTGTGGTCGCGTTGGACATCATGCTTTAAAATGCTGGCACCGTTTTGATAATAGCTATCAGACGGAGGACGTCCACAACGCGCTGGCTGCTCTTCGAATCACAGATGTTACAAACTCTCCTGGTCACGAGTGGTTCCCAGACTCCAGTGCTACCTCTCATGTCACGAATTCTCCTCACAACCTGCAGTACTCTCAGGCCTACACAGGTTCTGACTCTGTAATGGTTGGAAACGGAGAGTTCTTGCCTATCACTCACACTGGCTCTGCATCCATTGCTACCACGTCAGGTACTCTTCCTTTCACTGATGTTCTAGGGTTCCCTGATATTGCGAAATCATTTATGTTAGTCTCAAAGGCTACTGTGGATTATCTTTGTGCATTTGTCTTTGATTGTGATGATGTCCCTGTGTTTGACAAGGGAACCAAACAGCTTCTTCTTCGAGGAAGCCGTAATAAGGGTCTCTATAAGCTGCCAGAATCTCCTAAGCAAGTGTTCTTCTCCTCGCGACAAGTCTCTGCTTCAGATGAGATCTGGCACCAGCGGTTAGGACACCCCAACCCTCACGTTCTTCAGCAACTATCTGCAAACAAGTCTATCTTTATCAATAAAAGCACCAAGGGTCTCTGTGAGGCATGTCAACTTGGGAAGAGTTCTCGTTTACCTTTTGAAGCATCGTCCTTTGTAGCAACAAGACCGCTAGAGCGTATCCATAGTGACCTCTGGGGTCCATCACCGGTGTTGTTTGTACAAGGATTTAGATATTATGTCATCTTTGTAGATCATTTCACAAGATTCTGTTGGTTTTTCCCTCTGAAGAATAAATCAGATTTTTATCATACCTTTGTCAAGTTCCAAACCCTGGTTCAAAACCACTATTGGAACATTTCAATGCGATGGTGGAGGTGAATTCATCAGTAACCCCTTCCTCACTCTTCTTCAGAACTGTGGAATCCAACAGCATGCCACAACAGAACGGCTTAGTTGAGCGTAAACACAGACAAATAACCGAACTTGGTCTCTCTCTGATGTTTCACATCAAATTACCTCAGAAGTACTGGGTCGAAGCTTTCTTCACCGCCAATTTTCTAAGCAACCTTCTACCTCACACGGCTCTTGAAAGTCCCCCCCATTCCCTCTGAGCTCATGCATCAGAGAAAACCAGATTACAGATCACTTAGAGTTTTTGGATGTGCTTGGTATCCAATGCTACGAGACTATGCTCATCATAAGTTTGATCCAAGGTCTCTCAGATGTATTTTCCTTGGCTATAATGAAAAGTACAAAGGGTATAGATGCTTACTTCCCACAACTGGAAGAGTTTATATCTCCCGCCATGTGATCTTCGACGAGAAACACTTCCCCTTCAGTACAGAATACTCAGGCCTGCATCCTTCTCCCAAGACCCCTCTATCAACGGCTTGGCAGAAGAGTGTTTTGCTTGTGCCATCTCCTGCTCCAATGCTAGCCAGTGCGACTTTCTCCTCTGCTCCTCAGCAAGAGTTTACGCAAGTGCCTACCTTCACAGCTTCAGACTTTCCATCTTTGTCTTCAAAAACCGCTACTCCCATCTCCCCATTGTCTGTAGCTTCCTCCTCTGGTTCTACTCCTTGTGTAGGGCAAAGTTCTGAGTGTACGTCAGGCTTTCACCCTGCTTCTATAGGCAACATCTATGTTCCTACACAAGGCAGGACAGCACCAGTTGTGGTTACTACACCACCAGTCTCTCACCCTATGATTACAAGAGCAATGGATGGAATTGTTAAACCAAATCCACGTTACGCGTTACTTACACAGAAGACGTCTTATTCAGAACCTAAAACGCTGTCTGAAGCACTAAATCATCCTGGATGGAACAACTCCATGCATGAGGAAATTGGCAACTGCAAAGAAACAAAGACATGGTCTTTGGTTCCCTACAAAGAAGGAACAAATGTGTTAGGCAATCGTTGGGTTCATCGTGTCAAACTCAACGCTGACGGCACAGTTAAGTCATTATGCTCAAGATTAGTAGCTAAAGGATATAATCAATCAGAAGGAGTTGATTACCTCGAGACATACAGTCCTATTGTGTGATCTGCCACGGTTCGTATGATCTTGCATACAGCTACGGTCATGAAATGACAAATACGACAAATTGATGCCAAAAACGCCTTTCTTCATGGCGACTTGAATGAAATAGTCTACAGGAAGAAACCAGCCGGTTTCATGGACAAGGCTAACCCAAATCATGTGTGCCTTCTTCACAAGGCCCTGTACGGCTTAAAGCAGTCACCCCGCACCTGGTTCGATAAGTTCAGTAACTATATCATCGAATTTGGGTTCGTTTGTAGCTACAAAGATCCCTCTCTCTTCATCTACTCTCATGGAAAGAATGTCATCATGCTCCTTCTCTATGTTGACGATATGCTTATCACCAGAAACAACTCATCAGTTATGGAGACATTCCTAGATGAACTCAGCAAACAATTGAAGATGAAGGACTTGGGGCAAATGCACTACTTCCTTGGTATCCAAGCTACCTTCCACGCTAAAGGCCTTTTTCTCAATCAGCAGCAGTATGCTAAAGATATACTCGCTGTAGCAGCAATGTCAGATTGCAACCCTGTGGCCACACCACTACCCACTCAGCTCAATCAGATTCCGCAACATATGGAGCTGTTCTCGGATCCAACCTACTTTCGGAGTCTCACAGGGAAGCTCCAGTACCTGACATTAACAAGACCTGACATTCAATACTCTGTCAACTACATATGTCAGAAAATGCACTCTCCATCTATCTCGGATTTCTATCTACTCAATCGAATCCTCAAAATCATTAGGGGAACGACAAAACTGGGAATTAACTTCACAAGTGAAACAGATTTTGCGGTGAAGGCTTACAGTGATAGTGATTGGGGCGGTTGCTCCTCCACTCGTCACTCCACAGGAGGCATTTGCACCTTCCTTGGCCCGAATCTCATCTCGTGGTCGTCTCTGAAACAAAATTCAGTCTCCCGCAGCTCGACTGAAGCTGAATACAGATCATTGTCTGAAACCGCAACAGAACTCCATTGGATTGGTTCTGTCATGCGTGAACTTGGGATTCCTATGAAGACTACTCCGGAACTTGTATGGTGATAATCTCTCATCTGTGCATCTCACCGCTAACCCGGCGTTCCACAAGCGATCGAAGCACTTTGAGATTGACTATCACTATGTCAGAGAGCGTGTGGCTCTCAAAGCTCTCGTCGTTCGCCACATTCCGGCTCGCCTCCAGCTCGCCGATATCTTCACCAAGTCTCTCCCAGCAGCGGCGTTTCAAAGTCTCCGATACAAACTTGGCGTCGTCGAACCTCCGTCGCAAAGTTTGAGAGGGGCTATAGGAACGCAACAGTCAAGTGAGCAAAACGGCACTGTTTTGCCACTGCGCTTCACTGCATAGCAGAAGGGCAAGGCCATTCTGATCCAATCAGATGGTAAAGCCCAAGTTCCGCAAAAGCCCATCAACCAACTCGCCAAGGTTTTGTCATCATCCAGTCAACAAGGATCCCAACGGTCGAAGATTGCTAAAAGCAGCGTACACAAGCCAGCTGCTACTCGTACGACTGAACGAGCGCATATGATCGAGCTGTCGAATCCATTCTCAGCCTTAGATGATCTCATAGACACCTGATGATGACACCTGTGCGTGCTCTAAGGTTTTGCATTTTCCTGTATAAAAAGACCAACTTTGTATGAGAACAAATCAAGGAAATAAAAGTTTATCAAAACAAAACTTTATCTTCTTCACTTTCCTTTAGTGCTCTGAGACGCAGCAACAACAAACCAAACGCAGTGGTGCTCGTGGTGGTGATTCACGGAGCGTAAAGGTGGTCTCATTCATCACCTGTATCCACCTTGTCTCCAACTTCTCTCTGTCATCACCTCTCTCTCTCTCTCTCTCTCTTTGTGTTTTGATTCTGACACAGAAGTTGATGAGGCAGAAGAAGATGGTGTTTGTTGGTGTTACGGCTGAGAAGATTGGTGTTCAAGGCGAGTAGCAGTTACATTGGCGGTGGTGCAGTGGTGGCCAACCGCCTAAGAAGAAGCTCCGGTGTGGCAAGATTGACAGCGGTAAAGGCAGGCTGAGATTGAAGGAGGAGGACGCTTGCTGAGATTGACGGCGGAGATAAATCATTGACGGCAAAGAGGATTAGGTTTAGGTTTCTCTGGTTTAGTTGAGGTTTATTTGGTTTACTTTATTTTTAAATTTTGGTTTAGTTTTGTAAACCAGAAATTCTGTAAACCGATTTTAATTTATCAATAAAATTTATTTCATTTTAATTATAAATTAATTCTCGTTATAATTTTTTTACTTTTAATTATAATGTGCATTTTATAATAGCAAAATGCAATAAATGCTATTATATGATTCATAAACTATAGCATTTATAAAACTGATATAACAGAAGGAAGACTTATTATAGCCGGGGCAAACATAGCGGTTTCAGTAACACTAACAATAACATATAATAGTTCTTTCCTTACGCTAAGAAAGATCATTTTTTGTAGTGTCAATATGATAATTGTTGAAAAGTCTAAAACTATATAGCACCAGATTTTTAATAATATATAAAACAAATTCACTATACATTATCATAAAATTTTGATCAAGAAAATAAAAAGTAACTTCTGCGCATGCACAGTCATATCAAATAGAGTTATTAACACTAAAAGACAGTTTTACGTTTTTTATATCACAATAAGACAGTTTCTGCTCTTAAGACATTTTCTCTTAACTTTTCCTAACATATTACATTCATTACTAACTAAAGTATAACTAGAATATAATATGTAAGACCCACTAATTTCTCATCTTCTTTCTCTTCTTTTCTTTTTCAGATTTTATTTATTTTCAGTTCATAAACAAAAATACAATCTCATTTTCTTTTCTTTTACAGCTCCTCTTCACCGTGCTTCCTAGTCCTCATATGTGACTCTGATGAACCTCAGTTCGATTGCGGTTCGTCTTCTCCTTCGCCATAAATCAACACGACCAAGCTTCCTTCTCCACGTCGTACTCCACAACTCATCCGCCTCGCGCTGTGACAGTATGTCATGGTGGGTGTGATGGTCGGGCACGGTGAAGCTCGGGCAACAATGGAGTTTTTCTCACATTTTCACATTTGGTCATTTATTTGTTAGGTTATTATCAATTTGGCCCAAACTATCAAATTTTCATATACATCCATTTTAGTTGTCCAAAAACTTTTAATTGTTCAATCCAATTACTATAATATGTAAATATAAATTTAAAATGTAATATAACATTTATGTACCTAAAATTATTAAATATCATAATTTGAGAAATGTACAAATGAATCGGTGTACATGTATTTTTGGGTATAATATTGTACACGTAGACAATAGAATATATGTGTACACATTGATGATATTTGAATCACTGAGTAGCTTTCAAGTATCATTCAAAATGTGATTTCGAGTTTTGGGTTTTTTAACCAGACAATGTGATTTGCGATTTTAGTGGAAAACATGATTGTACAGTACATTGCTTTAATGATACACAATGTACACAAGTGGAGATGTGCACATAAACACATATAAACATGTATACAAATGTACACATGTACACATATATGCATTCCAGACCTCGTTATACAATTATGTATGTAAATATAATATTAACAATTAAATGCTACTTAAATAATCTAAATTAACGAATTAAAATGCAATAGTAATATCTAAGTGCTCGTATTGTATACGTACATCTATTTCATAGTGTACAAATGTACATAAACTTCAAAGTGTACATGTGTACACTACATATGTTCTTTAAATATAAACAAACTGCACCACAATTGCATACAAGATCACAATTAAAACAAAATTGTCTGGTTAGATCACAATCAAATATCATGTTTTTCCACTAAAACTGCAAATCACATTGTCTAGTTAAAACCCCAAAATCACATTTTGAATGATAATTGAAAGGTACTCGGTATGTCAAATATCGTCAACATGTACACATATATTTTACTGTCCATGTGTACAATATTATACGAAATGATACATGTGCACGGATTCATTTGTAAATTTATCAAATTATGATATTTTAATACTTTTAATGATTTTGAGTATAGTTGCTAAAAAGAAGTATATAGAGGTTTTCGGTTAATTTATTTCTTCATTTCATTCAATAGGGTCTAAAATGACAATTTAGAAGTTATAGGTAAACTGAAGAGGACTTATTTGCAAATATGAAATTTTTAAGACAATAGTAAAATTATTTAAAATTACAAGGACCACATATGAAAATTAAGGAAACTTAATTTCAAGGTTCAACAATGGCGATCTAATCTCGGATGCGGCGGCAGCTTCCCTTTACGGTCCACCGGAGGCACGAAGAGAGGCTGAAATCACCACAAAGACATCTTGGGACACCATGGAAGAGAGGCTGAGGGCACCGCGTTAAGGTTTCCCATGGAACTTGAGATACTGCATAAGATAAGATCTTTGTAGAAGAAAGGAGATGGTAGTGGAGCTCGTCGTATCTGTGAATTGCGGTGGAAAACTTGTCAACTTAGATCAATTTGTGTCTCGGTCTAGAGTTTGTAAAGATAATCTTTTGAAAAAAAAGATTGGAAATCAAAAATTTTAAAATAAAGAAGATGCAAAAGTTTCAGAGAAATAAAGATAAAAAAGAGATGAAAGTGGGTCAAGAAGATGAGAGAGAGAGATGAAAATGGGTACTACTAATTACAATACAGTTTAGTTTTAACTTGAAAAACTGAACGATAAGTGAAGCTAGAAAAAAAATGTGTATGTAGCATAAAATGCCTTATTGTGTTATAAATAACTTAAAACTGCATTTGGGTGTAATATTTTCTATCAAATATCTGATTATGTTTATTGCATGATGGTCCCTCATCTTTTGTTTGTTTTCTGATCGGACACAAACATTTGAATTTGCGAATCACCGACCCTAATACTTCTTACCAGCATTGCTATGGAAAAACATGAGAGAGAGAGAGAGAGAGGCCATGAAGCTTCTGGACTATGAGGATAAGCTGAAAATTGCAATAGGTTTACTTGATTAGTATCTCCAGCTTGTGCATGAAGCTAAACAAGACAATAAGAAGAAGAACAAATAAAACTACAGATTACCTTCAGTTGACAAAATCAAGAGATTATTAATGGTTAAACTTACTAGAGCTATTGTTGGTTTACAGGAAGCATAAGGATCCTCTGAAGTCAAAGCATCCAATATCTCCCTTCCTGGTTTATACTAACGAGAGGAGAGCTGCTTTCCGTGAAGAGAATAAAAATGTAGTGGAGGTAAATTTAAGTATTTTAATTCACTCTGAGCATAAAAAAAGATTTGTTAATAGGTCACAAAGATGACGGGAGAACTGGAAGAAGTTGCCAGATGAACAAAAAACACCATATGAAGAGGTTTATTTATTTATTTGTATATATGCTTGCATCGACAGCTATTTAAAAACTTCAGAGTGAATGAACTGGGGTATTTTAACAGGTAGCAAAGAAGAACAAGAAGACATACATGGAAGCAATGGAGGAATACAAAAGAACGAAGGGGGCATGAATCAAAAAAAAAAAAGAAAAAAAAGAAGAAGAAGAGGAGCCATGAAACTCCATAAACAAGAAGCTCTCCAATTGCTTAAGAAGGAGAAACGGACAATCTGACCAAGGTCACTCATTGACTCACACTTTCCCCTTTTAACTGATCACTAAAATGCATCAAGATCATAATCATGTCTTTTGGAGAAGACGAAGAGACCAAGAATAAGAGGAACAAAAACGTTGACCCTAACAAACCCAAGAAGCCTACTTCATAATTCTTTTTTTTGTCAGGCATGAACCTAAAACTAAGTGACTCAAGTGTATCATAAGCTTTTAGTTTATAGAAGTTTCTAATTGTTAAAAAAATTCCACAACAACTTTGATGGAAAGGGTGTCTGTAGGAGGAGCAACTCGACAATCAATGATCTAATCTCAGTGATCTCTTTAAGATTAAAACCCACATCCATGTCATTTTTTTTTTTAAAGTTGTTGATTTTCAAAGAGACATGATACATAGCTATGAACTTTTTATCATATATATATATTTTTATTGGATCTTGGACACTTACAAAAAAAACGATCTTCAAATGTTAATAAATTTAAACAAATAACAAATAACAAATAACGATTATCAAATTGAAAATATTTTTATAAAACATACGGAAACAATTTCCGCAGCGTAGCGCGGGTGTTTACCTAGTTTCATTAATGATACATATAAATACCATTACAAAAGTTGAAATTGTTGATATATATATCGTATAGATTCCCGATTTTAGCATAACCACTTCCCTCCAATACATTATCTATATTCTATTAAAGTAGAAGTCACAACCTCATTTCATGTGTGATTTTTAAGTTGGACCACCCTTAAATTTTTTAATAATACTAATAATATATAGAATCTTTGAACTACTTATTTTTAAGTTGGACCACCCTCCAATACATTATCTATATTCTATTAAAAT
Organism: Brassica napus; assembly: GCF_020379485.1. Lineage (NCBI taxonomy): Eukaryota > Viridiplantae > Streptophyta > Magnoliopsida > Brassicales > Brassicaceae > Brassica > Brassica napus. The sequence continues at coordinate 15,647,104 of NC_063448.1, forward strand.
AAAAGTCACTATTTTAGCATAACCCTCACCAAATACATAATAATATAATTTTCCTACATAAAGTATTAAAATTAGATATATATATATATATATATATATATATATAGTAATAGTCGTTAACATTTAATGATATGTTGGAACATGTTATCGTTGATATTTTTATGAGTATAGTTTTACGTGTTATTCCAACACGTATAAAAACGTGTTATTCCAACACGTATAAAATATTTATCAAATATAAAATTAATTGAACAAAACATAAAACATACTTAAAGTTATGCTTGAGTGTTCAGGTACCCGTTGTGATACGGATTGGGTTTTTGGAATTTGATTCTAATTTATTTCACATCTTAGGTCTCATTCTGTTAAATTTGTAAGTAGAGAACAAGTTCGGATATAACACATAGGTTTTACTTCTAAATTGTATCACATCTAAAATCCATAAAGTAACAATATATTGTTCCGATTTAGGTTATATGGGTTCAAATATATCCGAAGTTAAATCCAAAAACTGAAAAGCAAAACATAAGAAATAGGATTGGATATTTAAGGTACTCATTGAAGATTTAAATACTTATTTTTATATATAATTTCAAAATAAATATAGAATTGAATATGTGAAGTACATATTTATGTTTCATATATTTATACTTGCAACTGATTTAGAATTTTGGTCGGTTTTTTGGATTTTTTTTTTGGTTTTTCGGGTTTTCCATTCGGGTTCGGCTAATAATACTCCGGGTTCGGATATTTGATGTATTTCTTATATTTCAGATTGGGTACTGATCACTTTTTTTTTGTTTGAGTTTGGTTGGACTTTGGGTTACAGATTTTTTGTCCAAACCTATTTTAAATGAAGAAAAAATGCGATTATATAAAAAGTTTACCAAAAAATTATCCCGCGCTTTAGCGCGGATAAAAATCTAGTATTCTTAAGTTGGACCACCCTTAAATTATATAGAAGTCACAACCTCATTTCATGTGTGATTTTTAAGTTGGACCACCCTTAAATGTTTTTAATAAATATATTTTAATAAGACTAATAATATATAGAATCTTTGAAATACTTAAATCATAATATATTTTGATATCTTTTCATTTAATATATATATATATATATTAAAAGTTTTGAAAAAATCTTTTTAAAAATATTTTAGTTTAAAAAAAATAAATGTAAATATTTTCACTAATTTTGTGATTAGCTTTGAAATATTACTATACATTAATATACTCATTTATCAATTATATAATCACAATCAATCATATTAAAAGAAAATTATTATGTTGATCTAAATTTTTTAACAATATATTAATTTTCAAAACGTTTATTCAAATATTTTCACTAATTTCGTAATTAGCAATGAAATATTATTATGCATTAATATATATGCAGTTATTGTTTATAAAATTTATATACTTGTATCTATTTTATAATCATAATCAATCATGTTAAAATAAAATTATTATATTGAACTACATATGATAAAATTAAATTAAATTGATAGATTTATAAATTTTATTTTCAAAAATATAAAACATTTATGCTAAAGATATAATATGATGACAGACTACAATACATGTATAAAAATTAACATATCTTAGATTTTAGTATATACAATAATATATTATGTAAAATGAATAAACGTAAAAATATTACTAAAATTAAATCCAATTTTAAATGACGGTTAAAAAAGTAACATAAATTAAATACAAAATAGTTTTCAAAAAAATATTTCCATGCATATTTTAGTTTGTTCAATAACTAAACGTAAATACAATAAGATAAATATATCATAAAAAGCAACATATACATGTGATGGTTTTAAACAGTTGATTATTTACAATATGTAAACTATAAATTATTATTTTGAAATAGTTATATAAACATTTAAATATATGATTAAAATTAAAAATGTATACCACTAATGATCTAAGATAATTATATATACATATAAAATTAAAAATAACACTCGTGCGGTTCAAGATCTAGTCTATTCTTATAACCAATACTAATCAATATTAATTCACACATAAATAATGATGTAAATTATCGTGTTAACTATCTTTGATCATCAAGTGCAAGCCACCTTTATTAATTTTTATAGAAACCAATGCCTATCCAATTTTATTACTTATCGATCCCTATATAAGCGGTTATCATGCAAACCGGTTAACGATACACTATATATTAGTCTTCTACGTTAATCTCGGCTACAAACCACTAAAAAAAATTGTATCAACAGTAAATGATCAACTTACTTTTTATGCATATTTTGTAAAGAATTTTATAACGTTGAGAGTCCAAATATGATCATATATCAATAAAATCACATACAAACCAGATTAGCCTAAGTGAGAAATCTAAATAGTCTTACTTATCATATAGTATAGATATTGAAATAATATCATTGAATTATTTTTAATCAATTCAAATAATATCATATATCACTTATCAAATATTATCATATATTAATTCTAATTAATGTTGAACAATATAAATTATTAATATTACATAATATATGACATCAAATATTAAATAAAATAACACAATAATTTATATTGACTATATAAAATTGTTGTTATGGATAAAAAAAAGCAAACAAAATTCAAAACAAAGGAAACATAACAATGAAATATTCGAAAAAGAAGAAAAATAACTCTAGCTAACTAAACATTTTATCAAATAAATTAATACAACACATTAAATTTGTTTTGTTGATTTTGTAAATAAACAATAGTAAGAAACATAATCCACGTTTTCGAATTCTAGTATAACCTTAAAGTTCAGTTCAGATTCAGTTTGGGTTCCTTGAATTCGGTTCAGATATATACAACGTTTACCAGGTACTTGAACCGGCCGTTTCATATTGAGGATTAGTTCTAATTCAGATTTTAGTCCGACGGAGATGGAAAATGGAAACTATAAGAGACTAAGACCAAGAGAAGATAGCAAAGGATGCGGTCTTTGATTCCCAAATCATTTGTTCATTATGAAGGATTACAAATCTTCAAACGTAGTTCATACACCCCAATATGGCGAACGTAGTAGGTTCCAGTTCATTTAGAAAAGACTATATATTAAGACTCCATCAATCTCCTTTAAGTAATTGATAAGACTGTCGATGATCCACACTGGATCTTCGACGTCATGGCGGATCTTCTCGAACTCGACGGTCCACAACACGCGGCTACCATCGGCCTCGTATGCCTTGGGAGTTACCGTGATGGTTGCTTTGAACTTCTTGTAGCTATCCGAGACAAGATTTCCACTCATACTCAGCGTCACTGTTCTTTTCTCCCACCCCACATACTCAGTGATTTTCTCATTCGCTAAGGTGAAAGAACATCAAATAATTAAGGGTTTTGGTGAAGAAGATCAATAAATAAGAATGAAACGTGAAAGAGTTAAAAATGATTTACATATGATGTCAAAAGTGTTGTTTATGTCGTCGGTGAAAGATGTAAATAACTTGTCCGCCGGAGACTTGGTGTCAAACTCGCCGGAAGAATCTCCATGTAGCGCCATTCTATTTTTTTTGTTTTGTTATCTTTTACGATTATATTTCTATGAAGTGATATTAATATTATACTCCTGCTTTTGATGATGATGTTTATATATAGAGATGAAATTTGCATCAGTTAACGTTTTTCTACTTCTCTCATGTCTGATGGTTACTTGTCTCAACCGTGGAACCAACTGCTCTGAAGATGTAAGACTGCCCGGCGTCTGTGAAGTGAGCGGTGGTTCCCGTTGGAATAGTCTGGCGCCCTTTAATCAGAAAACACGTGTTTCTATAGAAGTCATGGCTCGACAGCGTTCACAAGAAAAAAACACACTAAAAGACAGAGTCACGTGCTCCTGAAGAGAGGTGCACGTGTTGGTCACCGTCACTGTCACTGTTCACAACGGTTGGCCGGCGATTTCTCTCCCACTCCTCACATTACCGATCTAGATCACATCGAAAGTTCAGCTGCATAGTCCTTGATTGACCACAGATAAGAAAATAAGAAAATCAACAAAATACTAGGGATTAATCCGCCCTCGCGCGGGATTATATTGATTTCCAAATTAATTATTTAACTATTCTTATATTGTATAATTATTTATTCCAATTTTATTGTTTTATATCAAATGGTAATATTACAATATATTTTAATGCAATATTTACTTATTATTTATTTTATTTAACATTTTCAGACAAATAGTTAATATTTTTTTATATTTCTTATATTATATATCTTTTTATTATATATTTTTCTATATTGTATTTTTGTTTATTCTAATATTACGCTAGATGCTTAATATAATATTTATATTTTTATATTGTATATTTACTTATTATTTATTGTTTATTATATTATATATTTATTGATTCTAATTTTCTTGTTTTTATATTAAATAATATTTTAATTTACTATACATTTCTCAGATCGATGTGTAATTAAAGCGTTTCCATTTCTTATATTGTATATTTCCATTTCTTATTTATATTTATTGATTCTAATTTACTATACATTTCTCAGAACGATGTATAATTTAGCATTTCCATTTCTTATATTGCATATTTCCATTTCTAAATATTCTTATGTTGTATATTTATTTATTCTAATTTTCTTGTTTTTATATCAAATGATAATATTTAATAGATTCTTAATGTAATATTTACTTATTATTTATATTATTATACATTTTTCAGATAGATACTTAATGTACTTTTTTCTATTTCTTATATCATATATTTATTTATTTTTTATTTTTTCTATATTATATATTTACTAATTCTAATATTACGTCACATATTTAATGTAATATTTATATTTCTTATATTGTATATTTATTTATTGCTTATTTTTCTTATATTTTTTATTTACTTATTCTAGTTTTTATATCAAATGGAAATTTTAAGATAAATTTTTAATGTAATATTTATATTTCTTATATTATATATTTACTTATTTACTTATATTTTTTTTTCTTATATCAAATGATAATATTAAGACAAATGTTTTAATGTAATATTTCTATTTATGTTATTGTATATTTACTTATTATTTATTTTAATGTAATATTTTTATTTCTTATATTGTATATTTTTTATTAATTGTTTTTTCTTATAGTTTATATTTAGTTATTATTTATTTGTTTTGTTTTTCTTATACCAATGATAATATTACGATAGATGATTAAAATATTTTAATATATGATATTATATATTTACTTACTACTTATATTGTATGTTTATTTATTATTTATTTTTTAATATCACATGGTTTCTTTTGGAAAATGTTTTCTTATATTGATGCGGACGGTGTATGGAGCTTCAAAATGTCAATTTTATTAGTATAGGGCTCCAATAATAAGTCAAGTTAATTTTAATATGAAAAACACATAATTAATTATAAAAAGGATAAATCCTTATAAATTTAACAATTTCATAAAAAATAATTCAATGAAAAGATATTTCTTTCGCATTCTTTTGGTTTCCTATTATTGATAGATTAATTTATACCAATTCTATTTTGACTATAATTTTTTTTTTGTAACAGATTTTGACTATAATTTAGGAGTATGATCTTAGTATACTCTGAGTGATGAGTCTGATTTTCACTAAGAACAAACCCCTTTATCTATGGACATATACGCTTTGTATAGCATCTCAAAAGAGAAGATAATCATATACATATGGTGGTGACGCAAGATATAGATTAAGTGATTATTAAACTGAAACATTGTATTTTCAGACGCATGCTATTTATGAGTGGACTGTGGTAGGCAAAGACTTGATTACTGTTGTGCAATCATTTTTTCTGTTTGTACTTCTGCCTCAGAGTATAAATGCTACACTACTACAAGAAAACATAAGCTTAACGAGGATAGTTTTCCTCGTGAGTTCGTCGTAATAAATGCTTTACGACGAATTAGCAAGGAAACACGTTTTCTCGTTACTCATACGTCGTAACACATATTTCCTCGCCAATTCGTCGTAACTTAGCGAGGAAAATATTTCGTCGTAAAGACGAAGTACATCATTTCGTCGTAAAGACAACGTAAATATTCCACGTAAGGAGGTCGCTATATTTCCTCGTAAATACCTCGAAACGTGTTTCTCGTAAACTACACATAAATACCTCGAAAGTGTTTTCTCGCAAAATACACGTAACTACCACGAAAGTATTTCCTCGTAAAATACTCGTTTATCTTTCCTCATCATTTCCTCGTAAATGTTTTCTCGTAAAATACTCATTTATTTTTTCTCGTCATTTTCTCATAAAGTTTCCACGTAAATAGGTCATACATTAGCTACGAATTTACTTCGTTTTTATTATTTTACAGAATTTAAAAATATAATTAAAAAATAATTAAAATTATTTAATTTATTAATAAAATTATAATTTAAAATAAAAATAAATCAATACGAAAATATTTTATATATAAATAAATTTTGAATTTATAATACAACAACCGGAAAGAAAGAACTAAGGGTCGTTCATCGCCTGGTAGAATTCATCACTCCTCCTCGCAACATCCGCCTCGTTATGTGTGTCGGATGACTCGCCTCGAATGGGATGTTGTTGTCGCATGTTCCTCAACATGGACTCCCATTCGGGATTTGTGGCCGCTATAACGTCCAAGAAGCCCTCGACTCCACCCATACGAGATTTTGTCGCGGCCAACTCGTTACGCAGCTCAGTGACTTCATCATCCCATCGCTGACCATAAGACGATGTCGCTCTCGGAACATCGTTGACAGGGACAACCTTAAAAACAAAAAATAAATATTGTTAGTAAAAATTTAAAGTTAAATTAAATGAATAATAAAAAATTAAAATTTTAGAAAATTTACCTCCTCGTAAATTTTATCCACTTCAAGTGTGGATAAGGTGACGGGTAATCCGTCGGTAGACTGCTGGGTCAGCTGGGTCTGGCGGTCTTCAACCCGAGCAACCACGTCGTTGTAGATTTGCTCGGACTTGCCATCTACAAATACGCCCGCCTTGTTCTTGTGGGTCCTCTCGTAAAGTTCCATAAGAGACGGGAGATGTCCCGTCTCTTTGGCCTAAACAACATTAAAGAAAGTTAGAATAAAAATATATATATTAAAAAATTATTTAATAAAATATTTAATTACCATTTCCAAACGGACACCGGCGTGGGGTTTTTGGCCCGTAGTGTGAAGCATCGGCCCGTTTCCGTGCTCATCGACCGTGTTACGGGAGTTAGAGCAAGACTGGGCGATTCTAATGGACAAGGACATAACATCTTACCACTTTCTTGGGCGAGCGGTGTTGAATCTGCTTGATGCATAAATGTCTCCAGGCCCGCAAGGTATTCTTTCGTCACTCTCCCGTTAGCATCTCTATGCATATACATTCACGTTTTTTGTTGTTGGTGTGTTTAAAATGATGTTCAAACATCCATATTTATAGGAAATTTCGAATCTGGTAGTTGTAATTTTCCTATAAATTTATGACGAAAATTAATTAGGTGGCAAAAAAAAACGTGTAACACCTACAAAGTTGGTGGATTCAAAATTTCCTCGCTAAATACATGTAAATTATTTCCTCGTAAATAACATGCGAAGTTTACGTCGTATTTATGAGGAAATAGTATTTCCTCGTAAAAGACACGTCAAATTACATCGACTTTACGACGAAACGCTTTTGTCGTTACTTTACGAGGAAATAACGATGACATTATTTTTCCACGTAAGTTTCTCGTAAAATCGACGTAAATTTACGAGGATTGTTTTTCCTCGTTAACTTTCCTCGTTAAGCATGTGTTTTCTTGTAGTGCTACTCTTCTATCTCTGATACCCAAGACTGACTGCGCTGAGAAGATGAGTGATTTTAGACCGAGTGCTTGCTGCAATGTAGTCTACAAGATAATCTCGCGAATCTTGGCTCACAGGCTCAAAGCAGTATAAAATTAAATTAGATGTATAAATCTTAACTCTTGAAAATAGTATAAATCTTAACATTCATATAAAAACTTCACTAAGAATCATGAAAGATGGTTCAGGAAACAAAAACATTTATATAATATTTTTTTTTCTTCTTTTTGTCTAATGTAATATTTAAATTTTTAAATTGTATATTATTTTTAATGTAGTATTTCCATTTTTTTAATTGTGTACTTACTTATTATTATTTTTTCGTATATTATATATTTTCATATTTAAATTTATATTTACATATATTTAATTTTTACATTTTAAGATATATGTTTAATGTAGTATTTCCATTTTTTTAACTGTGTATTTACATATTATTTGTTTGATCATTTTTTTTGTTTAATGTAGTAGTAACATTTTTTAAATTGTATATTACTTTTTTTAATGTAGTATTTCCATTTTTTAAATTGTGTACTTACTTATTATTATTTTTTCATATATTATAGATTTACGTATGCAAATGTATGTTTACTTATATTTAATTTTTACATTTTAAGATAGATGTTTAATGTACTATTTCTATTTTTTGAATTGTGTATTTACTTATTATTATTTTTTGGTATATTATATATTTACAAATTCAAATTTACATTTACTTATATTTCGTATATTATATATTTATATATTTAAAACGATATTTACTTATATTTTGTATATTATATATTTAAATGGTAATAATGTAATTTAATGTAAAAAGGTAATAATAGTAATGATGCCACATGACTTTTTTTCGAATAATGATTCATGTGGACGCTCTATAGAGCCTCAAAATGTCACTTTTATTAGTATAGAAACAAAAACATTTATATAATACGTTTTCTCTTGATCATTGGGATGTATGGGGATCTAATAAATCCTGAATATCCATCAAGAAAGCAATAGAATGGATGGTTTGCAAATCTCTCAAGCATCTGATCAATAAATGGAAGTGGAAAATGATCTTTTCTCGATGCAGAGTTCAGTTTTCGGTAATCAATACACATTCTATGACCAGTGATTGTTCTTGTTGGTATCAATTCATCCTTGTCATTTTTAATTACAGTTATACCACCCTTCTTGGGCACAACATGCACAGGAGATACCCATTTAGAATCTGGAATAGGGTAAATAACACCAGCATCTAAGAGTTTAAGAATCTCTTTCTTTACAACATCCTTCAGGTTAGGATTTAACCTTCTTTGATGTTCGACAGAAGTCATTGATTCATCCTCAAGATGTATCATATGCATACACAAAGACGGTGATATTCCTTTGATGTCATCAAGAGAGTAACCTATTGATTTTCTAAATCTTTTAAGTGTTTTCAAAAGTTCAGATAACTCAGTTTCAATAAGTTCACTACTCACAATGACTGGGTAAGTTTCATTAGGACTAAGGAACGCATACCTTACACCATTGGGGAGAGGTTTAAGCTCCACTTTAGGCGCCTTAAGCTCGCTCTAGTCGTCTTGCTGGGCGTCCTCTTGTTGAATGACAGGTTTCTTGATGAACCACTTGTGGCAGCTCCTCATACAGATCCTTACTACCAAATCCTCTGTGTGAATCCATCATCATCCCATAGGCAGCATTCTCCAGGTTCTCAATCACTTCAGCTTCTCTCTCTATCGTCAAAGCATGCTGTAGAGGGTCTTCTAGTGACAACTCTTCAAGGAGCTCATCAGCAAGGGAGTCCATCTCTTCAATGTAGAAAACTTGCCCCTGAACTGTTGGTTTCTTCATTACCTCCTTGATGTCAAAGTGAAGAACATGCCCTTTACCCAAGTGGAGATCAATCTTGCCCTCTTTCACATTAACAATTGCTCCTGCTGTAGCTAAGAAAGGCCTTTCAAGGATTAAAGGATCTGCAGCTTCCTCACCCATCTCAAGCACCACAAAGTCTGTAGGGATCTCATATTTTCCAACCATAACGGGGAGGTCCTCCAAGATACCCACAGGGTACTTCACTGAACGATCAGCCAATACCAGAGACAGTCTACACTTCTTGTACTGAGTGAAACCAAGCGTCTTAGCAACAAATAAAGGCATCAAGCTGACACTAGCTCCCAAATCGCAGAGACATCTATCAAATACCATAGGTTCAAGAGCACAAGGTAATGTGAAGCATCCTGGATCTTCTAGCTTCTTTGGAACAACAAGCCTCTGGATAATGGCACTGCACTCATGAGTGAGAATCATCATGCCCTCCATCTCCTTCTTCTTTGCAGCTACAACATCTTTCAGGAACTTGCTATATTGAGGAATCAGCATGAAAGCATCAATGATGGGCATTGTGACTTGAACTTCACTCATTTCCTTCTCAAATAGAGCTTTGTACTTCTCTAGCAGCTGCCTCTTGAATCTACCGGGGAATGGTAGTTTGGGTTCATAGGGAGGAGGAACAAAAGAATTCTCACTTGCTGGAGCAACAACTTCACCATCCTTCACTGTTTTCTTCTCTTCCCCAACCTTTCCTTTACCTTTTGCTTCCACAATCTTCTCCAAGATTTCATCATTGATTTTCTCATCAACAATCACCGCTTCATCATCTATGTTGATGGCAACCCCCTCACCTTGTTTCTCAACATCCTTGGTGAGAGCTTTCTGAGGTAACTCCTTACCATCCTGAGGGTGATAGCTTTCATGGTCTCCTTGGGGTTTTGCTCAGATTTTCCAGGTAAAGAACCTTGTTGGCGATTTTGTTGAGTGTTCATGGCAGCAAACTGGTTCTCCAAGGTTCTGAACTTGTTGTTGAGCTCATTGTAGCTTCCATCAATCTTTACGTGAAGGTTTTTCAACTCATAGCCAACATGCTTCTCACTTCTTGTATGAGACTCTAAGATTTGTTTTAGTAGGGCATCAGTGTTGCTGACTGGAGGAGTAGAGGTAGAAGTAGTAGGTTGTTGTTGGGCAGGTTGTTGTTCTTTGTTGTTGAAACCGGGAGGAGGGTTTTGTTGAGGCTGATAGCTGCCTTGCTGGTTGTTCCGAGGCTGATAACCACTCTGTTGGTTGTTGGGGTAAGATCTCTGTTGGTAGTTGTTGTACTGAAAATTTGGCTCTTTCTTGTACCAGCTACCATTGTTGTTGATGAAGCAAAGCTCTTCTTGCCCTTCCAAACCATCAACTTCCTGGACAACAGGTGTGGCTTCTTTGTTTGGGTGACCAACAAAGTGCATCTGCTCCTGGGTGGTCTTATCAGCAATGAGAATATCAATCTTATCCTGGAGAGCCTTTAACTCCTTCCTCGTCTGCTTGTCATCTGTTCTACTGCCTCTGTCGTGGTCTCCACTGTAGACTGCATCACTCTTTACCATGTTGTCAACGAGCTCTTCTGCATCTTCCTCAGTTCTCCCCAAGAAGAACCCATTGCTAGCTGTATCCAGTCTGGCCCTGTACTTAGGAAGAGCACCACGGTAGAATGTGCTCAGCAAGATCTCCTTAGAGAAACCATGGTGTGGGCATTGAGCTTGGTAGCCCTTGAATCTCTCCCAGGCTTCACTGAAGCCTTCCAAGCCTTTCTGTTGAAAGCTGGAGATCTCATTTCTCAGCTTAGCAGTTCTTGAAGTAGAGAAGAGCTTCTCCAAGAAAACTTTCTTGCAGTCATCCCAAGTGGTGATTGAGTCGCTTGGTAGAGACTTCTCCCACTGTCGTGCCTTATCCCCTAGAGAGAAAGGGAATAACTTCAGCTTTAAGGCATCCTCAGACACACCATTAGTTTTTGACAACCCACAGTAGCTGTCGAACCTGTCCAAGTGGTCAAATGGGTCCTCTAGAGCCAAGCAATGATACTTGTTGTTCTCGATCACGTTGAAGAGTCCTGATTTGATCTCAAAGTTGTTGGCTGCTACAACTGGTGCTCGGATTCCCAATCTATGACCATGAATGTTGGGGCGGTCATAAGTGCCAATGGGTCGAGCTGCTCGCTGTTGGTTTTGTGGAACGTTGTTGGCATCATTTTGAGGTATGTCTCCCATATCAGTATCCAATCTCTGCAAGTGAGACTGTTGCTCTTCTTCTCTTCTCTTTCTAGCACTCTCTCTCTCTAAAGCTCTGATGTCTGCGGCTCTTGGAACTAGGTTTGATGAACCCCTGCTCCTCAAGTTCATACACCTGTAAATTAAAGGGAAGTTAAGAAGGAGAATCAGTAACTAAAGAAAATAAAAATGACTTAGTCTCAAGCAAATGACTAAATCTCAATGTTCAAATCTACTCAGAATTTGGCAACAGCGCCAATTTGATGTTAGGAGTTTTCAAGGCTCCTAAGACAAATGTTGTAGTATAAATGATTGTCGAACCAATTCTAAGGGATTTCAAGCACTGAGAATGCAAGTACTTACTTAATCTAAGTGTAACCGATGATTTTAAGGGTTTTCTAAACTAATGATTAATACTAATGCAGTTTCATAATAATAAAAACGGTAAATGAGTTGACTTTCTTAACTAAGGAAAATGAGAACTCATGGGCATAGGAATTAGACCTTGGATGATCAAGTTTCGAACTAAGGATGGCAGACGAACAATCAAACTATCAACCTTAAGCTTAGACACGATCCTAAACAAACTCTATGTCTAGATGAATGTTCATTTACTAACACATTTCAAACAACAAATGTCTTTGGTTGAATAATATGGAAGCAATCATTACTAACAGGTCTAAGGCTATCTTAGCACTTCTAACAACAAATGTCTTTGGCAAAATATGCTAATAGCTTAGAAGAGTTGTTTCAGGCATTTCATCGAACACCTTTTGGGTGGGAAATGCCTAAAGATCAACTTTTGAGAAGCTAACTCAGAAGATGCATTATGATTACTCTACTAGCAAGGTTTTGGAATGATCTACTCTAAAACATCCTAGCTGTAACCTAATCACCCTTAATCTTCCTAACCCATGAATTCAAATGGTGATTACTCACTGCTCTTCATGATTCCTCTTAAACCGATTTTGGATTTCAGATTAATCATACAAATGGATACAACAATGAATTGGAAACACAGAATTGCAATAACTAGATGAACAAAGATGATTCAAGAGATGAACTTTCCAAAGGTTTTTCTTAGAACAAAAGATAATCTGTCTGGTGGCTGCTAAAGGTACTTAAAACATAGGTTTTTCAAAAGTAAAAACGTGCATAATGAAATGACCAAAAGGCCCTTGAGTAGAAATGAAATCGAGCAAATAGAAGGCGCGCAGCGACCTCCAGTAGTCTCTCCGAGAGGTCGCTCCAGGCTTCGGGAGCGACCTGGAGGGGTCGCTGCGAGACATCGCTCCGGGCCGCTCTTTGCGAGCGACCTCGCTGTGTCGCTCCGGTCACGTCGCTCCCAGTTGGAGCGACCTTATGGTGTCGCTCCGGAACGTCGCTGTAAGGTCTGTAACACCCCCAAACCGTTCTAGGCATAGGTCAAACCACCGGCCAACAATCAAACAAGAACATGACCGACGGGCCGACCGTCTACCAAGGATCGGGAGCGCTACATGACGGGTTAACGGCCGATCCGGCCATGGTCACGAAAAGTGCAATTCGTGATTAGGCCAGTCCGTCCTCTAACACGTCCCGTCAGACCAAAGCCTAAGGCTTCTCAACCCGTACTCCGATCTGACGTTGTGTTAGCTTGGACAAGCTAATATCAGAACAACAAGGCATTTACACAAAACATTCGCTTTATTTATTTTATATATTGTATGGTTCAAAACACACAACATAATATACAAGCGGTGGCATGCCAAGAAAGCGAAAGTACATACTTATATATCTGAAACGCTTTAACCAAAAAGATGCAATCTACACCAGCCAGCCTTGCCTCCCGTGACCTCTACAAGCTCGCTACTGGTCACCTGAAACAACAACGAGTGAGGAGTGAGTAATCTAGCATTACTCGCTATCCCACCCCAAACAATCTAAAGCGAGAGGTTCACCTAACAACACAATTCAATAACAATAAGCAATATCAGAAATACGCAGCGGTAAACGATAGCAAGATAACTAGTATTATGCTAATTACAAGCTCATCACCAAACTCAAACTCGACTTAAACCAGGGTTTAACAACCCGAAACACGATATAATATATATAACAAACTCGGGCCGTGGTGACGTTATGTTCCTCCTTCACTATCGGCAATATCCTATCTTCCTACCACAAAGGCCAGAAGAAGGAACTTTCAACCGACCGCGGCCCACAGTCCTTCGGGTCACCGCGCGACAGCCCACAGTCCTTCGGATCACTGCCACATTACACCGTCGTGTAATCACTCAGCCATAGGCCATGACCCCGTCTATCTGAGTCTTCCCAATCCAGCGAATAAGGGGTTTCCTTGAACCCGCCGGGTACGAGGTCTGAAGGAACACTAACTCACCCCAATATGCCTAGCATTGTGGGTTACACAAATGCTGTCGGCCAATATATGATTAATACTAAACCCGGTAAAAATAACACAAGGTTCCTAGTATTAATCACCACACAATCAACACATTCCACCTCAAACATGCCTAGCATTGTGGGTTACACAAATGCTATATGACCAAAATATGATTAATACTAAACCCGGTAAAAATAACACAAGGTTCCTAGTATTAATCGCAAATTAACACAATCAATCATATTACATAATCTAGTATAAAGACTAATTCGAGAATACCTAACTATCCACAACTTAACGATATAATCTAAGCATTCTGCAGTCTCTAACTAACCAATCAACCTGACCATTAGCATGCTACTACGGTTCTCAAATAACAAGCATGCCATCAACTCAATCAACATAACCTCAATTATTCAAACCGTTACTTAGTTAGACCCAGTCACCTGCCATGATCCAACTTCCAAGTAACGGGATCCTGCATGAAAGCAACTCAGCAATCAATCGATTATAACTCACAGTTTTTGGTTGATAGTGGCCTTGACCCCAAACCCGACTTCTGCGATCCGAACCCTTTCTCGACCTTCTCAAGTAGACCCACGTCCAGACTGGTCCTGAACTTGTCTCCACTATATCTGATCTCCCTTCACTTGAACAGAACCTTCTTCAGGTGCTGACTCAAAATCGGCAGAATAACAGTTCTCGAAAACTGCGTAAATCGCTCGAAAACTATCAAAACTCGATCTTTCTTTCTTTGCTTTCTCTCTCACATTTTGAACAGACTTTTAAGTGTTATGAATGTGTTCAAATGATAGGAGGTCGTGGGCTATTTATAGGAAACAGCAACCAATCAGAAACAAGCCGTGTGGCAGCCCGTGTGTCGCTTCGCATGGCTCCAGACGCATGCGCGGCGACACCTCGTGCTCCACATGGCTGGCTGCATGTCTCAGTCTCAAGCAGGATGACACCACACCCTATACCTGTCTGTATGCATGGTCTGCTCACATGCAAGGTGACACCACGTCCTCCACATGTCTGGCCGCATGGTCCGGTCGCATGCATCGCAACACCTCGTGCTTGGCTGAACCACCTCGTGCTTCTATGTGTCACTCCGCATGCTGTGATCATTTTTACTGCAACACCTCATGCTTCTCTTGCCACATACCATTCCAGGCAGTTGCTACCACGTCCTGATCTCATAGATCGAGTCACCTCGAGCTTCTCGGTCCATTCGTCCAATTTTGTTCTTTCCGGTGAATTTTTCGTCCCGCGATCTATCCCAATATTTTTCGATGCCCGTTCTGATGATCTGATTATTTTTAATAAACTCCAAATGAATCCTGACTTGATGGAAAATATTTCTCGAGTTTTCGGCTTCTTCGGAAAATTACATAATACCGAAATTAGGGTTTTTCGCCTAATTTCTGGTCTTCCTGTTGTGCTTCCAAAAGTGTCATGCTTCAAACGTCCTTTGAGTAAATATACCACATTGTCTAACCATTGTCTAGTGGGATGCTTGACTCATGGTTCAGACAAAAACAATCTGATCGTCCGCGACTCGACCACCCAAAAGATACTCGACCATTCCATATATATATATATATATTTTTTTTATGGGATTCTACATTCTCCCCGCCCCTTAACAGAATTCGTCCTCGAATTCTAAGGTTCTGAGGGGTCTCCTTCTTCCATCACAACATCCTCTCGGAAGAACTCCGGGTGATCGGTTTTAAATCGCGCATCATCTTCCCAAGTAACATGAATCCTGTTTTGTCTTCCCCAGATTACTTGTACTTGAGCAATCTCACGATTTTTCAGCTTCCGAATACGCCGTTCTCCCAATCTGATTGGTCCTTCCAGATACGTAAGGTTTATCCTCAACTCCTCTAGTCTCTCGGGTTCAACAGTACTTGGATCCCGTATATGTTTCCGAAGCATGGAAACATGAAATACAGGATGCAGATGCATATCCGCTGGCAGATCCAAACGGTAAGCTACCTCACCAACTTTCCCGATGATCTTGTATGGACCAATGAACCTGACCGCAAGTTTCCCGACCTTGCCAAATCTGTCCTTCCCTTTCTGTGCAGTAACTTTCAAATAGACCCAATCTCCTATCTCAAAAGTTACCTTTCTTCTTGACTGGTCTGCGTACTTCTTCTGGCGGTCCTGAGCCTTCTTCATGTTGGCCTGAATCGTCTCCAGCTTAATCATGGTCTCCTGGACGATAGGTGACCCAAACATTCTTCTTTCGCCCACTTCCGTCCAACACATAGGCGTTTTGCATGGCCTTCCGTATAACGCTTCATAAGGTGACATCCCTATGCTCGAATGATGACTGTTGTTATACGAGAACTTGACCAACGGTAAATGCTTCTCCCAAGTTCCTGCCCAATCGAGAGTACACATCCGAAGCATGTCCTCGATGGTCCGAATGGTTCTCTCCGTTTGGCCATCTGTTTCTGGATGGAACGCCGTACTTCTGAATAGTTTAGTTCCCAAGGCTTCTTGCAGTGCTTCCCAGAATGATGCCGTGAACCTTGGATTGCGATCTGAGACGATGTCTGAGGGTACACCATGTAACTTCACAATTTGGTCGATGTACAGCTCGGCCAACACTTCAACTTTATCAGTGTCCCGCATAGGCAACAAGTGTGTAACCTTGGTTAACCTATCCACAATCACCCATATCGAGTTGTTCGATCTACCTGGAGCAGTGGGTAATCCAGTGATAAAATCCATGGAAATAGAGTCCCATTTCCATTGAGGTATCGGAAGACTCTGCAATAATCCTCCTGGAACTTGATGTTCGACCTTAACTTGTTGACAAGTTGCACACTGCGTGACCCATTGCGCTACTAATCTCTTCATTCTCGGCCAATGATAGTATTTTCTCACGTCTCGGTACATCTTCGAACTTCCAGGATGGATACTAAGTAAAGAATGATGAGCAATCCTTAGTATCTCATCTCTCAGCCCTTTTCCTTGAGGAACCGTGATCCTCCCATTAATTAGCAAGGTTCCATCCTTCATCAAGTAGTATCCAGTACTATTTGGCCCACCTTGTCCTTTGATTTCCTCAGCAATCTTCAATAGCTTCTCATCCTTAAGTTGCTCTTCTCGAATTCTCTGAATCAAGCTTGCATGGTTCACCGCTTGAAGTCCCAATGGCTCGCTCGCTTGCCCTTCCAAAACGACCAACTTTACTTGTTTCAATTCTTGGTTCAACAGCTCCACTTCTTTCTCTAAGTCTGCGTCCAACTTTCTTCGACTTAAGGCGTCCGCAACAACATTCGCTTTACCAGGATGGTAGCGAATCCTTATATCGTAGTCTGCCACAAACTCCATCCACCTACGCTGGCGCAGGTTGAGGTCTGGCTGAGTGAAGAGGTATTTAAGACTTTGGTGGTCCGTGTATACCTCCACTTCTTCTCCATAAAAGTACGATCTCCACATTCGCAAAGCGAACACCACGGCCGCTAACTCCAAGTCATGTGTACTGTAGTTATCCTCATGCTTCCGTAGTTGTCGTGAAGCATATGCAATGACTCGTCCATCTTGCATAAGAACACAACCTAACCCAACTCGTGAAGCATCCGTGTAAACCGTGTAAGGTTTACCTTGCTCGGGCAAAGCTAACACATGTGCGGTCGTGAGAGCTTCCTTCAACTTCTTGAAAGCCCTCTCGGTTTCTTCCACCCATAAGAAAGGAACTCCTTTACCGGTAAGTTTAGTTAAAGGCTTTGCAATGGAGGAAAAGTCCTTAACAAACTTCCGATAATAGCCCGCAAGTCCGAGAAAACTCCTTACTTCCGTCACAGTGGTAGGTCGAGGCCATTCCCGTATGGCTTGGACCTTTTCTGGATCAGCAGCCACGCCCTCTCCTGATACTATGTGACCCAGAAATCCTATCTCTCTTCCAAAACGAGCACTTGCTGAACTTGGCAAATAGCTTCTGATTCCGTAACCTCTCCATAAAGGCCAGAAGAAGGAACTTTCAACCGACCGCGGCCCACAGTCCTTCGGGTCACCGCGCGACAGCCCACAGTCCTTCGGGTCACTGCCACATTACACAGTCGTGTAATCACTCAGACATAGGCCATGATCCCGTCTATCTGAGTCTTCTCGATCCAGCGAATAAGGGGTTTCCTTGAACCCACCGGGTACGAGGTCTGAAGGAACACTAACTCACCCCAATATGCCTAGCATTGTGGGTTACACAAATGCTGTCGGCCAATATACGATTAATACTAAACCCGGTAAAAATAACACAAGGTTCCTAGAATTAATCACTACACAATCAACACATTCCACCTCAAATATGCCTAGCATTGTGGGTTACACAAATGCTATATGGCCAAAATATGATTAATACTAAACCCGGTAAAAATAACACAAGGTTCCTAGTATTAATTGCAAATTAACACAATCAATCATATTCCAGAATCTAGCATAAAGACTAATTCCAGAATACCTAACTATCCACAACTTAGCGATATCATCTAAGCATTCCGCATTCGCTAACTAACCAATAAACCTAACCATTAGCATGCTACTACGGTTCTCAAATAACAAGCATGCCATCAACTCAATCAACATAACCTCAATTATTCAAACCGTTACTTAGTTAGACCCGGTCACCTGCCATGATCCAACTTCCAAGTAACGGGATCCTGCATGAAAACAACTCAGCAATCAATCGATTATAACTCACAGTTTTTGGTTGACTGTGGCCTTGACCCCAAACCCGACTTCTGCGATCCGAACCCTTTCTCGACCTTCTCAAGTAGACCCACGTCCAGACTGGTCTTGTACTTGTCTCCACTATATCTGATCTCCCTTCACTTGAACAGAACCTTCTCCAGGTGCTGACTCAAAATCGGCAGATCTCGAAAACTGCGTAAATCGCTCGAAAACTATCGAAACTCGATCTTTCTTTCTTTGCTTTCTCTCTCACGTTTTGAACAGACTTTCAAGTGTTCTGAATGTGTTCAAATGAGAGGGGGTCGTGGGCTATTTATATAAAACAGTAACCAATCAGGAACAAGCCGTGTGGCAGCCCGTGTGTCGCTTCGCATGGCTCCGGACGCATGCGCGGCGACACCTCGTGCTCCACATGGCTGGCTGCATGTCTCAGTCTCTTGCAGGATGACACCACACCCTCTATCTGTATGCATGGCCTGCTCACAAGCAAGGTGACACCACGTCCTCCACATGTCTGGCCGTATGGCCCGGTCGCATGCATTGCAACACCTCGTGCTTGGCTGAACCACCTCGTGCTTCTATGTGTCACTCCGCATGCTGTGATTATTTTTACTGTAACACCTCATGCTTCTCTTGCCACATACCATTCCAGGCAGTTGCTACGACGTCCTGATCTCATAGATCGAGCCACCTCGAGCTTCTCGGTCCATTCGTCCAATTTTGGCATTTCCGGTGAATTTTTCGTCCCGCGATCAATCCCAATATTTTTCGACGCCCGTTCTGATGATCTGATTATTTTTAATAAACTCAAAATGAATCCTGACTTGATGGAAAATATTTCCCGAGTTTCCGGTTTCTTCGAAAAATTTCATAATACCGAAATTAGGGTTTTTCGCCTAATTTCCGGTCTTCCTGTTGTGCTTCCAAAAGTGTCATGCTTCAAACGTCCTTTGAGTAAATATACCACATTGTCTAACCATTGTCTAGTGGTATGCTTGACTCATGGTTCAGACAAAAACAATCTGATCGTCCGCGACTCGACCACCCAAAAGATACTCGACCATTCCATATATATATATATATATATTTTTTTTATGGGATTCTACAAGGTCGCTCTCGTGCCTCCGAGCGATGGAGACGCGATCGACATCGGGGTGTCGCTCTGGCCAAGTCGCTCTGAAAGGGTATCACAGCGACTTCACGGTGTCGCTCCGGTGAGATCGCTCCCATGCACTGCTCGTCCAATGATCACCTTTATCACCTCTTTTGAGCTCCAAATGCAACCAAATGTCTCCAAGAACTCCATGTGGTACTCCAATACCTGATAAGGACTCATGTATGCAAAATGCAACCTAAACATGGCTAAATCCTAGTTTATATGATCAAAATGCACATGGGTGAATGGATAAGACAATGTAAATATGCAAGATATCAGTTTAGACGATTTTGGGATGTTAGTTTCAATCATATCAGATTAGCTTTTCACTCTTATCTTTCTCTGGTTTGGATTGAACACAAATAAAGATCTAACTTAGTTCTTCTCCTTCTGGATTATTGTTTTACTCTGTTAGATTGACAGGTTGGAGTTCTCTCTTTGTTAGAAACGCTTAGTTCTTGACTCAAAAGTGGTGTCAAGCTTCGCTTCGTGATTAAAGTGAAGTATCTGCGATGATTCAAGACCTGAGATTTGGATCTTGCTTTGGAGCTTGAAACCGGAATCTAGAAGAGTTGGAGTTGCCATAAGGGTCAGTGTTCCGACAAGATTCTAATCTTGTTTCATCTAAAGCTCTTAACAACTAGAGAAGAAAATCTGGAGATTGACGGCGGTTGAAGGCGAGAAGTACATAATGTTATTGAGTTCCTCAGCGATGATTCCCCTGACATGGATGTGATCGGAATATCTGGTGAGTTCCTTTTGTATGTTATTGGTTTGATTTTAAAACAATGCCTTTTAGCTTAGTGTCATCTTGAGACTTAAAAACTTGAAATTTATTGGTCAGATAACTTCTTCTCCGACATTAACAAACCTGCTGCGGTGAACTGCATCGAGGGACATGGCAATAATTAGAAGAGAGATAGGAAACAAGGTGTTGAAAACGAGTGTGTCTGGCTTGGTGGAGCTCAATATACTCAAGAACTTCTCCGTCTATGTTGTTGCAGGCTCTCTAGGTCGATTCAAATCTCATGCCAGCAACATAGTGTTTGATGTATTCATAGCTACTTGCCAAGATCCAGCCCAAAACATGGAGAGCTCTCAAATTGATGGAAGCCATTAATAACCATCACTGTACCTTCACTATCTCCACCATCACTGAAGATACCATCATAGAGAACCATGGCAAGTTTGTCTAATTTTACTTGTCATCACGTTCATGTATTTCAGGAGCACAGTGAGAACATTCTTCCAAGCAGTGAAGGTGACGTATGATTGGCAGCATCATCGGGCCCGTCTGTTTTGGGAGACAAGTTCGATGAGGAATGTGCTGCAGCAGATCCTCCAGAGATTTCAGACGCTCAGAACAACCGCAAGCGCTGCCGTGAGTGATTGGAAATATCTATTATATTCCTATCAGCCCGTCAACGTCTTTTCTATGCATTTTTAAAAACTGCTATTATCTTTGTTTTCCATCATAAACTTTGGATATTTTTTCCCTTGCATGTTTTCTCTGTTCGGAGATTTTATTTCTATTTTGGATTATTAATGAAACGTCGACGAGTTCTAACTCATACAAGATTTGCCAGTGGTGTATTTTTTTGGTTTACCTATTTCTGACATTTTTTTTATCCACCATAAACTATTTTTAACAAAGTCGAGTAAAACTCTAAAAATAAATAATTTTGCAACCGTATAATTTTATAAATTTTTCAAGAGTTATTAATTTTTTTTAAAAAACAGTTTATTACAATTCTATATTTTTGAAATTAATTTAGGTAAAATAAGAAAATAATTTAATTTATTGTTCGATAAATTGTTTAATTTTTTGAATTCAAATTTTATATTTTGTTCCTTACACTATTTGTTTTATATACTAATAACTACCTAAGTAAATACTAAACAACTTCATAAACTTTATATTTTGAACATGAAAGCGCTAATAAAGCTAATGGTCGATCAAATCATTACGAAAATAATGCATATGAATTCGCCGGTCAT
Organism: Brassica napus; assembly: GCF_020379485.1. Taxonomy (NCBI): domain Eukaryota; kingdom Viridiplantae; phylum Streptophyta; class Magnoliopsida; order Brassicales; family Brassicaceae; genus Brassica; species Brassica napus. The sequence continues at coordinate 15,669,247 of NC_063448.1, forward strand.
TCTTATATCAACTTAATCAAACTGTGTGACTTCCAAATGTTATGTTCATCACCATTATATACAACACGGGAAAACAAAAGTGGAAAAAAAAATAAACGACAAAATCCCGTACACAAAACTACACAACTATAAATAACTTATCCGGCTCCGCGCTTGCGCGGGGGTTATACCCCTAGTAAACAATAGTAAGAAACATAATCCTTCAGTTTGGGTTCCTTGAATTCGGTTCAGATATAGTAATACAACGTTTACCAGGTACTTGAACCGGCCGTTTCATATTGAGGGTTGGTTCTAATTCAGATTTTAGTCCGACGGAGATGGAAAATGGAAACTATAAGAGACTAAGACCAAGAGGAGATAACAAAGGAGGTCTTTGATTCCCAAATCATTTGTTCATTATGAAGGATTACAAATCTTCAAACGTAGTTCATACATCCCAATATGGCGAACGTAGACAACACATATTTAGGTTCCAGTTCATTTAGAAAAGACTATATATTAAGACTCCATCAATCTCCTTTAAGTAATTGATAAGACTGTCGATGATCCACACTGGATCTTCGACGTCATGGCGGATCTTCTCGAACTCGACGGTCCACAACACGCGGCTACCATCGGCCTCGTATGCCTTGGGAGTTACCGTGATGGTTGCTTTGAACTTCTTGTAGCTATCCGAGACAAGATTTCCACTCATACTCAGCGTCACTGTTCTTTTCTCCCACCCCACATACTCAGTGATTTTCTCATTCGCTAAGGTGAAAGAACATCAAATAATTAAGGGTTTTGATGAAGAAGATCAATAAATAAGAATGAAACGTGAAAGAGTTAAAAATGATTTACATATGATGTCAAAAGTGTTGTTTATGTCGTCGGTGAAAGATGTAAATAACTTGTCCGCCGGAGACTTGGTGTCAAACTCGCCGGAAGAATCTCCATGTAGCGCCATTCTATTTTTTTTTTGTTATCTTTTACTATTATATTTCTATGAAGTGATATTATACTCCTCCTTTTGATGATGATGTTTATATATAGAGATGAAATTTGCATTAGTTAACGTTTTTCTACTTCTCTGATGGTTACTTGTCTCAACCGTGGAACCAACTGGTCTGAAGATGTAAGACTGGCCGGCGTCTGTGAAGTGAGCGGTGGTTCCCGTTGGAATAGTCTGCCCTTTAATCAGAAAACACGTGTGTCCTTGTGGGAGTAGAAGCCATGGCTCGACACGACAGGGTTCACAAGAAAAAACACACTAAAAGACAGAGTCACGTGCTCCTGAAGAGAGGTGCACGTGTTGATCACCATCACTGTCACTGTTCACAACGGTTGGCCGGCGATTTCTCTCCCACTCCTCACATTACCGATCTGGATCACACCGAAAGTTCAGCTGCATACTCCTTGATTGACCCCACAGAGATGAAAAGAAGAAAATCAACAAAATATTAAGTGGGAACGTCATTTTTACTGTGAGTTGTCTTTTAGGGATAAGAGCACCAGTTTTGAGTTTCGACTATACTATAATATTATCTTTCACAAGAGAGACATTTTCTAGAGGAGAAAGTCTTTCTTTTTGTTGTAAAATATCTTTTCGATCTCTAGATCGATTTTGTTCTTAGCTTTAGGCTATTTTTAGTTTCCCATTGGCGAATTTTCTTTTCGTTTAGACGATTTTGGGATGTTAGTTTCAATCAAATAAGATTAGCTTTTCACTCTTATCTTTCTCTAGTTTGGATTGAACACAAATAAAGATCTAACTTAGTTCTTCTCCTTCTGGATTATTGTTTTACTCTGTTAGATTGACAGGTTGGAGTTCTCTCTTTGTTAGAAACGCTTAGTTCTTGACTCAAAAGTGGTGTCAAGCTTCGCTTCGTGATTAAAGTGAAGTATCTGCGATGATTCAAGACCTGAGATTTGGATCTTGCTTTGGAGCTTGAAACCGGAATCTAGAAGAGTTGGAGTTGCCATAAGGGTCAGCGTTCCGACAAGATTCTAATCTTGTTTCATCTAAAGCTCTTAACAACTAGAGAAGAAAATCTGGAGATTGACGGCGGTTGAAGGCGAGAAGTACATACAAGCAGCCTCAATCAAATTGGGATGAAAATGGTCAGGATTCCGGTGAGTTTTCCGGCACCGCCCTTTTTTCCATGGGTTGAAGAGACGAAGCCACGCGTCGACTACGTGTCAAACATGCTCTTCATCATTATCTTTAAAATTACAGGCTTTGTTTGGGCCGAAATGTAATTGGGTCTGTTTGTAAAATTGCGTTTTTAGGTTTTCGTTTTTATGAAACAAAAACGTTGACAAAAGAAAAGTATATTTTATTTTTTATTAATAAAAATCTAAAGAAAGCGAAATATAACCAACGAACAAAAAAACAACTCGCAAGAAAATATTTTAAAAGTTGGCGAATTCGATAATTGTTTCTCGTTTTCTCTCTCTTATCTCTTGTCATTTGCATTTTAATATTAAGTTTGGACAAATCAGAACTTGCAATAGAATATGGCAATTTTAATATGAAAACAAAACAAAGGAGTAAACTTGTGGTCAGGGGCTTTCCTGGACAAAGCGAGTTGAAGCTTAGGCCTTGGGACCCCATTCATAAAAGCCCTCCAAATTTTGTTTGAAAAATTGTTATAATTATTTTTCAAAATTATACTAAGTCTTATGCTATGTAAAAAGAAGTTTTGCTACGAAACAAATGAAAAAAAACTCAGTAATATCATAACCAAAAAATAGGATCCACGATTAATATAAAAAATAAAATAAAAATTTAAGATATTTAATAAAAGCTTTATTTTTCTTTCTATTTCTCTATCTCAAGATTCTTTATTCATCTTCCTTTTTGTTTTCTGTTTTCAGCCGAGTTTCTTCTTTGATATAAAGTTATAGATTTGGCCCCCAATTTTATTTTTGTTTATGGTCCCAAAATTTCCAGGACCGCCCCTGCTTGTGGTTCAGGTTATTAAAAACACAAAACAAATGAGTAACCTTGTGGTTCAAGACTTACGGTATCCCATTTAGAAAGTGAATGGAGATCTCTATTGCCTTTGCTTAAACCAAAACCAACAAAAAAAACCATGCACATTTCATTTATTTTTAAAAAAATGTACAAACTTTACTAAAATACACATGCATAAAATTCATAATTTAAATAAATACTTCTTGTACAAAATTAACCATGCACTCTTAAAGCCCGAATCAAAATTTAATAAAAACTTAAAACCAAATATGTACACACTAACCAAACTTTAAAGAGAATTAATTTCCAACTTAATATTAAAACGAATTCAATAGTAGCTAGATTTTTACATACTCTTTGTAATCGCAAAATTATTTTTCTATTGATTAAAAAATATTGAACGGAAATTATTAATTTGTCAATGTTTTATGTATTTTTAATTTTTGTACAGAATTTAATTCTTAGATTCACACATTTCCTAATTGTTTCTATACATATAATTTGATAAGAAATCATTTATTACAATTATCATTTTCCAATTATAGCTATACAAATTTCTAGCTTTTTGATTATAAATTTATGAATAGAAGTCGAAGATTTATTTGAAGTTCTAATCTGGCTATAGTGCAAGATCATAATTTTAAAAATTATATTATTTATGGCATACAAATTATATTATTCATGGCATAGATCATGGGGTTTCTCTAAAAAGTAACGTAAAAATTGTGGTCAAACACAAAACTAATCATTTTTTTAGTTTTTGTTTTTCCCTATTCACCGTAAAAGTTTAAAATTAATTCACGAAAATATTATTATTTATATATATTTCATTTGAAATATGTTTATTTTACTTAAACATCATCTTCGTCACTTATTTTCGATGCATTAATATGTGATGTGGTATGTGATGACGTACTTTTCGTATAGATGATGGTCATATTTTTAACTCTTAAGTCTTTAACTTAATACATTTTCTTGTGTAGAATGTGTTTGATATATGCAAACTTTAATACTTTTTTTTGTCAGCAGCAAACTGTAATACTATAAACGTTAGACTTTTTCTTGGGTTCACCCTCTAGGATGAACCTTTAGGTTCACCAACCAATAGAAAGTTGTCATTTTAGATCTAATATCTTTTAATTAAGGAAACAAAATAACTTACCAAATTATATTATGCTTTTAAAATAAAAAATAAAAAATTAAATAAAGAGAAATAACAATAGTTCTAAAAAAAGATTATTTAAAAAAAATATTTATTTTTAAGATTTAGAGTTTAGTGTTTAAGATTTAGAATTTAGAATTTATCCAAATGTTTAGTGTTTTTCCAAGGGTTTAGGGTTTACCTAAGGGTTTAGGATTTACCCAAGAGTTTAGGGTTTACCCAAGGGTTTAAGGTTTTCCCAAGGGTTTAGGGTTTAGGATTAGAGTTTAGGGTTTAGTGTTTTGTTGACAACATGTTTAGTGTTTTTCCAAGGGTTTAGGGGTTTACCCAAAGATTTAGGGTTTACCCAAGGATTTAGGGTTTAGGATTAGAGTTTAGGGTTTAGTATTAGGGTTTAGTGTTTTGTTGACAACATTTTTTTTTTTGAATTCGTTTTTTATATATTATTTTTATTTATTTTTAAATTTTATTTTGAAAAAATAATATAATTTGACAAGTTATTTGGTTTCCTTAATTAAAAGATACTAGATTTAAAATGACAATTTTCTATTGGTTGGTGAACCTAAAGGTTCACCCTAGGGGGTGAACCCAAGAATAACTCTAAACGTTATCAGTCGTTATGTAACACTTCGGTCACTACTTACTACCATCTGTAAGTTTTTTTTGTGTGTCATTCAACTCTCAGTTCTAGTGTTTCTACTACTTGTACACAAGTTTAGTCGCTCATTTGAACTTCAAAACATTAGAAAGTTTTTATGTCTAGTATTAGAGACCAGATGATCCATGCATTTTTTGTTTGAACAACGATCCATGCATATATATTATCGTATTGTTTATGAACAAAATAACCCAAACATACTAAACACTTGTACTTTCAGAAATTGTGTGAGATACTTCTAATGAGTGCTCTTACTCTTAGGTTTTCTGTCCAACTTTCTCCTCTATTTATTCAACTATGTTAACTTTCTACCTCTGCTCCTGTGTGTTTCTTATAGTTTTACTTGTCTAATACGACAATGGAATCTAACTGCATTGTCTTAGGGGAAAACCGAATATAAAAAGTGGTTTGGATTTGATAACATTGTATAAACCAAATTGATTTTATTTTAAAAACTCGTGGTATATGGATATTGTTCGGTATATAAACCGCTCAAACCATATAAACCAAATAAATAGATTTGTTAAAATATAGTAGTATAGTTGTATGTAAATTACATATTATAATTATATGGTTTATGTTGATTATTCATAGTAGTATATATGTAAATTACATAATATAATTATATATACATAGTTTACTTTATTGATATGATCTTGATATTTAAGACACTAATTTGAATAATTGGTTAATTTTAAATAAAGGCTTTCATTGACATACATTTGTGTTAAAATTTAGTATATTATTAATCTCTTTTATTTTCATCTTACGAATCTATAATAATTATCATTTATTTAATAATTATTTTAATAGTTAAATAAAATATAATATATTCTATTTAAAAATTAGAGCATTTTTTAATAAATTCAGTTTTTAATCATACAAAGTTAAATTGACAATATGTTATAAAAATATATATAGTTCAAGTTTTTTGGTAAAAAAATGAATAAACCGAAAACCGACCGTATATAAAATGAACCAAACCAAAATAGATGTGTTTAATATGATATTGTTATAAAAGTAAAGAAAAAGTCTATCTTTATTCATAACATAGAGGTTCCTTATATAGGAGATTACACCGTCATAGATAAATGGAAATATTACAAATCATAATATTTTGGTTATGAGTCATCCACAAACTGGTTCATAACACTCTTCCTTGGATGCCATAACCATTTAGAGCTTGTAATGTGCTTTAATGTTGCCTCATTAAAACCTTACCAGAAAAATTCAATTGGGACAAAACCATGGTGAAGGAAAAAGAGTACAACACACATTACCCCTCCTGATTTGGACATTACTGAAGGTCCATTGGACCTCTCCAATTTTCTGCAATCCGTGGGTGATGAAGATCTTGGGCAGAATATGCTTCGTCCTCGAACATGATAGTTGGTTCTTCTTTACCATCGGCCTTGCCATAATCTGATCGAACATATTGAGTCATCGACCTCAAATACACACACACGAAATCTTGGATGATGTTGCTGTGATATGCGTGTACCACCATGTGTAAAACATAACTTGTCTGAAAACAAATCAACAAAACCAAATAACCCCTCTTTGGGCTGGTTAGTATAAAATAAACCAAAATCAAAGGCTTCTTCATCGTCCTTCTTATGGACCAATCAGATCAGTGTCTAAAACAAGACTTCTGCATCGTCTATCTCAGGACTAATTGGACTTCTTTATCGTCCACCTTTGGACTGAATGGATCAGTGTCCAAAACAAGTGATCTAACGCCCATATACTAGATAATGGGTGAGACTGGTCCATATTAAATCTCTTGAGTACCCTTTTCTGTATATACTATTTGATACACAAGGATTTCATTGTTAATGTACTCAAGCTGTAATCCCAAACAAAACTTTGTTTTCCAAGATCTTTCATCTCAAACTCTTTCTTGAGATATTCAACTGTTTGGAAAATTGTATCCAGAGGTTTCTAGGATATTCAGATCATATACTTTGATGATTATCAATATTGTTCTCGAGAACTTGCTGTATTTTCAGCTCAATACCCTCTAGTACTTTCATTATCCAGTGGACCATATAAATATGCAGTCACTACATCAACTTGCTGCAAGTCTAATTTTCTCTCTTATATAGCCAGACTTATGAGAAATCTAAAAGTAGTTGCATCCACCATATGGGAGTATGTCTCCTCATAATCTATTACTGGTCTTTGTGAGAATCCTTGTGCAACATCAGCTTTATATCTCACGATTTCTATTCCTCACAAGACTCATTTACATCCACTGGTTTTAACATCATATGGCGTCTTAATCATATGGCCAAATACACCTTTCTACCTTAAACTATTTAACCCCACGTTTCCATTCAATCCAATCTGTTCTACGAGTGCACACTCTTATATTGAAGTGGGTTCATGATCCTCGCTTATATTCATAAATTCAAGTGCTACATTGTATGCAAATAAATCATCTTATGTCGACATTCCTTATTGGTTCCATTATGTTCCAGACATGATATAATCGATTGAGATTCATTATTATCAGGACCTTTAATACTTTGCAACTTGGCGTCCTAAGCTACATTGTTTGGTACCTGTACCTTAGAGCCGGCAGGCCTTATCTCCATGTCTGGGATGGTTTCCTTAGTAACCTCCGATTTGGATTTTGATTATCATTCTCTGCACCTTTCTTTTGTTTCTGGGGATTCTTATCTTTTGGAACCTATTTGGTCTACCACGTTTCATACGTTGTCTAGACTCTGTAGCAACTTGACTGTGTCTATTCTTGGACATCAAATTCGTTGGTGCGTTACAAGCTGGTTTATATATGACTTAGTCATTCTTTTTCGGGTCAGCAAATGTGTCTGGCATTTGATTAGCTAGCTTTGTAAATATATAATCTTTGGACGTCTATTTCACATTCTTTAGTCCGAGGATCTTGCCAAGACATTGATGGTTGATTCCATTCTATTTCTTTTACCAGCTTTATTATTTTTTTCTCCTCCTGGTCTTAAAATAATGAGTGTACCTGGCCTCAAATATAATCACCCATAGTTGACTCAAAGTACTTTATTATTGTGGGAGAATCATATCCAACATATATCCCCATCCTCCTTTTGAGGTCTCATCTTAGTTCTCTGTGATGGAGAAATTAGTACATACACAACACATCCAAATGTTTTATGATGGGGTATGTCTGGCTCTTGACCCGTTAATAATTGTGATAGGGGATATCTATGCTCACTAAATGGCCTGATGTGTATTAACTTAGGTGCATGTAAATTTCGTGTGGCCCAAGCTGTGAATGGGAGTTTTGACCTCATAAGTTATGGTCTATCAATCATCTATTTGTGTTTTAAAAGATTTCGGCCAAGCCGTTCTTGGTATGGACATGTATCACAGAATTGTCCACACTTACCCCCATGGACATACCATAATCATTTAAACGCTTGGGACATGTATTCACCAGTATTATCTAGACATATAGTCTTTATTTATGAAAAAAGGGCTTGTAGCCGTTTTACTGGTGATGGCCTAATGAGTTTCCCTTGTGTACATGCTACACACGTGAGATTCTTTGGGATAACTCTTCTTATCTTTTAATGTGTGCCTTTTGAATATCAATTTTTGCATCATATTTGGACCAGGATGGCCAATCTGGTCGTGCCATAAAGTGTATATTTTTGCAGGCTTTTAGCCTCTATCATACTGATCTATGCATAGTCTAGGTCAGTAGAGAATGCAGGTATAGTCTTTAAGACTTATTATGGCCTTGGGCGATTTTATACATATATCTGAAGGAACTCTTTGTTTTCTTCGCCCATTGTTTCAATATGGAAATCATTCATTCTTATATATTTAAAACTTAATAGGCAGCTCTTGCTCTTAGAGCTGGGTGAATATAAGGCATCATTGATTTCTAGAAGCATACCCTTAGGCAATAATATATTAGCCTAGCCATAGTCTTCTTTCAGACTGGCGATACCTGCTTTAGTACTTATATTGGCGTTTTTCAGTGTACTCATATAGAAAAATCATTCATTCATTTAATCTAAGCAGGCAATGTAATAGAAATAAATTCAAGGAGATAAAAATCAGAGAAAGCATACAAGCAAAGAAATCACACAAGTTTGATGTCGAAATCAGATTATCAACTTGATTCTTTTAGGCAATCATAAGTCTCATATTCCATAAGATCATCTTGATCATGTTCGAAATTATTTTCACCATCTTTATAGACCAAGTGGGTTTCAAGATTCTTCCCTTTCAGACTCTCTTTGATAGAGGTCACAAAAATGTTTGGGAGTCCTTCATATCTTAGTCCAATGGTTCCCCATTCCACATCTATGGCACACTGATTTGGCCTCTGCCATAGTGATTCCCACGGCCAAATGTGTTATAGTGGCCATGGCCACGTCCTTTCCACCCTCCACGGCCATGACCGTGTGGTCTATCATTCTGGACGTGGTTACCTTTTTTTTTTATTATGCGGCCTTATTGGTATCAGGTAATGGGGTTAATCCAGGAAGTCTAAATTCAATGTTTCTCATCAGTAATCCATTATTTTGTCCAGCTAGCAATACACTCACCCACAGACTTATAGTCCTGGATTTTGGGATTTCTCCAATCAAATAGAGCATTTGGTAATAACACCGTTCTTTGGTGATCATATCTCGATTTTTAACTCTGTCCAAAGGTCTAGATGATTCTCTATAGTCAGATACTGATCTTTGAGACTCTTAATAAGATGATGGCTAATAATTAATATTGCTTTGTATCAATCTTTCTCATTGGCATTATTGCCTTCTATGATACATTCACCAGGTCTTTTTGACTTTAGGATAATCTTTGTATCCAATGCCCACCGTAAATAGTTATCTCCAGAGAGATTTAGGGCAGCAAAATCCAGGTTGATTTTCGACATCTCAAATCATATATCACTCAATATTTAGGTATAATTTTCATGCGGCCTTACTCTTAAAAACAATCAATTCAGATTTCAATCTTGTGAGGACAATGAGACTATCAATCTTAAAGGCATTTAATCAGTCAGTCAATTTCTAGCAAGTCTCAGCAATACTATTTCTATGTGCTCATAATATTATGGTTTATCAAGACTAGCAAAAACGGATTCAATTAATCATGCAATTATGGTTTAACAATCAATGGATTTTAGCAAAACTAGTAAAAAGATTTATTAATCACTCAATCAGTTTCAAGGCTAATTTTAGCAATACTAGAATATAGATTTCAAGCATGAATTTCATTGAATCAGTTTCAAGGCTGATTTTAGCAATACTAGAATATAGATTTCAAGCATGAATTTCAATGAATCAGTTTCAAGGCTGATTGGTATTTAGCATAAACCATGTGTAAATAATTTATCTAGTACCCAAATTTATCAAACTTCGAAAACATATAATCCGATCAATCAATTTAATCAAACTTAGCATACAATCTTAAACCTCAAGACATTAGATTTTATCATGAATCTATCAACCTAGCATACAGATTCTCAATTCTCAAAGACATCCAAATCAGATCAATATAACTTATCATACAGATTATTTAGGGTATCTATTTAAAACAGATCAGATTACAAAACTATCAATCATAGCAGATGATATTAAACCTCAAGAATCATGCAATCAGATCATTCAGATTTTAAACAAGTAAACCTCAATCAATCTATCAACCTATCGAATTATATAAGCAAAGCAACCTAGCAACCTATTGAATTCAATCAATGTTTTAACAGGCTGGTCGGTTTAAACAATTTTAAATCAGATGAATAATTAACCAAGCAGGATGAGAAAATAAATCTATCAATTTAACGGTCAAACAATTCTAGCAACATAGCATCAGATTCAGTCAGATTTAAAACCTCAATGATCAAAACCGAAAACAGTTTTGATTTCAAAATATTCGATTAGGGTTTTAATATGTGATTTGAGTATAATTAATTCTGATACTTATATTATTTAGGGTTTATAGATATAGGGTTAGAGTTTATCGGATTTTAACTTGTAAAAACCGATTTGGGGTTTTAATCATGTAGGAACAAGATTTAGGGTTTGGGGTATTGAACTTTTAGAGCTTCGATTTACTCAATTAGGATTTTTGATCTATTACCCTATGGTTTTGATTCATAAAGATTAGAGTTTTAGGGTTTCATTCTTTATCAATCAATCCATGTTCGATTATGGATTCTTAGGTTTTGAATTTCCTTTTAACCTTAGATGATTGTTGAATCGGACCACCAAAGGAGTTGAACCGCGAGCTGGACACGAACGGGACGCGAGCTGGAACAGATGCAGGAACAAGAGACGCGATCGGGGTTTAGGGTTCGTCGGATCGCCGGCTAGGGTTAGGGTTTTAGGATTTTTCGATTTGGGTATTAGCTTAGGGATTTAGAGTTTCATGCTGATAACGTGTTATAAAAGTAATGGAAAAGTCTATCTTTATTCATAACATAGAGGTTCCTTATATAGGAGATTACACCGTCATAGATAAATGGAAAGATTACAAATCATAATCTCTTGGTTATGAGCCATCCACAAACTGGTTCATAACAGATATCAAATTTTTGTAGAGTAAAATACCAAAAATCCGAACCGAGACCGGACCACAATCTAGATTGAACAACTCAACATTTGATACATAATTTTTATATACTTCTTATTCAACACAAAGCGTGTGTCTCAACCTAGTATTATACTCCAATATTTTATACAATCAAATATAAACTAAAATAGAATATAGTATGAATACCTGTTACATTCTTTCATCCAAAACCACATATACAAAACATAGGTACTGTTTTACAACTCCATGTATAAAAGTATTGTTTAACAACCACATAGAAACATGGTTATTGATCTTGGTTGAGTAATAGAGAAAGAGAGTTTCAATGGTTGGAAAGCTTTAACCTCACAATACAATGAATGAGAGAGATGATCCCATGTGAGTTCATGTAGTACCTGTCTATTTCAGACACGGTACAGTTTAATGATCTGATCAATCTTGGCGCGACAGACAGGACATCTCCCGTTGTTGGATTTGATCTCAATCAAGCAAGACATGCATCCTGCGAGATGTCCACACGGGACACAAACCACGTCAGATGGAGCGTCGAGACATATAGAACACTGTCCAGAGCTCCCGTCTTCTTTCTTTTCACCCTCTGCTGAAGCTGGTAGAGGAGAAGAAGATGGGACATCGACAGGTGTTGAGTCGATAGTTGGGTAATGAACGGGACCATCCTCTAAGGTTTCTATGTGATCATCTGTCAATGGAGGAGCTGATGGTGAATGTTCATGTAGAATAACACTTTCCTGGCTATTGAGAACCGATGTGCTTGCTTTTCCTGAGGAAGGAGGAGGAGGAGGTGGTGCAGTTGAGGAACTTTCTTCACCAACGGAATGGTGAATGGCATTCGGTGTCTCACTCATAGCATGATGCGCAGACGGTGCTGTTTGGAGAAAGACTCGACGAGGCTGTCCATGAGAGTTTCATTATATAAATCCAAAGACCTATGAAATGAAACAAGAAATCTCTGTAAATACAATGGCTAATACCTGTGGAATTCCTTTACATGCATCACAGAACCACTTAAGCTGTTGTTCGTCCCCTTTAGTGGAGGGGGCAAGTCTAAGATGTGTTTCTGTAATAAAAGAGAGGAAAAACTTAACAAATATTTTAACGCAAGAGCAGATAAAATAGAGTGATCTATTTACATCACGAAGGTAAAAAGTTTCTGATATGAACAAAGGATGGTTGCTAGCAACTAAACAGTGGACAGACTTACGCGTATAAACTTCATTCCTACGTTTTAGTCTTTGTCTCCAGCGGCTTAGGACTATCCACCAGAATAAAGTTCAATCATCATCATCTACAAAGCAGGAGGTTGCATGTGAACAGCATATAAAAAAGTATAGCAAGAAATTACTTGTGGATTCGTTGACAATGATCATCACTGAGATATCAGACTGGTCCGTTATTGGTTCCTCCAAGTTTGCTTTCCACAACGGCATCACTGTCCGTGGCTTGGCAGTAGGCTGTTTACCACTCAAAACACATAGAAAGTAAAACGTCCTGAACTTGTTCTCTGAATTGTTAATATTACTGATCATCGTACCAGTGAACAATCATATACAACCACCTCCAACTTCAAAGGCTGGGCAGGATTTCTTGATCTAGTTGGTACGACGACTACCCATCTGAATATCATTAGCTTTAGAGATGATTTATAGCCATGTGCAAAAGAAACGAATTTTTTGTGCATACTAACAGAGTTAACTGCACGTATAACCGAAGACAGATGCTAAAATTGACTTATAATGGATACTCACACTCTTTTTGAAGGAAACTGATTCTGAGAATCAAGATAGGCAGGGCCGTAAAACTCACGCATCCAACCAGAGAACAAGCAGATGTGGTTCTACAAAACCCAAAATAGTTAACAATCCACAAAAGAATCATATCCATCACCTACAAGTCAGCAACAAACAAAAAGAACATACCTCAATTTTACACGACAATAGTAAACCCTTTGTCTCTAGCGACCTCAAGTGGTGTTTGACCATCATCATTGAGAACAAGTGGATTTGCTGCCAAAAACATCAGATAAAAAAAGGATATTAAACTCAAAGTCAACAAGTTGTATGTAAGAGATGAGAGCAAACACTTACTACCATGTGAAAGAAGCAACTCAACAGTTGGGAAAAGATCTCTTTTAGCAGCATGGTGCAGAGGAGCCCCTGCATGGCGAGCTGATAACCAACGACAGAGAGAGAGAGAGAGAGAGAGAGAGAGAGAGAGAGAGAGAGAGAGAGAGAGAGAGAGAGAGAGAGAGAGAGAGACCACATTAGCTTATAACTCAACGTTCTATCTGTTGCTAAGTAACTCTTTAAGTACCTGGACAATAAGCATTAACATTGGCGCCTAACTCGATCAAAGTCTTGGCGACATAATAAAGCTCATGAAACCTGCATGCCATGATCAAAGGCGTTCTGCCTTTTCTATCCATCCACTAAATCCCAAAATCACACACAAAAATTACGATTAAAACCCCTAATTTACGAGAAATTCAACAATCAATCAAATAACGATATTGAACCTCGAGGTCTGCTCCTTGGCGATGAAGAGCTCGAATGCTTTCAGAGTTATCATAGCTCACTTGTTTTTGAAACTCGTTATAGCTCGCTTGCTCATACAACAATTCCCCTTTCGATTTCTTTTTCCCCATTGTTCCTTCGCTGATTATCAAAACCAGAAGAAAAAATTGAGTTTTCTCAGGAAATGATAAGAGAAGAAGAATAATATTTAATGAGACATGTTTAATCAGTGTTTGGTATGACTATTGGAGTTTTAAGAATGATTTCTGGATTTCAAGAATACATTTTATTGTTGATAAACCCTAATTTTAGTCCTTCTTGGCCTTGTCTACATTTCAGATCTTTTCACCTTCCCTCTTCCTTCCCTCTTTATACTTCTCCTCCCAAAACCTTTAACACGCTACTGATCTAACTCGGTTGGGTCAACTTATTTTGGCCAAGTCGCTCGTTGTTATGGGTCTTGATGAGGGATTTCATTCCTATCTTGCAGAGAAAGTCAAGTCAGTTCCAAGTTAAGATTTGACTTTAAACTGTGACCAAAGGAATACTTTAAACTGTGACCAAAGGAATGAACAGAAACACTACATTCTTTATCATTTTTTAAAAATATTTTACTATTTATGAGATATAGTTTTTATTTCTATTCATTATCATTCCTTTTATTGTAGAATTATAAAAAAAAAAAAAAAATCCTCATTAATTTGATAAAAAATTATCATTCATACAATTTTATTCCAACTCATTTTTTCTATTCATTTTCCGTGTTCCTCTAATAGTTATCAATTAGCCCCCTTGTATTTTATGTTTCCTCATAGTTTGCTAAGTTTTGTTAAATAGTCCATATACCATAAATTATTTCAACTTTGTACCCACTAATTAATTTTGAGAACCTATTAATCCATTTATTTTTTGATGTGTGTATTTTTGTGTACGTAAAACAAAAGATGGGAGAACCGCAAACATGATTTACAAGTTCGCTTTAGAGCATATGCAATGGACTCCTTCTTGGAGTCTTACCATTATTTTAGTATATATATTTTTTTTTTAATAGTTAAGGACTCTAGTAAAAATGGTGTGTCCAATGGTGATCTCCGATTAGGAGTCCTTAAGAATAAAAAAATATTTTTTTTTAAGTGAAATTTAATTTTTATTTATTAGAAGATAAAATATAAAGATACATTGATTAAAAATAAAGATACAATGATTAAATATAAAGATAAACTAATTATTAATCTTCATCACCAAATTTGTTCCAAATATTTTTGATTAAATCATTCTTCAATCGTTCATGCATATGCCTATCATGAAGATCATTCCGATTGGGAAACATATTATTCAGATTTGTAGGCCTCTCGGTTTCGACCTCTGAACTTCTGGTGACGTCTCCTTCTTCAAATTCAGATATATCGTAACGATTGTATCCATCTCGTTCATTTTCGACTATCATATTGTGTAGTATGATACATGCTCTCATAATCTTCCCTATCTTTGCTTTGTTCATTGAAAGAGCCGGGTTTCTCACAATCGCAAACCGGGATTGTAGTACTCCAAAAGCCCGCTCCACATCCTTTCGGGTTGCTTCTTGAACTTTAGCAAATAACTGTTGTTTAGGACATTGAGGGAGTGTGATAGATTGGATAAATATTGACCATTTTGGATATATATCGTCTGTGAGGTAGTACGCCAACTTATATGTGTGTCCGTTGACCACGTACTTTACCCTGGGGGCCCGACCTTCTAAAATGTCATCAAAAACAGGAGACCGATCGAGGACATTGATATCGTTTAAGGTACCTGGAGGACCAAAAAAGGCGTGTCATATCCAAAGATCGTGTGAAGCTACAGCCTCTAATACAATTGTCGGTTTTCCTGATCTACGTGCGTATTGTCCTTTCCAAGCGGTTGGGCAATTTTTTCACTCCCAATGCATACAATCAATGCTCCCGACCATCCCAGGAAACCCGCGGCTCTCTCCAATATCGAGTAGTCGTTGAAGATCCTCCGGTGTGGGTCTTCGTACATACTCATCTCCAAATAACCGGATGATTCCATCAGTGAACTTATGTAAACACAAAATTGTTGTGCTCTCACCAAGACGGAGATACTCGTCAACCGTGTCAGCCGCAGAACCATAAGCAAGCTGACTAATTGCTGCCGTACATTTTTGAAGTGGAGAAAGACCAAACCTCCCGGTTGCATCTTGTCTATGTTGAAAGAACGGAACGTTCTCTGAGAGTTCATGGACAATACGCATGAATAAATCTTTGTTCATGCGGAAACGTCGTCTGTATAACTGTGCCGAGTATGTCGAGTCTTCGCTGAAGTAGTCATGCCATAAACGGTTGTGGCCTGCTTCACGGTTTCGTTCTACATAAGCACGTCTCCGTTGATTATTGGTTTGGGCATTCACCATATCGTTGTACGTATCTTCGAGGATTTCGTCGAAAACTTCGTCCAATCTTTCTTCAAGCTCATCAGATGATGATGATGATGACGACATTATTAGGTATCCCTCATGTAAGTAATAAATATTTTAGTTCCAATTTTTACTTCCAAATTTTAGTTCCAAATCTTAGTTCCTACTTTTATTCACACAAGAATTTATCCATCTAAATTGTATAAGAATTTTAAATTAATACAAAAATTGTATAAATATTTTCGGGTTATTACGTGCTTCAGTTTATAAACTTCTATTACTAATTAATACTAGGTGGTTGGTTTTGTCTTGCTTACTACTTGCTTCAGTTTATTAACTTGTATGTAAATTTTTGGGTTGCATATTAACTTGTATACTCTATACTTGCTTCAGTTTATTAACTTGTATGTAAATTTTTGGGTTGCATATTAACTTGTATACTCTATACTTGCTTCAGTTTATAAACTTCTATTACTAATTGTATACATAAAGCAAGTGAAGCAAAGTAAACATAACTAAACAAGTGTACTAACCAGAAGTATAACAGTGTGATCGGATGGTTATAAAGAGAATCAAGAGGATCAACTCTTGGTAGAAAAATATTACAAGTCTCTTCGATATCATACAAAGAGAAAAGGTGATGCAAGTTTTGATAATGAAGAAACAAGGAGAACGAGATACAAAGCTAAATAGATGCATGCCTAGTACTTATACTACATAAAGTGACTTGTTCACATGAGCTACAGACCAAAATGCTTTCACATGAGCTACAGACCAAAATGTTTTCACATCTCCAAATGCACCCGTGACAACTTCACCTTAGCTAAAGACCAAAAGACTTTGACAACTCCTCTTCTCCCGTGACATCTTGACATTAACCTGAAACAACATATTACACAACAGTTAGTATAGCTGTAATGCACAACCTGAAACAACACATTACACACTTTACACACATTATCAAGCAACTACTAAGCAAGTACTGAGCATGTAAACACAACCTCAAACAACACATCATAACATTTCAGACATTAGCTTGAGTTTTAGCGATGTTTCCATCTCAGACAGTGGCTCTTTCTTCGCGAGCAAGCGATCAAGGACTTTATGCCTAGAGAGTTTTTCCTTCAGTTCTAACACGCCATGTAGCTTTGACAACTCCTCTTCTCTACCACTCTTCTTCTTCTTACTGCCAGCTTTCGCAGCCTTTACCCCGATAGGTCTAGCTTCTGGTTCTCCCACGTCCTCTTCTTCTCTATCAACCCCCAACACTTGCCTCCGCTTTTCCTTGCCTCCGCTTTTCCTTTCCACCATCCTTAGCCACATAGGTGGACGACCATTTCTGGTCATGCCTCAGCTCCCTCCAACAGTGATCCAGGGTGAACTTGTAGCCGTACTTGATGAAGAATATGTCTAAGGCAGCTTTCATCACATCATCATCATTTTGGCCACTTCTCTGCTCCCTCAGAGCCGCATCATAGCATCCAGTAAACTTGGATACTTGCTCGTTGATCCTAGCCCACCTCTGCTTGCAAGAAGTAATCTCCCTCGGTATTTGCCCAACGAGGTGAGGGCTTGCGTTGTAGTACTCTACAATACGCTTCCAGAAAGCACCAGCTTTCTGCTCATTGCCGACGACAGGGTCCTTACTGGTGTTAAGCCAAGCACCAATAAGGATCTTATCCTCTCTGGGAGAATATTTCCTCCTCTCCTTAACACCAGACTCTTCAGGAACTTGGCTAGGAGACTCATCAGGAACTTGGGACCCGAACCAAAAAGGTTCGGGTGAATCAAGGTCTACTGGAATTTGACTACGAAGAAGGTTTGAAAAACCAGACGAGTTAGCCATGGTTAGCTAATGCTCTGTGTTACTCTAGTAGTTACACAAAGCCTTAAGTAAGCCATCTATATTTATTAAACAATTAAAGCCAATCAAATCTGAGCAGTTAGGAAGATAGGAAGTAAACTACATGCATTTAACAACTAGAGTATCCTACTAAGTACTATACTAGCAACAGACCGCGTTCGGGAACCTATTTCTAAACGTAGAACATTTAAAACCAATCAAATCAGACGGGTTGGGAAGATATAAAGCAATTCACTAGCATTTATTAACACGATCACATTAATACAATCTTATTAGCTTTTATTCAACCAATAAACACCATTCAACCAATATAGAATATAGAAAATACACTGTGAAGTGGTAAAAAGCATCGTACCTTACATATACAGCCACTCGTGAGGTGATAACACACTCCCGTTTGAAGCCTTTGAACCTACTCCTGCAAACACATAACATAAAGAAGTCAAATGTTATAATACTATTGCATAATCAATTATGAAAAGCACAAAGAGTTTAACTTACCACGCAGAACCAAGAATACCAAACCTATTAAAACTAATAGGCACACCAATAGCTTAACTTGTGAATTCTCCTTTCCTAACTCATATACAGTCTTCTCTAGCAGCAGTAGCTTCTGCTCACTCTCAGTACCTTCTTCCTTAAGCCGCCTTAGCTGTGTCTGAAAGTCCCTCATCTCGTCCATGACCGCGACATCCCACCACTTCCAGATGTGACAGTCTCCATCATCGACATTGTCGCAGGTGAAGTACCTTCGTCCTGGATCTTTCTCAGTGTAGGCTGTTGCAACAACCGGCTCACCCCCACAGTAGCATATCGTCGGGATTCCATCATCAGCCTCGGGTTGAGGTTGGTACTGAACCGGCTCTGCCATATCGAAGCTACTCTGAGCTTCATCCGCGTACAACTGAGCTTCTGCTTCGAGAAGTGAGGTTATGTCCAAGTCCTCTGATGATGAGGACGGCTGGCTGTAGCTATATTGTCCCATTTTTGTTAACCTGCAAGAAATAATATTCACAGAGCATTAGAGCAACGAAAGAGAGAAACAAAGAGCACAGATTAGCATGGATTTTGAAACAGAAAAGACACACAAACTTATCGAAAAAGACAGACAAACTTATCGACCGAGACTTTGTGAAAACCGTAAATGTAATGGAACCATCAATGAATTTGAATCCGTAATAAAATTGAATTTTAATCCGTATAAGAAGAAACGAGAAGAACCCCAAATCGTAAATAGAATCGAACCAAAATCGAAAGGAACAAACTTGGGATTTTGAAACCCTAAATCGAAAGGAGAAAATTGCGATTTTGAAACCGTAAGAACAAACAAGAACAACCCAAATCGTAAATCGAATGGAACTTAAATCGAAAGGAAGAAACTTGGGTTTTCAAAACCCTAAATCGATCGGAACCAAAATGGGTTTTGAACCCGTAAGAACAAATCGATTGAAACGAACCAATCCCCAAATCCCCGAATCGTTTTATACCCAAATCGTTTTCAAACCCTAATTTTGAAACGAAACTATCCCCAAATCGATTGAATAAACAAAACCGAACCCTAGATTGAGAGGAAAACAAGATGCAAACTAATCTAAATCGATTAATCTAGAAGAGAAGCCTTCTATTTACCTTGAGGATCCGAGGGAGACCAATCGCGATGGTGGGTCGAGAGAATCGCCGTCGAGAGGATTTTTTTTTTCTTTGCTTCGGTCGAATTGACCCATTTTTTTCCCCCATACGAAACACAAAAGCGGCCCGGTCCACTCAAATTCGGACACGTAACACAAGGATCGAGTCCGTCAACCACCTAATTACGGACCAATCCTTACGTTTATTAAGCTTAATATTATTATTATATTAAAACTAAAGGGACCATTAACCGCTAAGGATTCGGGGTCATCCCCCGTTGCGCATGCTCTTAGGTTAACTAAGGAACAATATTGTTTTCGATAAGGAACTCCAAGTGGAGTCTGACGGTGCAGACTCTTGCTCTATACCAAAAATGTTATTACTGAGTCAGCTTGTTTGCCAGTAACAATCACTACAAGAAAGAAGGTTTTTTCTGACCGAGCTTCTGACCGATACTTTTTGGTCGGAAATTTCCGGCAGATTTGCAACGGAAATGTAATTTGGTCAGAACTTTCCAACGGCTACAAATTCGACAAAAAATGGTCAGAAATTTCCGACCGACAACGGTCCTCGGAGATCGGTCAGAAATTTCCAAAGGATTTCTAACCAAAATTCGAAAGTTTTTATAGCCGTTGGAAATCGGTCAGAAACGGTCAAAAGTCGGTCAGAAATTTGTCTTTAAATATCAAAACCACGGTCCTCGCTCATTCACAGATTCAACTCTAAAAAACAATTCTCCACAATACAAAATGTCTTCCTCAAATCATAATGAATATTTTAGGTCTTGGATGGATCACAATCATCAAGATCCATCTACTGGACTTGTGACAGAAGAGTTTGTGGAAGGTCTTCAACAATTCATGTCATTTGCCTCAAACCAGCAGAGGGCTTTGGAAACGGGTAAGATGTACAGTCCTTGTCAAGTTTGTCAAAATCGTAGATTTGGTACAGTTAGTGGTGTATGGAGGCACTTATATAGTAGAGGATTTATGGTGGGCTATAAAGTTTGGTATTCGCATGGTGAAACTGATTCAATGGTGAATTTCGGTAGTGCTAGTGAAGAAAATAACGTGGGGGGGGGGGGGGGGGGGGGGGGGGGGGGTTTAGGAGAACAACAAGGTGACTTAGATGAACCTATAGGAACTATTCAAATGGTTGAAGACAGGTTTAGAGTGGAGGAACCAAACTTTGAAGCGCGGAAATTTTATGATATGTTATATGGAGCAAAACAGCTGTTATATGATGGTTGTAGAGATGGTATTTCACCTATTTCAGCTGCAACAAGGATGATGTCTATTAAAACAGATTATAACTTAAGCGAAGATTGTGTTGATGCGATAGCTGGTTTTGTGAAAGATATATTGCCGGGAGATAACCTTTCACCAGCTACCTATTAGTTTATGGGTTGGGTTTGCCCTATCAAATGATAGATGTTTGCATCGACAACTGTATGCTATACTGGAGAAGGGATGTTGATCGTACTAGTTGTCGATTCTGTCACAAACCACGGTTTCAAGAAACAAGTCGAAAAACTAAAATCCCGTATAAGAGAATGTGGTACTTGCCAATAACAGACCGACTGAAGAGGTTATACCAATCCAAACATACTGTCGAGACTATAAGATGGCATGGTGAACACAACAGCGACAGAGAAATTGCTCATCCATCAGATGCAAAAGCCTGACAACATTTTCAGTCAGTGTATCCTAGTTTTGCATCTGAGAGAAGAAATATTTACCTTGGATTAAGTACAGATGGATTCAACCCGTTCGGAAGCCATGGGAGACAATATTCTCTTTGGCCAGTTATTGTAACACCATACAATTTACCCCCATCATTGTGCATGAAACGAGAGTTTCTCTTTCTCACAATTCTATTTCCTGGTCCTGCGCATCCTAAAAGATCCCTTGATGTCTATTTGCAACCATTGATTCATGAGTTGAAAATGTTATGGGCCGAAGGAATTGAAGTGTATGATATATCTGCTAGGCAGAAGAAGCAAGCGTGTTGGAAAAGGTGAAGCAGTACACAAAGGTGGTGCTAAGACACGAGAGAAACGTGAGATAGAAATGGTAAGTGGTATCTTTTTTAAAATTTTTTTTTATTAATTTCATCATTTACATTGAACTGATATTCTTATATCATTTGTGTGTTTATTGGAAGACGGCTGAAAGGGGTGGTGTGCCATCAGATTGGTTAGAATTGATGAGGGATATGCACACCAATAAACAAAAGGTGCACGATCCTATTGCGAGAGAGCTGTTGGCAACTCTGAGTAAGCTGAAGGAGGACAAAGAAGCACAACTTCAGGAGTCTCAGTTGTCTGCGAATGATGGATCTACAGCTTCTAACATGCTGTCCCGCGAAGAGATCAACCAACTGGTTTCTCGGGGTAAGTCTACTTTATGTGCTCAGTTGTTATTTTTTTTCTCCAGCCAATAACTTCTAGACCGTTTATCAGGATTTTAGGATTCATTTTCGAGCTTGTAATATAGGTTTGGTTTCACTTCAGTAGAACTGTCAGTTTGAATTCAGTTAAGGGTTGTGTGACTTTGTATATAGAAAAACAGAAACTGAGCCAGTTTATTTCTTCTTCAGATTGATTTTGGATCGGTTACTTCAAATCCAGCTGCTTGAATGTAAACATGTTATATTTATAGTTCTTATAAACTTTTAAATCTTTCTACTCTTCTTTTGTAGAATGTTCCTATTAAGAAGGGTCGTCGGTATGGTATCGGTCGTACCTCCGAGGCTATCTCAAGCTCATCATCTCAGCTCTCTGTTTCTTCCTCGAGTATTGTTCAGTACATGGAGCGGATGAAGACGGAGCTTGATGAAGAGCGGACAAAACGTCAAGCTATTGAGGAACAGCTTCGTAGCGTGACCGCTTTCATTTCCAACCTTTACCCCGAGCAGTTCTCTGCAACTCAAACCCAGCCGGACTCTGCAACCCAAAGCCCCGACGATCAATGTTTCTAGTAAGGAACTTTGGGTTTTTTTTTTACTAGCTGGAAGTTTGCCAAATGTGTTGTTTGTACGGTCTTTATGTTTAAATTAATCACTTTTGTATGTTTGTACAATCAATGACTATGTAATTTAATTACTTTATCAATGTATGTTTAACTTTGCAAACTTTTTTATAAAAGTTCGACTTTTAAATTTCAAATCGAACTACCATTTCAATATTTATTTTCCAAACCGAAATAAGCGTTTCTTGCCGATGAACCTGTCAGAAATTTCCGACCGAACTACCCGTCTGTGGGAACCGAAATTCGCACTGTCAATTTCCGTTTCAATTAGGAAAGTCAGAGAACCCTAGTTTCCACACGCCAAGCAATCAGAACACAAAACGAGAACAATAATAAAATAAGAAATCGAAAAAGAGAGCAAGATAGTTCTTATTTTGAATCTGTGTTTGAGCGTTTACAACAAGGTAAGTGTCTGGGCTACGAGAGCTGTCGACGAGATTCCTAGTTCTAAAAACCCTAAGACGGCAAAAACCTAATTAAATCGCAGCTCGAATAACAAAAACGGAAAATTGCCTAAAATTGCATTAAGTGCTAAGTTTTCTCTGAAAAAAGTTCTCCCTTGTGCCTCTCGCCTAGGACTCCTTATATACTCTCTCCTAGCTTGGTTTACGCTTTTCCCCTTCTGCCCTTAAGCCGTCATAGCTTAAAAATGGAGATATTCCATTTTTCCCAATCTTCATAATTATCTTCGAAAACTTCGTATTTATCCGCGGAAACTTGATATTTATCTTTCCTTGCGAACCAAGCATAAACCATCCTACGGTTTACGGGCTTTTGGTTAAGAAATCGTAAGTGGGCTTCGAGTCACGTCTTAGGTCTCTTTGGGCCATCTTTTGACTTGAAACGTTTATTACAGCTTCTTTCGATAAAAACGAACTTTCCCCGGTTTTTATCGTAAAATTCGATTGATGACTTCGAATGACGAGAAACATGAAATGAGTTTGCTACGGTCTTCGGGAGATAGCATTAAAGAGTAACGAGAATGCATGGATTCGTGTCGTATCGACGTTTCGGGAAAGCTCGATCGCTTTGTAACGATCGAAACGTGCACTTGCTTGGTCGCTACGTAGCGACCGGGCTTGGCTCAAGCTCGGTCGCTACATAGCGACCGAGCAGTACGCGTGCTCGGTCGCTACGTAGCAACCGAGCGGTACTCGTACTTGGTCGTTACGTAGCGACCGATCTTGGCTCGAGCTCGGTCGCTACGTAGCGATCGAGCAGTGTGCATGCTTGGTCGCTGCGTATCGATCGTGCTTGGCTTGTCCGTGGTCCAATCGCCATACTCGAGCTCGTCCGTGGCTGGTTTAGATACGTGTCTGTTGCCTTGAGATAATCGGTACTTGGCTTGATCGAGATTTAGAACAAGATTTTACCACAAAATTCTTTGTTGTGATATTCTTTACGAAGTATAACTTTCGTAAAAACGTTCATGTCGATTTTTACGGACTTTCAGAAATTGATTCCGTCGTGACCGATTTTGACCCCAACACCGTCAAAACTTTCTGACCGAAATTCCCGTCAAAAGTTTCCGACCGCTGTTTTGGTCAGAATTTTCTGACGGATATTTTTGACGGACGTTCCGTTGGAATTTTCCGACCGTAAAAATACATCGGTTTTCGGTCAGAAATTTCTGACCGTTCCTGACCGCTAAAAAATTTCCGACCATATAGATCTGATGGTCCAATCCGTCAGAGCATACCATTTCTGGCCGTTTTCCAACGGATATGACGGTCAGAAATTACTGATTTTCTTGTAGTGAATGGTCAAAAAGGGTTTTGAAAGAACTAATATGTGCTTTGAAACAGTATATGTTTTTAGCAAGAAAGCTGCTTACAAACTTTTCTCATCCGAGAGAATCTTGGCAACTCCCCCAAAGGTCACAGTTCATCTACAAACATGGTCACAGCAAAATGTTTAACCTTTTTCAATTACATAGAAGAAACTTTACAACAGTTTTGCAACCTCAAAGTGTGTAAGAAGTCAATTATATGTGACGAAGGACATGGTGTTGGATTCTTTCTCTTGAGAAGCAATTTCTTATCTGAAAAAGTGCCAAGTGTTCAATCGGGCTGCATTGTCTCATCTGTGGGAACCAAAATTTGCACTGTCGATTTCAGTAAAATAAAGAAAGTCAAGAAATCCTAATTTTCCATAAGATCCATGATTTCTGTTAAGTCAAACGTCAAGCAATCAGAATACGGAAAACAGACAAGTAATGAATTGATAAAAACGAAACGAGAGCAAGAAGATTTGATTCTGAATCTGCATATGAGGGCTACAACAGGTAAAGTCTCAGCCGCAAGAGCTATTGGAGAGTTCCCTAGTTCTAACCACCTAAGACTTGTAAACCTAGTTGAGTCACAGCTCAATAACAAAAACAGAAAAATGCCTAAATTGCTCGCCTCTGCATCCCATATATACTCCTCTTTAGGTCGGTTTGGGCTTTCCTTTTCTGCCTCCGAGTCGTATTTATCCTCTCGCAAAAATATTTCATTTTTCTCGATTTTCATGATTATCTCTTGAAATTGATTATTAGAAATTCTTAACTCAACTAAGCAAACTATCCTATACCCTTTTACAAAAAAAAAGAAGCAAAATATGTTACGCAATTGACTAGATATACATTGCTAAAGGTAGGCTTGGGCATAAAATCGGAAACCCGAAATCCGAACCGAACCAGAACCGAAAAACCCGACCCATTATCCGACCCGAGAAACCCGGCCCGTTATCCGACCCGAAATGCAAAAATACCCGAACAGGTCTTGTAGGGTGGTACAAAAAATATCCGAACCCGAAGTGTTATTAACCGAACCCGAAAGAGTAACCCAAAAAATCCAAAATTAATAGTTAATATAAATATTTTGAAATATATACTTTGTGTTGGCCAATCTCTTTACTATAAATGGACTCATATATGAACTTTTGTTGAATCGTTTATAACTGAAGATGCAGTCTGCTGAGATGTTATGTATCAGTTCGTGAAGTACTACAGGAGGTAGTACAGGCGTGTGTCATGAAGATGGAATGGGAGTTTGGGTTTTGTGATTGTGTGAGCTTGCTGAGCTTGAAAAAGGAAAGAGAATATATGTTTGAAGATATATGGACGTTTTCCTTAAAGCAAAAGAGAGTTACTTGAAGATGAAGGTTTCCATTAAAGAAAATGGAAAGTTGTATTAAGTGTATTTAGAAGACTTGGAGAGCAAGTTGAAGACGTGGAGAGCAAGTTATGGTTTACTATATAAGGAGGGATGTGCCTTATGAGACAGCTAGACCTCAGAGAATAAAGAGAGAGAGGTTTCTTTGGTGTGTGTTATTGCTTGGTGTCGAAGGACATTCTTATATGCATTTTTATAGATATGTTATATATGAGTTTACATATTAGAAAACAAAAAATAAGGTATAAAATATGTTGGGATAAAAGACTTTAAAATTAATAATAAAATAATAAAATTTCTAACCAAAATACCTTTTAACTAAACACTATTTTGACAAAGTTGTCCACTAGTAAGGGAAGAGGGCATTTTCGTCATATATGTGCATCGGTAAGAAAAGTGCTCCTCCTGCTTATTGTGTCTCTTATTGTAAAGAAAGACGAAAATGTGTTTGATTGTGTAGTGCACTCAATTACTGCTGGGGACTGTTGGGGGTCGTTTTTCTATTTTCTATTTTCTCATAATTGCGTTGGGGTCGTTTTTTAAAGAGATTTTTACCCTTCTAGACATTTTATCAGTTATCAATTATTGTTGGGGACACATTTGATATTGGACACACATTATACATGAGTAAATACACAAAAACCCCTGTTCTAACCAAACCAGAGTCTCATTATTCAACTACACACATGAGACACACATACACACTATCTCACATGTGTGTGAATTGTATCCTAATCCCATCAAAAACTCAAACATCTTCACATTAGCTCAACCATAGATCTCAGACTCATCCTTCTTTTCTCCCAGTCAATTGTTCTTCTCCTTCAATCAAACGTGCAACCATCTCAAACATCTCTCCTATAACTCCAATCTAGTTTCCCAAATCTCTGTATCCTAAACCCTTCTCTTCTTTTTTCTTGTTAAAAAATCTCTTCCCTTCTAATTAAAAAAAAAAAGAAAGAAAACTAAGAGAAAAAGACCATCTCAATCTATCACCAGATTCTTGTATTCATCTCTCTTTTTTAATAGGTCTTATCCACCAACCATCTCAATCTATCACCAACTTAGAGGAATTTTCACCTCCGAAGAAACTCGCGACGGAGGAGACATGAAATCAGTGGCGGAGAAGACATGAAATCAACGGCGGAGGAGACAATTTATTAGAGCTGATCTTGCCTCAGATCGAAGCCGTTAAACGAAGTTGATGGAAACCAAGAAAAGATGGATCCTTTATCAAAATTTTGTTTGTCTCTGCAATGATTTGTTCAGATCTTCTGCAATGATTTGTTCGGATCTTGCTAGAAACTAACCCGAACCAGACATAAGGATCCGAATTCTCAGGTTAAATGTGTACAAAATCTAATATTCATAACTTGTGTCCACATGATATATGTCCACATGATACATGTCCACAAATCTGATATCCATATCCGAATATTAGTCATAGGCACATAACTCACTCAGCTCAAGCACTAAAACTTTTATAGAAACAAACCAAATGTCTACTTATTTTAGTGACTCAAATGTGTTACTCTTTTATCGTCTACGGCTTGTTTGTCCATATTTTAAATTTTTTTTGTCGGCGTTTTTCTTGTCCACATCTTTTGTGTCCACAAGTTTAACTTATAAATTATATAAAATATATAAAATGGATGTTAAAATACAAGGGAAAAAAATTATAATTGATTGTACCAAAAAAAAGAAGCTAAATGTTTATTATAAAACAAAAAAAAATCAATAAACAAATACATGGATGAGAAAGTTATTTAGTAATATTAAAAAAAATATGGCCCATCCTTATCTCTTTGTGCTCATCCACCGTTCACTAATTTTTTTTAATGTCAGAAGCCTGGTGCGTATTTTCCAATCGCTAGATTTCTTCAGAAAATTCCAAACGTCTGGTTCAGATCATTACACGCCTTCCCATGTACCAAACTTTCTTAATGCCAAAAACCAAACGAAATAACCTTTCAGCGACCCAAACCATTTAATTACTTTAACCTAATCATACATAAATAAGTAGCTGAACGTGAGGTGATATCTTGCATATTTTCATTGTGTTATTCATTCACTCATGTGTATTTTGATCATATAGACTAGGATTTAGCCATGTTTAGGTTGCATTTTGCATGCATAAGTCTTTATTAGATATTGGAGTACCACATGGAGTTCTTGGGGACATTTGGGTGCGTTTGAAGCTCAAAAAAGGTGATTAAGGTGATCATTGGACGAGCAATGCATGGGAGCGACCCTACCGGAGCGACGCTATGAACTCGCTCGCCATTTACGCTTCGGAGCGACCTCCTAGAGCGACAAGGCGAAGTCGCCCCAGCTCCTAGAGCGACCTCACCACAGCGACACCCAGAGGTCGCTCGGGTTGTGTCGATTTGAGAGCGACGAACAAACTGGGAGCGACCTCCTAGAGCGACATCCTAAGGTCGCTCGCGTTTATGGTTTCTGAGCAAGCCGAGAGCGACGTCTTCAGAGCGACACAGCCAGGTCGCTCGCGAGGAGACGACCCGGGAGCGACGTCTTCAGAGCGACACAACCAGTTTGCTACCAAGGAGAAGACCCGGGTGCGACGTCTTCGGAGCGACACAGCCAGGTCGCTCGCGAAGAAACGACACGGGAGCGACCTCTCGCAGCGACGTGCCAAGGTCGCTCCGCGTCGTCTATTTGGTCGAACTTATGATTTATCAAGAGCTTTTTGGTCATTTTATTATGCACGTTTTACACTTTCTAAACCTATGTTTTAAGTACCTTTTGTAAGCCATTGGAGGCAGATTATCTTTTATCTTAAGAAACCACCAAAAACCTCTTGGAAAGTTCATCTCTTGATTCAATTGATTTTCTGTTATTGCAATTATGTTGTTTTCATATCTATTATTTGTATTTCTCTACATGATTAATCTGAAATCCAATATGGGTTTAAGAGGAATCATGAAGAGTAGTGAGTAATCCACTCTTGAATTCATGGGTTAGGGAGATTAAGGGTGATTAGGCTAGATCTAGGATGTTATAGTGTAAATCCTTCTTATTCTTTGCTAGTAGAGTATTCATAATGCATCTTCT
Source organism: Brassica napus (assembly GCF_020379485.1). NCBI lineage: Eukaryota > Viridiplantae > Streptophyta > Magnoliopsida > Brassicales > Brassicaceae > Brassica > Brassica napus. The sequence continues at coordinate 15,698,274 of NC_063448.1, forward strand.
GAGTTGGCCTCTCAAAAGTTGATCTTTAGGCATTTCCCACCCACAAGGTGTTTGATGAAATGCCTGAGACAACTCTCCTAAGCTTTTAACATACTTTACCAAAGACATTTGTTGTTAAAGGTGTTAAGATAGCCAATAGACTTGTTAGTAATGATTGCTTTCATATTATTCAACCAAAGACATTTGATGTTTGAAATATGTTAGTAAATGAACATTCATCTAGACATAGAGTTTGTTTAAGATTGTGTCTAAGCTTAAGGTTGATAGTTTGATTGATCATTTGCCATCCTTAGTTCGAAACTTGATCACCCAAGGTCTAATTCCTATACCCATGAGTTCTCTTTTATTATAACCAAAGAAAGTCACTTCTTTTATTGTTTTATTGTTCTGTTATTGCATTCTATTATTAGTAGTAGTTTAAAACCATTCAAATTATCGGTTGCACTTAGATTAAGCACGTACTTGCATTCTCGGTGCTTTGAATCCCTTAGAATTGGTTCAACAATCTTATATACTACATCATTTGTTTTAGGAGCCTTGAAAACTCCTAACATCAAATTGGCGCCGTTGCCAAATTCTGAGTAGATTTGAACATTGAGATTTAGTCAGTTGTTTGAGACTAAGTCATTTTTATTTTCTTTTGTTACTGATTCTACTTCTTCACCTCCCTTTAATTTACAGGTGTATGAACTTGAGGAGCAGGGGTCCATCAAACCTAGTTCCAAGAGCTGCAGACATCAGAGCTTTAGAGAGAGAGTGTGCTAGAAAGAGAAGAGAAGAGAAGAAGAGCAGCAGGCTCACTTGCAGAGATTGGATACTGATATGGGAGACATACCTCAAAATGATGCGGACGTCAATGGAGCTAACAACGTTCCACAAAACTAACAGCGAGCAGCTCGACCCATTGGCACTTATGACCGCCCCAACATTCATGGTCATAGATTGGGAATCCGAGCATCGGCTGTAGCAACTAACAACTTTGAGATCAAATCATGACTCCTCAACGTGATCGAGAACAACAAGTATCATGGCTTGGCTCTAGAGGATCCATTTGATCACTTGGACAGGTTCGACAGCTACTGTGGGTTGTCAAAGACCAATGGTGTGTCCGAAGATGCCTTAAAGCTCAAGCTATTCCCTTTCTCTTTGGGGGATAAGGCACGTCAGTGGGAGAAGTCTCTACCCAGCGACTCTATAACCACCTGGGATGACTGCAAGAGAGCATTTTTGGAGAAGTTCTTCTCTACTTCAAGAACTGCTAAGTTGAGAAATGAGATTTCCAACTTTCAACAGAAGAACTTGGAAGGATTCAGTGAAGCCTGGGAGAGATTCAAGGGTTACCAAGCTCAATGCCCACACCATGGCTTCTCTAAGGAAAGCTTGCTGAGCACATTCTACCGGGGTGATCTTCCTAAGTACAGGGCCAGACTGGATACAGCTAGCAATGGGTTCTTCTTGGGGATAACTGAGGAAGATGCAGAAGAGCTGGTTGACAACATGGTAAAGAGTGATGCAGTCTACAGTGGAGACCACGACAGAGGCAGTAGATCAGATGACAAGCAGACGAGGAAGGAGTTGAAAGCTCTACAGGATAAAATAGACATCCTCATTGCTGATAAAGCCACCCAAGAGCAGCTGCACTTTGTTGGTAACCCAAGCCAAGAGACACCACCTGTTTTCCATGAGGTTGAGGGTTTGGAAGGACAAGAAGAGCTGTGTTTTATCAACAACAATGGTAGCTGGTACAAAAAGGAGCCCAACTTTCAGTACAACAACTACCAACATAAATCCTATTCCAACAACCAACAGAGTGGTTATCAGCCTCGGAACTACCAGCAAGACAGCTATCAGCCTCGACAAAACCCTCCTCCTGGTTTCAACAACAAAGGACACCATTCTTCCCAACAACAAGCTAATCCTTCTACCTCTACTCCTCAAGTTAGCAGCACTGATGCCCTACTGAAACAAATCTTGGAGTCTCAGACAAGAAGTGAGAAGCATGTTGGCTATGAGTTGAAGAACCTTCACTCAAAGATTGATGGAAGCTACAATGAGCTCAACAACAAGTTCAGAACCTTGGAGAACCAGTTTGCTGCCATGAACACTCTACAAAATCGCCAACAAAGTTCTTTACCTGGAAAATCTGAGCAAAACCCCAAGGAGACCATGAAAGCTATCACCCTCAGGAGTGGTAAGGAGTTACCTCAGAGAGCTCTCACCAAGGATGCTGAGAAACAAGGTGAGGGGGTTACCATCAACATAGATGATGAAGTGGTGATTGTTGATGAGAAAATCAGTGATGAAATCTTGGAGAAGATTGTGGAAGCCAAAGGTAAAGGAAAGGTTGGGGAAGAGAAGAAAACAGTGAAAGATGGTGAATTTGTCGCTCCAGCAAGTGAGAATTCTTTTGTTCCTCCTCCCCATGAACCCAAACTTCCATTCCCTGGTAGGTTCAAGAGGCAGCTGCTAGAGAAGTACAAAGCTCTATTTGAGAAGAAAATGAGTGAAGTTCAAGTCACAATGCCCATCATTGATGCTTTCATGCTGATTCCTCAATACAGCAAGTTCCTGAAAGATGTTGTAGCTGCAAAGAAGAAAGAGATGGAGGGCATGATGATTCTCACTCATGAGTGCAGTGCCATCATCCAGAGGCTTATTGTTCCAAAGAAGCCAGAAGATCCAGGGTGCTTCACATTACCTTGTGCTCTTGGACCTATGGTATTTGATAGATGTCTCTGCGATTTGGGAGCTAGTGTCAGCTTGATGCCTTTATCTGTTGCTAAGAAGCTTGGTTTCACTCAGTACAAGAAGTGCAGACTGTCTCTGATATTGGCTGATCGTTCAGTGAAGTACCCTGTGGGTATCTTGGAGGACCTCCCCGTTATGGTTGGAAAATATGAGATCCCTACAGACTTTGTGGTGCTTGAGATGGGTGAGGAAGCTGCAAATCCTTTAATCCTTGGAAGGTCTTTCTTAGCTACAGTAGGAGCAATTGTTAATGTGAAAGAGGGCAAGATTGATCTCCACTTGGGTAAAGGGCATGTTCTTCACTTTGACATCAAGGAGGTAATGAAGAAACCAACAGTTCAAGGGCAAGTTTTCTACATTGAAGAGATGGACGCCCTTGCTGATGAGCTCCTTGAAGAGTTGTCACTAGAAGACCCTCTACAGCATGCTTTGACCATAGAGAGAGAGAAGCTGAAGTGATTGAGAACCTGGAGAGTGCTGCCTATGGGATGATGATGGATCCACAAAGAGGAATTGGTAGTAAGGATCTGTATGAGGAGCTGCCACAAGTGGTTCATCAAGAAACCTCAGTCATTCAACAAGAGGACACCCAGCAAGACGACTGGAGCGAGCTTACGGCGCCTAAAGTGGAGCTTAAACCTCTCCCCAATGGTGTAAGGTATGCATTCCTTGGTCCTAATGAAACTTACCCAGTCATTGTGAGTAGTGAACTTACTGAAATTGAGCTATCTAAACTTTTGAAAACACTTAAAAGATTTAGAAAAGCAATCGGTTACTCTCTTGATGACATCAAAGGAATATCACTCTCTTTGTGTATGCATAGGATACATCTTGAGGATGAATCAATGACTTCTGTCGAGCATCAAAGAAGGTTAAATCCTAACCTGAAGGATGTCGTAAAGAAAGAGATTCTTAAACTCTTAGATTGTGGTGTTATTTACCCTATTTCAGATTCTAAATGGGTATCTCCTGTGCATGTTGTGCCAAAGAAGGGTGGTATAACTGTAATTAAAAATGACAAAGATGAATTGATACCAACAAGAACAATCACTTGTCATAGAATGTATATTGATTACCGAAAACTGAACTCTGCATCGAGAAAAGATCATTTTCCACTTCCATTTATTGATCAGATGCTTGAGAGACGTGCTAACCATCCATTCTATTGCTTTCTTGATGGATATTCAGGATTTTTCCAGATCCCCATACATCCCAATGATCAAGAGAAAACGACATTCACATGCCCTTATGGTACCTTCGCATATCGAAGAATGCCATTTGGTCTATGTAATGCTCCAGCCACCTTTCAAAGGTGCATGATGTCAATTTTCTCTGATCTAATTGAGGATCTAATTGAGGATGTTGTGAATGTGTTTATGGATGATTTCTCTGTCTACGGATCTTCGTTTTCTGCTTGTTTGTCAAACTTGTGCAGGGTCCTACAGAGATGTGAAGACATCAACCTTGTGCTGAATTGGGAGAAGTGTCACTTCATGGTTAAGGAAGAGAAGTGGATTGAGGTGGATAAGGCCAAAATCGATGTTATAGTTGGTTTGCCCCCACCAAAGACAGTGAAAGACATCCGAAGTTTTCTTGGTCATGCTGGGTTCTACAGAAGATTCATCAAGGACTTCTCCATGATCACTAGACCATTGACCAGGCTGCTGTGCAAGGAAGCCACTTTCAGCATTGATGTGGAATGTCTACAAGCCTTCAAGAAGTTGAAAGGTGAACTCATCAGTGCTCCGATTGTCCAGCCACCTGATTGGGATCTCCCCTTTGAGATCATGTGTGATGCTAGTGACTATACTGTGGGAGTTGTTTTGGGGCAGAAGAAAGATGGCAAGACCCATGTGATCTACTACGCGAGCCAAACCCTGAATGATGCTCAGATGAGATATGCCACAACAGAGAAGGAGATGTTAGCCATTGTCTTTGCCTTTGAAAAGTTCAGAAGCTATTTGGTGGGATCTAAAGTCATTGTCTACACAGATCATGCTGCGCTGAGACACCTTTTGGCAAAGAATGATGCAAAACCCAGGCTCTTGAGATGGATTCTTTTGTTTCAGTTTGATTTGGAGATCAAGGACAAGCCAGGAGTTGAGAATGGTGTAGCTGATCACATGTCCAGGCTGAGAGTGGAGTGTGGCATTCCTATTGACGAAGAACTTCCTGAGGAACAGATCATGGCTATTGGAGCAGTGATGGCAGTTTGTGAGACTGGTAGGAAGCTTGAAGAAGTCAAGGCAACAGAGGAGAAAAAACCTTGGTATGCTGATTTGGTAAATTACCTAGCCACAGGAAAAGAACCTTTGAATCTTGTGGGCTATGCCAAGAAGAAGTTCTACAGGGATGTGAAGAGATACTACTAGGATGAGCCCCACCTCTACATTCTCTGCAAGGATCAACTTTATAGGAGAGTGGTTGCTAATGAGGAGATTGATGGGATCCTTACACAGTGTCATGGATCATCCTATGGAGGCCACTTTGCTACCTTCAAGACTGTTGCGAAGGTGCTACAAGCTGGATTCTGGTGGCCACATGTGTTTAAGTATACAAGGGACTTTGTTTCAAAGTGTGTTTCATGCCAAAAGAGAGGGAACATCACAAAAAGGAATGAGATGCCTCAAAATCCAATCCTTGAAGTTCAAGTGTTTGATGTATGGGGTATAGACTTCATGGGGCCATTTCCATTATCTTTTGGCAAAAAATACATCCTTGTAGGTGTTGACTATGTCTCCATATGGATGGAAGCTATTGGGGTCAAAATCGATCACGACGGAATCAATGTCTGAAAGTCCGTAAAAATCGGCATGAACGATTTTACGAAAAATAAATTTTAGAAAAAGATTTATTTTTACGAAGGATCTTGCGGAGAAAACACATTCACAAAAAATAGGAGAAAGACGCGAACAAAGTTGCCATGTAGCAACCAGCGCAAAAGTTGGTCGCTACGTAGCGACCGAGCTCTCACCAAAGCTCGGTCGCTACGTAGCGACCGAGCTCTCACCGAAGCTCAGTCGCTACGTAGCGACTGAGCTCTCCCCGAAGCTCGGTCGCTACGTAGCGACCGATCTCTCCCCGAAGCTCAGTTGCTACGTAGCGACTGAGCACGTACACGGCTCGGTCGCTGAGTAGCGACCGAGCTCTCACCGAAGCTCGGTCGCTACGTAGCGACTGAGCACGTACACGGCTCGGTCGCACACGACTCGGTCGCTACATAGCGACCGTACTTTCTTAAAAATCGATACGACATGAATCTATGCATTCTCGTCTACTCTTTAATGATATCTGCCGAAGACCGTAGCCAACCCATTTCATTTTTCTCGTCATTTGAAGTCATCAGTCGAACTTTACGATAAAAACCGCGGAAAGTTCGTTTTTATCGAAAGAAGCCGAAATAAACGTTTTCAGTCAAACAACGGCCCAAAGAGACCTAAGACGTGACTCGAAACCCACTTACGATTTCTTAACCGAAAGCCCATAAACCGTAGGACGGTTTATACTTGGTTCGCAAGGAAAGATAAATGTCAAGTTTCCGCGGATAAATACGAAGTATTCGAAGATAATTAGAAAGATCTGGAAAAATGGAATATCTTCATTTTTAAGTTATGACGGCTTAAGAGCAGAAGAGGAAAAAGCGTAAACCGACCTAGGAGCGAGTATATAAGGAGTCCTAGGCGAGAGGCACGGGGGAGAGTTTTTTAGACTCAGAACTCTCGGCACTTAGAAACTATGAGGCATTATTCTCGACATGCTCTGTTTCCATGACTGGCACCCGATTACCAGACGAACGTGCACAAGCAGTTCGATCTCTTGGTTCACTCTTGAACTACGTTTGGCTTGATCCTCGAGAGGGGTACGTAGGCAGCTTTTGATAAGGTTCAGTCTGAAATCAATCAAAAACTTTTTCTGTATTTTCTTCGTCTTTTGTTATCGAGCTGCGAGTCAACTAGGTTTGAGCTTTTGGGCCGCTAGAACTAGGTAACTCGCTGACAGCCTTTGTGGCCAAAGCTTTTATGACCTCTCGTAATGATCGAAACGCTCTCACGCGGACTCGAAAAAAGATCTACTGTTTTCTCTTAACTCGTTTGTTATCTTTTCATGATTTCCGCATATATTTGGTCACTTGCCGTTGGCTCTCGCAGAGATCCGGGACCTCTGGAAAATTAGGGTTTTCCTAGTTTCTTAATTTAAACGTAAATCGACAGTGTGAATTTTGGTTCCCACAGTTTGGCGCTAGAAGGAGGGGAGGTACGGATTACTCTAACTCATAACCGTAAAACGCTTGATCAAAACAATGTCTGGAAATACGAAAGAGACAATCGAAGTTCACAGCAACGCTTGTAAGAAAAGTCCAACCGCCACTGCGCCTATGGCCAACGCCTACGCAAACGCCACAGTTCTTGAGAAAATCGAAAACCTTGCTGCGACTTTTCGTCACAGGAAGTGCAATGAAACAAGGTCGCGATTTCTCTTTTTAAACATAAAGGGAAACGATAAATCTTATCAAACCCCGTAAGTTTGGCTCATTACCAAACAAAATAAATCTTAATGCGTAAGGGTTTTACCAAAAAACGTTTTCCGAAAACGTTTCGGAAGGGTAAAACTTGTTCTCCCAAAAACCGCATAAATCCCCTAGGTTAATCGCGGAAAAAGGACGCGCAAGAAATCGATTACACAGCTCGGTCGCTACGTAGCGACCAAGCACGCACACGGCTTGGTCGCTACATAGCGACCGAGCTCAAGCCAACTCTCCACTCGCTATGTAGCGACCTATCAGGCCTAAAAAAGGGTCCTTCTTTGTGTTCTCTTTTGAATCCTCATCGTAACGCTTTTCGTTTCGTCTCAATCGGAGTTTCCGTTGAGATTTTACGACGAAAACAAGTAGGACTCTTCTTGGATTTTTCCACTCGCTACGTAGCGACCTGTCAGACCTCTACTCGCTACATAGCGACCTTTCAGGACTCATAAAAGTCATCCTTTGCGTTCTCTTTTGAATCCTCATCGTAACGCTTTTCGTTTCGTCTCAATCGGAGCATCCGTTGAGATTTTACGACGAAAACAAGTTTGACTCTTCTTGGCTTGCTTCCACTCGCTACGTAGCGACCTGTCAGACCTCCACTCGCTACATAGCGACCTGTCAGGCCTCAGAAAAGTCCTCCTTTGCGTTCTCTTTTGAATACTCATCGTAACGCTTTTCGTTTCGTCTCAATCAGAGTTTCCGTTGAGATTTTACGACGAAAACAAGTTGGACTCTTCTTGGCTTGCTTCCACTCGCTACGTAGCGACTTGTCAGACCTCCAGCTCGCTACATAGCGACCTGTCAGGCCTCAAAAATCTCCTCCTTTGTGTTCTCTTTTGAATCCCGATCGAAACGCTTTTCGTTTCATCTCAATCGGAGTTTCCGTTGAGATTTTACGGCGAAAACAAGTAAGACTCGTCTAAACTCCTTCGCTTGCTCCTACTCGCCCTTACCTCCATCTTTGTGTTCTCCTTCAAATATCGATCGAAACGTCTCTTGTTTCGTCTCGATTGGAGTTACCATTGAAACTTTACAATAAAAAAAACCCGCAAAGACTAGTTTTCTCGCGTGGATTCAGACTAATCGTATAATACGGCAACGGTTAACTTAACAACTTAGCTGCCTCAGCTATACGATTACGTTGAACCTTTTTATTGACTTCGTATCAGTCAAGTTCAGAAAATAAATATCAAGTTTCAAAGGATAAACACCAATATCGAAAAAGGCGAACATACACGAGAAGAGGAAGGGGGAATGAGAAAGCAAAACTGAGAAGAGACAAAACTACATCTTCGAGAGAACTAAGGTATTTGCGACTTGAAATTTTTGAAATCAGACTTGGAGTTTTCGTAGGAAATTACTAAGAAATAAAAACGCCTTTGAGACTGCCATAGAACTTTTGGGAACGTAAAACCTAGGTGGATAGTCTAGCGAACTAAGTCTTAGGTGATTTTTTCTGTCTCGATATATTGTCCCATAACTGTTCGTCCAGATCTTGTAAACCGATCTAAACTCTCCGAAAATCGAGAAACGATCGCCACGCATATCAAGCTCGCTTCCTAAGGAGAGAAAAAACTAGAGACATGAACGTCGTCTTAAAACCGATTTGTTTCTGGAAATTCTCTCGGAACCGACATATTCCAAGTCTTCAACCTGGAAACAACCAAATCACAGTCCAAGCGTCGTCTTCAAACCGACTCGGACTATCGATCATTCTATTCCTCGAGAAAAAATGGATGGAGTAGGTGCGTATACTATACTCGTATACTCCCATACTTCAAAAACATATTCAAACAATGTGATGTCTCGTCAAGATCAAGAAAACGCTTTCGACAAGAAAACGCTTTTCGAGAAGAAAACACTTTCGACAAAGCAAACTCTCGTAGAAATATGCAGAAAAATATTCATACAATGCGATGTCTCGTCAAGATCATCCTAAAAGCAAACGACAATCTGAGATTCGTCTAAACGCTAGGAACTGATCCAAACCATGTTGGAAAAATTCTCAAAGACTATACAGCATCTATCATCGCAATCATTCGTTTAGAAAATCTCTGCCAAACGTCAGAATGAAAGTCGATGATTTGCTGAAGTCATAAACATTTACTGAAGTCATAAAGATCTTTTCCGATTTGATAAAACGAGTTTTGTATAAGAATCATTATACGAGAAATCTTCAGGCATCAAAGCATCACTCTCATTTTCCGTTGAACAACCGACCCACGGAAAAACATCAAAAACATTTGTGACAAAGCAAAATCAAGAACAAAAGTAACAGAAAATACGACAAAGAGAACACGTCCTCCCCGCTCGTCGACTAAGTCTATCGCTGTTTAACTGATTCATTCAAGAAACCTGCAAAAACGTTCCGCGACTAGATCTCGGTGAAATAACCTTTGGTAAAACTCCACGAGTGACACAGAGAAACTTTCACCGAAGAATAAAAACAAAAGCGAAAATGTTTCTCAAAAATCTGCAGAAACATCGTTATTTTGACATCTCCATATGTCGCGTCAATTTAATAAATTTGTAAAAACCGGTCGTCCGTTACTTACGCAAAAAATTCTTCATATAATCAGATCATGTCATACAAAGTAACTTTAAAAAGTAAACGTAACAGGTTTTACGAAAAAATACTTTCCTTATAGCAAAAAACCAAGCTGTATGATCCGACATTGGATGACCAATATAAACTTTACTTCCTCGCACCACGATCTGAAAGGTCTCATTCTTTAGCCCCGCGACTCACTGGCATCCGCTCTCCTTCCGCTTGGTCACGTCCGAGCAGGAAATCACCCCGCAACTGACTCCGCACGGGCTCTGTATCGAGCTTCTTAGGCTTTATCTCCCTCGGAAACAAAGGAAACAACTTCCATACGAATAAAGGAAACATTATACGAAACTTTCATCGTATAAATTAATCCTAAAGTGGAAAAACGTTTTCTACCACCATGGGCATACTCGGCTTATCAATCTCGATAAACGCCATTCGTCACTCGCCCAATTACGCCTTTCCTTCGAAGCCAAACTAGGTTACAGCATCCCCTTTAAGGACGATTCTAACCGACTTGACCTTATTGACAGCACGAAAGTGTCATGGTCTAACCCTTTGGCAACAACGTCCTTGGCTATAAAGCTGAGCACAGCCTTCATGCAAAGCCAAAGCAATTGAGCGACCACCGCTCCAATAACTTGACGGCTAAACGGTAATCCAGAATTTGTCTTGAAACGCCAAGTAACGATTACACAAACAATTATCATACCACCCAAAAACGGGAATCATATGGTAAATTCGTCATAACAAAACTCAGTTCCAACAACCAAACAGTTAACGGAAAGGTTCCACTTGTCAAAAATCGACCAAGTTCCATATACTACGATTCACTTTAAGCCCGCTGTGTTTTACTCGTAAAATGCGGCATGTATGGAAAACTCGTAACAGAGCTTCTATAGCTATACGGAACATCCTCAAATAGACACGAAGGAAATCTTGGAAGGCCAACACCACACAAAGCACGGTATAGGAGGATGCCTCTTTCTGGGGACAAATTTACGCGACCCCTTGGTCCTAACTCCTCGATCGCAAATCAAATCCAAACAGGAACAACAATTTTGGCTGCAAACATCCGTAGTGAAACCAGAATGTTTCACAAACGCAGGGCTAAGACTAATCCCTTGCAACATCTCGAAACATCTTCAAGCCCACGAACATTTCAAGCACGAAACGCGGCATACGAAAGAATAACAAATCTTCAGCACCGCGAGACATCGCAGACGCCTGAAGATTCGTTCTTCGACGAAATTTCCTTCCTCGATAAAAACACTTTCTTGGAAGACCAGACAGTCATACGCACTAACATCTTCTCAAAACATATCCTTCGCGAAGACTCGAAACGGTAATTTTAACCATTAAGTTTGTTGCTGATCACAACAAACTCTTAGCGTCCTAAACAGACTTAGCCATCTCGTAGAGATGACTCTCGTACATCCGACACAAGGATAATAGCGCTATAAAAGAAACCCAAAATTTTTTGTCAGCACTTCCAGGAGGCTTAAAAATTGTCCTTGCAGAGATGCTCGGTTCCAACCATACAAGTCGTATAAGCCGAGAACCTATCACGGACTTTAAATCGGTATGGAATCAGGATGGAACTGAAACCGGATACGTAAGTCGAATTAGTCATCGCACCTTCTAAAACCAGGAGTAAACCTAGGTCTTGCGCTAAACCCAGCGCACTGGTCTCTAACATCTCTAGGCATAGTATCAAAAACCTTGATACGAGATCCCAAAATTTGTCTTTTTGCAAATATTCGAGCGTCTTCAGAAATCCCGCAAGTTTCGCACTGCGGAAAACTCTCGAAACAGATCACGGATATAGCAGTTCACACAGAGTTATATTACGAGATGACAACTCGTAGTCTTCCGTTGATAGAGACAGGGCGAAAACTCCATCTGGGGAAGAGTTGTATCATCATTTGCTAAATGGGGTGACTTGGACTCCAACCAGATTCGCCGACCTTGATTTGCTGAAGGAGTTGGGTCTCGATTCTGATATTGAGGCAATGCTGGGGCACCTGAAGATGCCCAAACTCCTCACCATGGCCTACCCTGTCTACAGGGATTTCTCCTGTCAGTTCTTGTCTTCCCTTGTGGTCACTTACCATGACGCTCTGCACGTGAGGCAAGGATGGGGCAAAATCAGGTTCAAGGTCAATGGGAGAGACTATAACATGAACTTCAAAGACATTGGGAGAGTCATGGGTTTCCAAGACTTGGCAGACTACTCCCTTCCCAAGTGTGAAAACCTCCCCGCCCAGCTTTGGAAGTTGATGATTGGAAACAAGCACTCTGTCGGGGCTGACAAGAACTCACATATCTGGCACCCGTCTGTACGCTACCTCCATAGGATGCTTGTCCATGCATTCTACCCACGGAAGCAAGCTGGTAATGTCACCGAGGAAGACATGCGACTGCTCTGCCCGGCTATCCGCCCCTACGCCCCACCTGGAGCGTTTCCCTTCCAAGCACCGACATCTATGCTACCTTCGGGATGGTTAGCTTCTTCGTGAATCGTCTCGAGCACTACAGAGACTGGGCATGGTACACCACTGATTCGCACCCAAAGGTTAGGATAGGCGGGATGATCACACCACTGCTCCAATTTCTGAATGTTCCCTTGGGAAAGGACGCAACAGGGCCTAAGTTCATCGATGGCACTTACTTGAGGATTGCCACCTATTTCATTGGGATGTATGGGAAGGACTACGTCTACCACTACTACTTGCAGGGCAAGCCGGTCGAAGTGGTTCTTCCAAACCAGAACCTGACGAGCTTAGAGAGACCTGGAGCTATCAGCTTCAACATATCCCAGGAAACATTACGAACCTCCTAGGGAAGCATCTGTACCCGTCTATGGACCTCCGCGCTACTACTTCAAGCCACATGATGGGGTTCTTCCTCTTGGTGCGCTTCGTGACGCTCATGAGCATATTGGTCAACTTCAGAGATGGAACAAGGCACAAGACAGGACTATAGAAAAGCTGAAGGACAAGTGTAAGGCGCTGAGCAAGAAGGTGAAGAAGCAAGCAAAGACTTCAGCCAAGTTCATGAAGAAAGTGGCCGATGTCTTGACCAGAGGAGGCATAGCTGGATGTAGCTCAGCGGACTTCGCTTTCGTGAACACATCAGTACCCCAGCCCCCACCTCAGCCTACTGATCTTGGTTTCCCCCTCACTGATAGACAGCTCCAGCGAACATGGAGGAACCCACCCATCCAACCCTCCACCTCAGGAAACAAGTCTCCATCCCTAGCCTCTTCAGATAGTGAGGTCGAGATTGACGAGGTTCAGAGCCAACAATGGTATGGAGACTACAGCTCAGCACCTGGGGGTTACTATACCACGTTCCCACCGGACGACGACAATGCTGGGGCATCTGCCCCTACTCACTATCCTTGAAGGTACTTCACTATTTCCCCTTGTATATACCATCTCATTTTTGCATATTAGCTTTTTCTTGTGGGTATCTCCCTCTACTTGACAACACAGAGACTGTGTAACTTCAGTTTGGGGGAGGTACCAAGTATTTGATCATGTTTTCTTTGATGATTTGAGTCTCATGCATTGCATTGTGCATACAAATATGCATAGAAAAAAAAATTTTGAAAATTTTGAAAAACACAAAAAGTAACATGTAAAAGCACTTTTAAGATTGAGTCTAGAGCATATAGGTTACATTCACTTGCATTGGGAACAATGATTTAAAATGCCTTGCGGAGAACTCTTGTCTAGAACTCAAAATGACACCCTAGTTAAACATATCAAGTAGCTTAAGCATCTCTTGAAAGACTTGCACGCTTCGAGCCTTGAAAACTCTTCTCGAAACTTGTTTTCTTGCTTGATGTTAGCATTGTCCTTAAGATCAGCTTCAACTTGAACTTGGCTTCAATGAACTTAATCTCTCTTGCATATGGGCATTTGCATACTTAATTATGGATCTCATACACATTTGGGTTATCTTATTCCTTTATACCCATCTTTGTTAACCCAAATGGCACTCCTTACCCTAAAACCTTAACCATTCTTTGAGACCAAACATTGAATTGCATGAGTGAGGTCTCTTTTGACAGTTTGTCATGTGTAAAATCTTGAGAGTATTGGAGGCGACATAGGTTTATTCTCATCTCTTGCTAGCACAATGAGTTAGCATTTGGGGATGGTGAGAGGAATTTGTGTGTTCTAAATTTCAATATCTTGGGTTTGGGGAGTGAGAAAGATGAGAGAGATGAGCAAAAGAGTATAAATAGAAAAGAAAACTCTAGGGACAAAAAGAAAGGTATAAAAGCTCTAGATTATGTAACAAAGAACCTTTCCCCCACAATAAAAAAAAAAAAAAAAAAAAAAACAAAGATAAGGTGGGGAAGGAAATGAGAAAGAGTTAGAGCATGTCAAAAAAAAATGAATTAAAATCCCTAGTGGTTGAGTCAAAAGGAAAGGAGAGTTGTTCATTGGGTGAGTGATGTGATGGGTTTATTTTGATTCTGAGATGATGATAAAAAGGGTAGAACTTGTGATCACTTAATACAAAAGGGGGGTAGAGTGATGAGAATGAATCTATGTATGCATGAGTTGCTTCTAATCTTAGATAAATTTTGCATAATGATCAAGCTCCTTGTTTCGAGTGATGACCCCTTTTAAATGAAAACATTTGAACCCCTCTCTTCATTCATATTAGACCATTGCTTACCTAGCCAAATGATTGAGATCAAATGCCCATTTGTGAGAATTCACTTTGTGTGTGTGTGTGTGAATCAATGTGAGAGCTGGTTGAAGGGACTTGCTAGTTGATGAGTATTGCGACTTGTGTAGAGGCATAAGAGTAAGGATAGGCCTAGAGAAGCTAGAGTATAATAAGAGAGTTGCTCATGCTATTTGCTATGTTTCTTTAGGATGTTAAGTTGAGTGCTAGGAAGTGTTACTTTTGGCTATGAGTTCCCACCTTCAAACCTCTCTCCTATATGAGTTCTTACAAGTTCACTTGAGGACAAGTAAAGAACAAGTTTGGGGGAGTTGATATCTTGCATATTTCCATTGTGTTATCCATTCACCCATGTGCATTTTGATCATATAGACTAGGATTTAGCCATGTTTAGGTTGCATTTTACATGCATGAGTCTTTATTAGGTATTGGAGTACCACATGGAGTTCTTGGGGACATTTGGGTGCGTTTGGAGCTCAAAAGAGGTGATTAAGGTGATCATTGGACGAGCAATGCATGGGAGCGATCCTACCGGAGCGACGCCATGAACTCGCTCGCGATTTACGCTTCGGAACGACCTCCTAGAGCGACAAGGCGAAGTCGCCCCAGCTCCTAGAGCGACCTCACCACAGCGACACCCTAAGGTCGCTCTCGTTTATGGTTTCTGAGCAAGCCGGGAGTGACGTCTTCAGAGCAACACAGCCAGGTCGCTCGCGAGGAGACGACCCGGGAGTGACGTCTTCAGAGCGACACAGCCAGGTCGCTCGCGAGGAGACGACCCGGGAGCGACGTCTTCAGAGCGACACAGCCAGGTCGCTCGCGAGGAGACGACCCGGGAGCGACGTCTTCAGAGCGACACAGCCAGGTCGCTCGCGAGGAGACGACCCGGGAGCGACGTCTTCGGAGCGACACAGCCAGGTCGCTCGCGAAGAAACGACACGGGAGCGACCTCTCGCAGCGACGTGCCGAGGTCGCTCTGCGTCGTCTATTTGGTCGAACTTATGATTTATCAAGGGCTTTTTGGTCATTTTATTATGCACGTTTTACACTTTCTAAATCTATGTTTTAAGTACCTTTTGTAAGCCATTGGAGGCATATTATCTTTTATCTTAAGAAACCACCAAAAACCTCTTGGAAAGTTCATCTCTTGATTCAATTGATTTTATGTTATTGCAATTATGTTGTTTTCATATCTATTATTTGTATTTCTCTACATGATTAATCTGAAATCCAATATGGGTTTAAGAGGAATCATGAAGAGTAGTGAGTAATCCACTCTTGAATTCATGGGTTACGGAAATTAAGGGTGATTAGGCTAGATCTAGGATGTTGTACATCCTTCTTATTCTTTGCTAGTAGAGTATTCATAATGCATCTTCTGAGTTGGCCTCTCAAAAGTTGATCTTTAGGCATTTCCCACCCACAAGGTGTTTGATGAAATGCCTGAGACAACTCTCCGAAGCTTTTAACATACTTTACCATTTGTTGTTAAAGGTGTTAAGATAGCCAATAGACTTGTTAGTAATGATTGCTTTTATATTATTCAACCAAAGACATTTGATGTTTGAAATATGTTTGTAAATGAACATTCATCTAGACATAGAGTTTGTTTAAGATTGTGTCTAAGCTTAAGGTTGATAGTTTGATTGATCATTTGTCATCCTTAGTTTGAAACTTGATCACCCAAAGTCTAATTCCTATACTCATGAGTTCTCTTTTATCATAACCAAAGAAAGTCACTTCTTTTATTGTTTTATTGTTCTGTTATTGCATTCTATTATTAGTAGTAGTTTAAAATCATCCAAATTATCGGTTGTACTTAGATTAAGCATGTACTTGCATTCTCAGTGCTTTGAATCCCTTAGAATTGGTTCGACAATCTTTTATACTACATCATTTGTCTTACGAGCCTTGAAAACTCCTAACATCATGAGGGTATAAGAATCCGCAAAAGGACAGTTGGCCAAAAAAAATGTGCTAACTGCCGAATGTGTCTCGGCACGTAAAGAAAGACGAAAAAGTGTCCAAATATGTAAACGACTCTAAAAAGAAACATTGTCGGTATCAGTATCTGAGCGGTGGAACTACTCTAGTGGAAAAGGATTAGTAACAACTTACGTCAGTCAGCTTACCAACAAATCACAAAAGAGGTATCCTATTATGTCTATAACCACCATTCCATGCCTTACAAATAAACAAATTTAATTATCATTACTAGAAATATATATTACTTAACTATCAAGCTAAAGTTGAAATTTCAGATACAAATTATGGATACTTGCTTTACCAAATATCAATGTCTTTTCTGTTAAAAAAAACTAGACCCTCAGCGCGGATATGAATTTTCAGTTTTTAATTATTTATTTTATTAAATGATGTATTTGTAATATTCGTTCATATTATATTCATTAAGTAAATATTTTTTTTTTGCATCTTAAACTATCTATTTTTTACGAATATGTGATATCATATAAAAATATAAAAAAATGAGTGTAGAATTAATTAGATAATTTTAAAAACATAAATTTTTCTTTCGTGTGCGATATCATATAAATAATGATCCGCCCAGTTAACAAAAATCATGATTATTTTATGTGTAATTTTTTTATTTTGACCATTTCCTTAAAACTATATTGAATTTTACATATTTTAATTAGAATATTTTAATATCTTTACCTTTTTATTTGAAATGCAACTCAGTATTTTTAACAATTATAACAAAATATTTAAAAAATATTTTTAGAATTTGTTTGAAAAATATGAAAATTACATTTTAAATTAAAATTATCCTAAAATATGATAAGTTTTGATGTAAACGAAAACTCAAATTATGTCAAAAATAATAATATTCAATGATAATATCAATTTTAATTGATTATTTTTTAAAAAAATATATTTACAAAAATATTGTTTGAAAGAAAATTCATTTATCTTTCAAATATAAAATGAAAATATTATAATTAAATAATAAAAAATATAAATAAAAACCATAAATTTAGCAAATGACAACAGAGTTATATTATGCTAAAATTTTCTTTCTAACAATTTATCAAATGACAAATGAGTTATGAGCAAATAATACCATATAATTTTTAAAAACATAGCCATTCTTAAATATTTTTTGAATAAATAATTATTTTTAAATTTAATCAACTGAAAATAATATCCGTACAATTGTGTGCGTCAAATTCTAGTTTTATTAATGCATGTTATATATTAGTGCTGCATGTTTTAGGTAACATTTTAATGATGCACGTTTTTAAAAATCTCTATTATGCATGTAAGGATAACTCATGAGTTTTTTTGGTTGATTAAATGACATTATGTCCAAATTAATTTAAGGATATTTCATTAAAGTAACTGAAAAAACAAACAATAAAATAGAAAGTTTAAATTCATTTAAGGATATTTCATTAATGTAACTGAAAAGACAAGTAATAAATTAAGCAGTTTTATTCGTTTTAGGATATATCATAAATGCAACTGAAAAATACAAGCAAAAAAAGTAGTTGAATTAATGAAGTAAGAACATTTTCAAATGAATATTTTTAATAATATAGATGTATAGTTTAATTTGCCAGGATACGGTAAGTTGCTTCTGTCTGCATTTGGTCAATGATAAAACTACATGATTTTTCAGCATCTTAATTAACGGGTGAATGGCCTAATATATATATATACTAGTGTCAACGCCCTTGCTAAGCACGGGTCAGTTTTATTGTCTTCAAAATTATTTAAAATTATTTGATCATGTTATAATTTTCGCTCAGAATTAAATTGTTTTCTGTCAAATATTTTATGAACCTGAATAACACTGGTGCATTCAAATTTAAACAAATAGGTTGAAATGGGGAGGGTCAAACAAAAATGATATTATTTTAAATGGTTACATGTTTGCAATTATTTTTTCAAAAATATTGAGATTAAAATTATTTTTATGATTACATTTTGTTTCTCTGTCAATTAAATTTTTTAATCTTAATTATTATATTTTTACCCACTTTACTTATTTTGTGTTAAAGACTAATTTACAAATTTAGATTTTTTTTATTAAAAAATCTTTTCTTGAATTATTAATTAAGGATTTCAAGAAAAGTGTTTATCTAAAAACGTTAACTATTTTCTGTTTTTAGATAGTCATTAAAACAACCTAGGAAAATTGTAAAAGAAAATTTGAGAAATTTCAAAATTAATTACAGAAAATGATTAGAAATTTAATTTAAAATGATAAAAAGTAAAAAGTAACTAAAATTATTGTTTACCTGATTATGAATTGTTAAACTTTCTGCAACTCTATCTATCAATTGTCTTCAACCTTCACTAACTTTACTCAGAACGTATCTCATCCAAACTTTTCTTTGATTCCTCATATTTTCTTCTTCTTTTTCATCTTCTTTTAGCATTGATTTCTGATGCATCTATACAACATACTAAAATATTTTCAAAAACTCAACAATACAAAGATCGATGATTTCGTAATTTTTCCTCGTTATAGACATATTTTCTTGTAGTGGAACTTGCATAATAAGTTTCATATGAACTCGTTATGAAACTTAGTGAAAAAGCCGGCATACAAAAATAATTTATGCAATGAATGATAGAAGTTTCAAACTGATGCAGAAAAAGAAAAAAAAAAGATATGAAGAAACCATTGAGAACTAACACCAGTTTGTAAAAAAAAATTGTCGTTGAAATGATTTTATAGTTCAATGCAAAAAATAGATAATTTTAAATTCTATTCAAATTAGCTCCAAACGTTTACGTAAAAAAGTGGGGATCATGGCTTTGATTGAGGAACGGTTGAGATAGCTATGGAACTGTTTTTTACACATGCAGTTTTATTTTTTCTTCGAAGGGAAAATGATACATTTTAATTTTGTTTTTAATTTTTATTATTTTGTAAAACTTTTCCACATGTCACTATTTGATTCGTCAGACGACTTGCGCTTTAGTATATAAAGGATATCGCGCTATGCGCTTGATATTTGTCAATTGTGTGATTTTTCAAAATATTTTGCTTTCAAAACTGTTGTCTATATTCTGAACTACTCAGCTGATGCATGTATCTCTCTCTTGTTCCATTTCTTTCTAATTCTCCTTAGGGCAGTGAGGAATATTTTAGTTGCTATTACAATGAAAAAATGTTTTTGGAGTTTCCGGTGTTAACCAGTTTTTACATGATGATTTAATATATAATTTGGCTTCTAATAGTTTTTACTAAACACTATTTCTCATTTATTTATATCATGGGTTATTGTTTTATAAACTCTCTTAAAGTTTCCCTTGTTAACGCCTTAACGGTAAAGTTCGTTTCCAAATTACTATCTTCACCTTGCTAGTAGGTTTTATTTCATTTGTTTTGAGTGGCTTTATGGCATGAACCTTATAGAGGATGATATCAACTGGTTCAATGTTTGCATGGTCAAACTTTTCAGTAGTTTGAGCTGTGTTGTTCCTACTAATGAAGCTGAATCCTTAGTGGTTATCCTGATTATTACTTCTGTCTCAGTTCAACTGCAGTTTTTGGAGCTTCTTGTGTGCTCTCTGTCTGGCGTAGCTTTACTTCTCAACTTATGGATATCGAGTTTAGAGAACTTCTCCATGTCTTCGGTTGTTTGTAATGGCTTCTATCAATCAATTTCTTGCTTGTCTCTCTGTTACTTTAAAACCTGCTCTTTGTGCTGGTTTGACTTTGTTATTTTCTATTGTAAACATTGTTTCCTTGGTTGGAGAGTGATCTATCAATCTATAAAAAGAATAGCTGACCAAAACAAAAATTGGCTTCTAATATATAAATTGGTGAGATTAAGAGATTCATGGATATCATTTGACATTTCTAAGAGTTGACATGTGTCCTTTACCACTATTTTATTTTATTTTTAAAAATCTTTATAATTTTTTGGAAGTTAATTTACTTGCTTAAAGAAAAAAAATATATATTGTTACACTTCCACGAAACAGGCCACAATCCCTTTTTTTTTTTTTTTTTTTGCAAACACTAAAGAAATATTACGGCGGACAAAGAAATAACCATCAAAAAACACTCCATCAATCTTAAAGCGTGAGATTGTAGAACAAAGACAGGAAAAAATATAAAAGAAATGGACATGCAGACAACTAAACTCGTTCCTCATGAACTGAAAGACCGAACCTTCACTAAAAATATTACACGAACAGCACACTGCTAAACTCTTAAGACCCAATTCGCAGACTATTAAATCAAACCAATAAAAAAACAATCACTGATGAAACTTGACCCACCTAAGAATACTGAGAAAGTAGCTTCGCCCGTGGAGCCTTAGCTAGCTTCTTCCCTGCCTTCTACTTCTCACCATTCGTCACCACTTCACCTAGATCCACAAAAACATTAGAAATCATAATTAATGAGACAAAATCGTGAGACAGACCACCAAACCTGCTATTATAGGTGTCACCACCACATCGGCTTCAGGGTTTGTGTCGGCTTCAAGAGAGATCTCCATCACAGGCATATCGGTTAAAACAGGCTTCTCTGCATCCATAGCTTACGGATCAGAGGATCCAAGCTCCGACTCTCCAGATTCCGAATCCAGGATCTGAAACCGGTCCTTATTTCTCAACCGGAACCTCGCTCGCCGACGAAGACCCCGCCAGTTCCGCCGCCGCTACCTAAGTTTAAAAAAAAAATCAAAAATCAGATTTGAAACAAAAAAAAAGAGAAACTCAGATTCGGATAAGAACTAACGTACAGATTAAATAGCAGCATGGATCTTGACCTTAGATCGCTTGGTAGGGCGTGGAGATGAGAAGACGGTTCAGGGGATGAAGAAGAAGAAGAGAAACTCTTGGAAGATGAAGAGCTACGACTGGTCTCAACCATGTCTCACAATTTTTTTTTTCAATCTCGATCTTGTTCCCGATATAGAGAAGGAGAGGAAAGAGACGGAATCAAAAATATCAGAGACTTTATGTAAATGAGAAGAAAAACAGAATCAAACGTCTCGTCTTCATCATCTCCACGTGATAACCAAACCAGACATTAAATCATATGTATTTAAAATGGGCCACTTCGATTTTATATCAGCCCACATAAGTGTGGCCCGATTGTAACTTCAAAGACGGTCTGACGTGGCAAAACGAAGCTTCACTATTGATTGATTTTTTATAGTGACGTAGATAGCTTTAGAGTGGAGGATATTCCCCTTTTATTACTTGTTTGATTATCTTTTTTGTTTTTTGAATTCCTTTTATTAAAAGAATTTATGAATAATGTAATCCAAAAATTTATCTTCAGTATTTATGTAGTACTTCAGTATTTATGTAGTACTATAAATAAAATCGAACATATAGTTTGATGATAAAACCAAAACTTAAAACTGTAATTGTCTTTTTGTCGAAACTAACTTTCTGGAGATTTACTTTTTTTATTTTAAATAAATAGATATATATTATTTTTTTCTTTATCTTCTGATTCCACAACTAATAAACTAAATGTCCTTATCTTCTTATTAATTCAACCAGAAAGTTTTTGATACATGGTTAGGGCTTTTTTGATAACTAAAATAGTAAGAGGTCGTTTCTATGCTTTGAGCAGTGCAAAACACACTCTATCAAAAACTCTTGCCCGAGAATGTAATGATATTTTAATCTTATGGCGTGATTAATATTTTCCCTATTATTATCATGTAAAAGAAAAGAAATTTGAGATATAAGAATTAGATATGAATGAGAAATACAGAGAATGGTAAAGAGAATGGTAAGTAACAAACAAAGAGGCAAAACCACAAAAAGAATAATTAGTACACGCCTATAACATATAAAAGCTTGTGACATATTGCGTTAGTATAAATAAGAAAATCTCAAAAGGCCAAATGCTGGCATAGACTTCAATTATTTTCTCGTTCTTACCTATTGTATAATAATCTCAGTTGTTTTATTGGTACTGAAAAGAGGTCATTTTCAAAGATAGAAAACATTCCGAAAATGGTTTCGATAGATTCAAGTTTTTTTCTTTCCACTGTCCAATTCTTTCACAGTTTATCGTCTTTCGTGGATCAAAAAAACCAAACTAAAAAAATAGATATATGTTTTACATCTCTTTTTTTTTTTGAAACTAGATGTTTTACATCTTAGTACTTCTGTTATGCTTTAACAATGTACATAAACTGTTAAAAGTATTGTAATTTGTAAAATGTCATATCACAAATAGATATATTTGAAATATGTAGTCTAGACATAATTTTTTTTTTTAAATAGTTGGCCTTAACCGACATCAACACTGCATTATATATCAAAAGGAATTTTATTGGTATAGATAGGTTCTTTGGATACTTTTTAAGATCATTCGTCTATACACCTACATAAAATTAAATATAATTTAGATTTTAGCTTTATTATATAATAGTTCTTTAGTTTTGTTACAAATTCACAATTTTACACCTCTTATATAGCAGCTATGGCTCTAACTAATACATGTGTAGATATTTCTTTAGAAAAACCCCAAAGGCAGTTGTAGGCCAATCATGTAACAAATAAAATAATATCATTGTTGTAAATCTTTTGGCAATAAGACATGTTTGTTGTGGTCCTATGTTGTAACCAAAAAAAATTATTATTTACCTTCATTGTTATTATTGAGTTACAATTACAGAAGGTTTTCATAGTAGTACATCACTTATTCAATAACTTTGGAGTTCATAACATAATATAAAATTACATTGCCTCATGTTTCTTTTCCCCAACCAAAATGATACCAAAGTTACAAAACCCTTTTGACCATCAGCCACCAAATGTAGCTCTTTTCATGATCTTTCTCCACTTTATTAGACTTTCTGCAAAGAACAAACCCGTTACTTGTATGCACAAACTCTTTCCTGGCAAGTGCTAATGCTTCTACTTTTAGTTTACGCACACAAGCATCTACATCTTGCATGAGTCTCTTCGAACCCCTGACCAAAAATTTAATTCCGTCGGTTTCTAATCAAGAAAAAAAAAGCCAAAAATTGGTGTGAATACATATGAGAACGTACCTTATTCATGCTAGAATACTATGACTCATAAAACATTTAACTTGGGCCAGCCGAGAAGACAGACAGCGCACTCAGGTTTAGTGACAGCTCATCAAAACAATTGTCCAAGATTGCTAGATCATACGATAGGATGTGGCAGATCGAAAGAAATCCTTGCCCATTCTTTCTTAAGACCTATACCTTTATATATGCTCGAATTCCCCAAATGCTAAGTCCTACCATTAGCTTTTGATTTAAGAGAAAAACTTGATTAAGTCTCCTAAGTATCACAATCTGTCTTGTGATGGACCTAACACTATCTGCCTCAAAATTGTCAAACCTAGCCTTCTTGAAAGCCAGTATTCTTCCTGTTTCAGGCTCTCGTGCACAGAACACGCTAATGTACATCCCTTGTCCGATCTGCAAAATCCTCAGAAAGAAAAACATACCAAATCTTCCCTCTGAATTGAAAAAAAAAATCTGACCAAGGACATTTGAATCTATACATAACGAAACACATTTATAAAAAAGAAGAAAAAAAACATATAAGCTGACAAACGCAAAATACTGCTACTGGTGGAGTTGCCACTTGCCATGCTCTTGCGCGTGCTTCTCCTATAGTAGAGAGACTGATAACAAAAAGAGAAAAAAAAACTTAGATTATATTAATCAAGTCTCAAAATTGTACGTATCTACACAAAATTAAAAGTCTTACATGGTGGTATACCATATGTGCCTTCTTCTCGCCCCTTTACCTTTTTTGTTACCGGAGAAGCAAATAAAGAGAAATCAAGCAAAGGTCATGTGGATGAAAATATCAGATAGAATCGTATTTGAAACTGTGAATGTGGTAAACTTTTATTAGCTTTTCAAATGCGTCCGATCGAAACTGGAACCAACCATGGATAGCTTCGCCGGCGACGTTGGTCAGCCACGCAAGCAAGACGGCGACGACCTGCTGAGGCAAAAGCTTGGCTAGTGACAACTTTGAGGCATCTGATCCCATGAAAAATTAGAGGGAGGGAAGCAAACTCTACGAATATGCAAATGTAAACAGAAAGAAGTAAACGGTACCGTTGACATCGAGGGAGCCGTGCGAAATCAACATCTCCCGCTGTGTAGCATCAGAAACTTGGGTGGCTGCGTGTTTGGGAGGGGCTTTCCGGGGAGAAGGCTTTGACTTGGAGATACCTTTCTTTGTTGTCTGCTTGTAGAAACCTTTTCTGCTCGTGAATTGCTAGGAGATCGACGATCTATTGAAGAAGAGAAAACGACGGATCTAGGAGATAGACGATCCGCTCATGTTGAAGGAAATCATCGACCCAGCCTCGCGTTCTTAGGGTTTCTCTTGGACTGGGCTTTTGGGCCAAATAATTCACTTGACTGATAAAAAAAAACAGTCCAACACTGCCTAAAGCCCGGTGTGACGTGGCAAAAATCAAATTTCTCATCGGTTGATTTTTGAAGTTAGCGTAGATAGGCTCAATGGAGCTTATATCCCTTTTTTACTTATTGTATTGTATGTATGATTTTATTTTTAAGCAATCATAATAACTAACTAGATCTTGATCCGCGCAACCGCGCGAGTTTTTGTTTTTATTTATTTTTATATAAACATTCTGTTTTCAATTCTAAATTGGTATATATTATAATATATGTGTCTATCAATTTTTCAAACATAATAAGTCTACAGTATATTTTTTCATTGAATAGATTGTTTCAAACTTTCACATGTATTTGTATCTTCTTCTATATATATATTTTCGGATTATTATTTCATTATTAAAATCGTAACTATATATATATATATATATTAGTAAAATATTATTTTATTGTCATATTCAAAAATATTGTAATATTTCACAAATTTAGAAAGTTTTTAAAAAATTAAACTTTTCGCTTCATAGATTTATATTATCGAGTAAATAATTAAACATTTAGTTTTTGTTTAATTTTTAAAATAAACTATTTAGTTCATTTGTTTTCATTGGTTTAAGGTAGTAAAGATTAACCATTGTTATATAATATGATTTTTGTTATTTAAAAAAAAAATTATAAATTTAAAAATTAACATCGACAAATATTTAAATAATTAACATATGGAGTTATAGTATTACAACATTAAATTATATCTATTTAATTTATATTATCTATAAATCCAATGGATCATCTATTGTTTAAATCTGATTATTGATAGCTCAATAAAAATTTCGGGTTGGCCCAAAATTTAAATGATAAGATTAAAGATTAAATGTAACATGACTTTGTAGGAATAGGTCCATTAGATCAATTTTAAAAAAAAAAATCACACATAAATGAAGGTTGTGACTTCTGTTTTTAAAATATTCATATTTGCATCATTCACACTTAAGAAACAACTATTACTTTTATTTTTCATATTCACATCTTATACTTGTACGTTCCACGACGGTTCCACCAGGGGTCCTATTTACTCCGAAGCTTCTTCCTGATAATGCCATGGATAAGATCAGCTGTTCTGCGAATGAAGGTTTTATCGCGGCGGTTATCAGAAAGCTCCTCGGCCTCGGTGGTCCATTCTACGTGGCAACACTTATCGCCTTCCTGAGGAGTAATAGTGATGGTGACTTTGAGCCTATTGAACTTCGTCATCAAGACATCAGTGCTCCTCATTAAACCGATCGTTGTTGTCCTTTTTACCAAATCTTTAGTCTGGATTTCCACCACAGCTTTCGGAGAAGATAAAAAAGAATTAGGGTTTATATCTAACAATATGAAATAATGATAAAATCAATTAATGTACAAGAGAGTTTACCAGATTCTTTACATGCTTCAATGAAAGCTTTAAAACATTCTTCCGCCGGATACTCAGAGACAATGGAGTTGTTTGTATGATTTAGCTGGTAAAGATCGGTATCAATGAGCTTGATGTGACGGGTAAGACTCGTAAGAGTGTTGTAAAACAGACGATTGATTCGATCTTTAGGGTCATGGCGTTTATACTTGCACACGATCTGCAAATTCACGGGGCTATGTATGTCTTCCGTAGGAAAGACCATGGTTACTTTGACGGTCTCGAAGTATTTTGGGTTTACTCTTTCCCCAAATATACGCATCGTCACTGTTCTTTTCTCCAAATCCGTCGACTGTATATAGAACCTCAATTCCTCTACAGAGAAGCAGATATGTAGCAATTAAATCGATATCAAGTAACAGGAATGAAATTTTGAAAGAGTTAATTACCAGCAGGATACTCGACTGAGACATGGTGTATCTTTCTGGTAAAATAGTTAAAGAATTCGTCCGCAGGAGATTGAAGTTTCTCCTGAAAGCTAAGCGTGGTTTCCGTAGTCTTTTTCTCTTCATTTTTTGGTTCAGCCGTCATTTTCTCTCTTTTTTTTAATAGTATAGATGTTTTGTGGGCTTGATTATGAAAGGTGTTTATATAACATTTTTAAGCTCAACTCATCTAACATTTTTTAAGGTCAACTCATCTAACTTTTTTAAAGCCCACTCATCTAACTTTTTTTCACCATATCGAATCTTTCTATTTATATAACCAAAGGTCCAAAGGCTTTAATTATTTACAATTTACTTGCATTTGGTTAATTCATTTGGCACATTGGAAATTAAATTAACTGTGCAAGCTAAAAACATAGTTTCTTTGAAAAAAATAAGGGCTTTTAATTATATTGTTTTGTTTGATTTCTACTCAAGATGAGTCTGTTACTTCTGACGAAAACAATATCATGTGCAATATGGGATCTGATTCTGAGGATGTATAATGCATATGCTTTTGTGAGTCAGTAAAAGTGATTTTCCATCGGAGATGACTTTGTGCTCATTTCTCTCTTAACACTAGATATGATAATAAAACGAAAACAAGAGGATGATTTGAGGAATTGTTCATCACAGCTTCATGAGTCACCAGAAGTGGTTTTTTCTTTAAAATGATTATTTTTCTTGTCCTTGTGTTATAGCATATAGAAAGCGTGTTAACTTTTTTATCTAATTAATAACTTAGCAACTAATTGGAACCATACAATTCATATATGTATATATATAGTTGTTTTTATTTGTAAAAAAATATATTCTGTAGGTTGATACGTATTCGAGAACATGAGAATAGTTTTGACTAATGAATATCATGAAATATTATAAATCAGCAAATAACCAAGTCACTCAACTTACTCATTTTAGTTACTATATGATGAGTATCCAATGCGGTTAACACTGTTTCTTACTTTACTTTACAACATTGAATTTAACCGTTTCTTAAGACGTAGATGATATGAGCCGTTCTATAGAAATCGTCGATACAGTGACAATATGAAAGTTCTTATATAGCTTTATGGGTAAATACATTGGAAGTGATTGTTAATGGTTAATAACTAACTATTGCAGACCATATTGAATCATTGATGGGTTCAATATACTAAGCAAAAGTATCACATCTAACTCTCTAAACAAAAGTACTACCTCATAGGCTCATAGCTGATTCCCAATATTAGTCTTATAGTTATTATATATGTGAGTATCCAATGTGCTTAATTAATACCATTTCATACTTAATTAACCAAATAGATTAAGCAGCTAATTTGTAGGGGCAAATCTCCAAAATAGCACATTTCTAAGTTTATATCACAAAAATAGCACTCAAAAACTAAAATGACCAAAATAGCACATTTCTAAGTTTATCGTTTGAAAATTTTAATTTTTTTATTTTTCAAAATTTGAAATCTTATCCACAAAACCTCATTTCTCAACTCTAAACCCTAAACTCTAAACCCTAAACCCTAAACCCTAAACCCTAAACCATAAACTCTAAACCCTAAACCCTAAATCCTAAACCCTAAACTCGAAACCCTAAACCCTAAACTCTAAACCCTAAACCCTAAATCCTAAACCCCACCCTTTAACTATAAACCCTAAGTTTGTGACTTTTGATAAAACATTAAGTGCTATTTTTGTGACTTTTGACATTGAGTACTAGTTTGGGAACAAAAACTTGATTTAATGCTATTTTTGTCTTTTTCTCAATTTGTAGCTTAAAATTTTTATTTGATATATTTATTGAACACGATGACGTTCAAAGAAGAAGCACAATGAAAATAAATTTCAGTAAATGCTCATGTCACACTTCGGATATAGCATTCTTGATTGCAACTATGTTCTTAGCTTGAGTATATTATAGAGAAATTTTCTAGGATAGAATTAAAAAAAATTTTGTCACAAATATAGACTTTAAAAATAAAAATGACCAAAATAAATTTAAATATTTTATCAAAAAAGTAAATATATAATACTTCTAGGGTTAATTAATATAAACATTAGAGTTTAGAGTTAAGAATCAGAGTTTAAAGTTTAAGGTTTAGGGTTTAGAATTGAGGTTTAAAGGATATGATTTTAATTTTTTTTTTAAATTTATAAAAAAAAATTTCAAAACAAAAAATATTATTTTGGTCATGTTAATTTTTTAATTCTATTTTTCTGACAAAAACTTAAAAAAGTGTATCAGAGATAAATTGCCCTATATTATAGTCCATGAAATTTCAAGAAAGGTTACTTTCAGTTTAGTTATATGCCATAACCTCCCATTCTGAGGTCTGGCCCGATATCTGCGAAGAAAACGGCATGTTGTCTCCGATATCTGTGAAGAAAACGGCATGTTGTCTCCCGATAGATATAAAACTGCAATCACTCTGCATATAGAAACGACAAACAAAGTTGTAAAGATGACTCATCATTTTCTGCTTGGAGCAAAATTTCACCCGAACACAAATGTTGAATATACAATTAGATACGTTAAAGTTACAGTAACCTATGATTTGACAAGCTAATTATGAAACTAAGATTGCTTTACGAAAATTAGAGGTCTTCTTCTTCTTCTTCTTCCCCTATAAACAAACAAATGTATCTCCATCACTCAACGGACAAATGAAAACAACACTGATATTAAAAAAGAAAACAATTGAAACGAAAAGGGGAAGGAAACACTCTTGAAAGCAGCTTCCCATCTCTCTCCTTCTCTCTCTATCCAGAAACAGATACGTACGTAATTATACACATATACTCTGGTAGAAGCAGATAGATTCAGACAAGAGAACCAAACCAAGTGTTAAAGAAACAGGTAAAGTCTTTGTCAAGATGCTTTGATTTACTTTTGCTTCACGTACATGTAATCTTACGTATTCTTCAGCTCTACCGTCTCTTTCTTTCTCTATAACGTCGGTAGTTGAAATACTGCTGTTGAGTATTTCACAAATCTAACCCCTCCAATATCAATTTAGTAGCTTGAAAGGTTTTAAAGAACAAGAGAGAGAGAGACTTGATGCACTCCTCTATATCTCGCTCTTCTTCACACAACACCCATCTTCTCTGTTTCTTTGGAAGCAACTAACTCGGAAGGATATAATTCATCAGAAGCTTGCCTTTGGAATGGTCTCTTGCTGCACCTACTAAACGTAAAGACACAAGCAGAAGCTATGCATTTTCCTCTTGTTTCGGCTTGGAACAAGAGAAGGAGAAGCAAATCCTATGATACGGATCCATGTACGTTCCTTTTCTCCATCATCTTCGCCAGATGGCGTAAAAGTATGTTACCTTCGACATTACTAATACTGGATAAAAAGGGGTTTAAGTGAAACTGAATCAATAACCTTACTTCTCAGGGGTCTACAGAACAGCAGAGTGCTGGCAAATCGAAGATCAGACGTCTCAGCCAAGGAAACGAAGATATGGGTCATGTGTTTATACCCTCAAGGAAATGGAAGAGGCTACAAATTCCTTCAGTGATGACAATCTCCTCGGTAAAGGAGGCTTTGGCCGAGTTTACAAGGGCACTCTAAAAACAGGAGAGGTATGAACTAATGTATATCGCTTCATTTAATGTGATTTACAACAGGCTTCATACTGTTAGGAATGTTTACTAAGAAGTACATGTTTGTCAAAGATGAAAAAGGAACATACGTATTATCTTTGATCCTTTCACTATTTGAAGGTTGTTGCGATCAAGAAGATGGATTTACCTCCGTTCAAAAAGGCTGACGGCGAAAGAGAATTTCGTGTGGAGGTGGATATATTGAGTAGACTCGACCATCCAAATCTGGTATCTTTGATTGGCTACTGTGCAGATGGAAAACACCGCTTCCTAGTATATGAATATATGCAAAACGGAAACCTGCAAGATCATTTGAATGGTAACTGTCAATGAAACAACAGTCAAAATCCATTAAAAGGCAAAATAGCCACTAAACTATAAACGATGTTTTTATCACAGGATTAAAAGAAGCAAAGATAAGCTGGCCAATAAGACTCAGAATCGCACTTGGAGCAGCGAAAGGACTCGCTTATCTCCATTCAAGTTCTGGTGTTGGCATTCCAATTGTTCACAGAGATTTCAAATCGACCAACGTTTTACTAGACACCTACTATAACGCAAAGGTGCCCTTTAAAATACATTAAAGTGCACGGTTTATGCAGCTAAAAAATTCAAAAGCATTCACTAAAAAATAAGACGCCGAGTGAAATCCTTGCAGATATCAGACTTTGGACTAGCAAAGTTGATGCCAGAAGGAAAGGACACTTGTGTGACTGCAAGAGTTCTAGGAACTTTCGGCTACTTCGACCCAGAATACACATCGGTAACGATTCTTACTCATGTTTTCACATGATTCCCTTCCTATAAATAACGTTGATAAGAAAAAAGGGTAAACTAGACGTTACATAACTAATAAGAAAACTCTCTAACAATGACGTGAACTCAAATATCAAAACTCATAAGCAAGAAAAGACAGTTTTAGCATAATAATTATTCAATTTGTGAGGTGGCAGACAGGTAAACTTACACTACAAAGCGACATTTATGCATTTGGGGTTGTGCTTCTAGAACTACTGACCGGACGCAGAGCGGTTGACTTAACTCAGGGCCCAAACGAACAGAATCTGGTGCTACAGGTAAAGTGGCCCCTACTAGCTTCTAAGATTGACATACAGAATAAACTGCTGAATCTTCTCTACGTTTCAGGTCAAGAGTATACTGAACGATAGAAAGAAACTGCGCAAGGTTATAGATCCAGAGCTGTCACGGAACTCATACAGCATGGAAGCTATAGCCATGTTTGCTGATCTGGCATCACGTTGCATCCGTATAGAGAGCAGCGAGAGGCCTTCGGTGACGGATTGTGTTAAGGAACTGCAACTAATTATCTACACAAACTCGAAGGGTGGCTTGGGTGGGACGATACCTACATTCAGAAGGCTCTAGACACAACAGATTCTTTCAAAGCAGTGATAATGGATTACGTCATTTTTTTCCAACAATGAGAGGTTGCTGATATAAGAAAACAAATCCTAATTAATAATAAGTCAACTTCCAGCTGCTAAAATTATATCAAAGCCAGACATTATTTAGATGTATATACTATAAAGTCACCATGTAAATCGGGTGTATATTGTGTTTTATTTGCCAAGAGTGTTTTGCTTGCAGAGAAATGAGTGTTTATATATATACGTTCAGGGGTGTATCCTTTTATATTCCTCTTTTTGCCTTACGCTTAAACTTTAGACCGCACATATGTATACAAGAAAGACAATCACAACCAAAACAGGAAGAAGAAAACAACCGGTAAAGCTACGTCTGATAAGAACATGAGTGACATACCTCTACTACGATCATATAAACAGCAAGTTGAAGCAAGAAATTGGAGCATCAATTGTAGATGGAAGGTGGTAACAACTCATCCTCTTGGTCAAGTCACATGTAGTCCCTGCATGATGGAGCCAATCACAACCAGTTCGAAGTTTATTTGGTCTCAGACAAGGTAGACAAAACACTAAAAGCTGATTGGTACGTTGAAAAACTGTGTACCCGTGTTCATACATTGACCGAGGAGGTCAGCTCATTATCAGACTCCACCACATCTGAAGGGCTGGTGGTGGAAGGTGGAAGCTTCTTGCGCATCAAATGCTTACGCCGCTGCAACATCAAAAGGACCAAAACAGTATCTGTCTTAACAACCTCGTACCCTGCTTTCTTGTACATATTGAAAGGAGCTTCATCGACCATCCTGCAATGCAAGTAGACATCTTTGGAAGGACTAAGCTGAGATATGAGCTCTTCACTCGCCTTCAACAAATGCCACCCAATCCCTCTCCTAAACCAATCATCATCACACACAAAAAAGTCACAAACTTTACCATCAACAACATTAATTAACAAGAACAAGACTGAAAATACCTTCTAAGATCCTCTTTCACAGTCATGTTACACACATAAGGTGATTCCTTTGGAGGAGTCGGAGAAGGAGGAGAAGCATTAGCACCTCGTTTGTCAAGACAAACCTCAACGGTTCCCGCCATCTCATCAACAACCTCCTCCTCTCCATCACCACTACCCGAATCCGTTTTCCTCCTAAAGAATCCAACTAAAGTAACTGCGTGTGGCAACACTTCTCTCCTCTCAATCAGATACTGCTTCACCAAGAACCGCAACACAGACTGATACCCAGAAGGCAACATCATCGACTCTCCAAACGACTCGGCGAGGAGACTCACCGTCGAATCCATCTCGCCTTGTCTCATAACCCGAACCCACATGGTTCCAGACTCCAGCTCCTGGAAATACGCAAATCCTTCGAGAGCTTTGAGCTTCTCTAGCTCCGCGTTGCTTAAGAACCTCCCCGTGCGGAAGGTTTCCTCGAGAAAGTCGTAGCTTCCGGTGGATTTTGTCGGGGTGGATTCTTCTTCTTCTTCTTCTTCTCCTGTTTCTGTGGCGGTTGAAATCGAAGTAGAGTGCGAAGAAGGAAGGGAAGCGAATCTGAGACTTGAGCGACGGCGAGATCTAGAAGAGCATAGTGAAGGGTATCTAGACGAGAGAGGAAGCTTCTTGGATTGGTTTTGCTTGAGAGAATCGAGAGAGAAAGCAAGTGCGATGCTTACGGCCGCCATTGATACACGAGAAGATGCTTCGTCGTCTCTCTCTCTCAAATGGATAAAATAACTGACAAATTTGGTAGTGATGATAGTAAAACGCAGCGTTTTGACAATCCGCCAAAGGCCCATTAAAGTATTTGGGCTTAAGGCCCACATCGCGACATGTACATATGCATACTTTTAATGGTTTCTGTACATCGAAACGCGCGATTGAGAAGCCGGAGGGAAGGCGGCCGCCATGGATCCAGCAGGAGCATCGGTGGCAAACGACATCGGGGGAGAAGGCGAGAAGTTCGCGGTGGGGAATATTTATTCGGTTAAAGTGATCACCGGAGATGAGTTCCGAGGGATCGTCATGGCTTACGATCCAGTCCCCAACTTCGTCGTTTTTGATATCCTTTTTTTTTTTACTCAAAATAGTTTTTGAATTCTATAAATTGTAAGATTATGATTTTGGTGAATCATCCTTGACGAGATTGGTTTTGGTTCACAAGAGGGTTCGAAACCTAGAGCTGGGCACTCGAAGAACACTCGGATGGTGAATGCGAGTTTCATAACGGAGCTGTCTTATCTGGGCAAAACCGAAGATCCGCTTCTTACAGACAACTGTTGTGTTAATCTTGACTCGCTCCGAGCTAAAGAGGCACTTGCTATCAGGTGAAAATTATTGTTTTTTTAATGCAAAGTCTTCTGCTTTTTTTGTTTGCTTAGCTTATTGGGGAAACGTATTGAGCAGGCAAGCGGAAGCAGATGCTGAGAGATTGGGTGTTGGTGTTACCGCTGAGGCGCAGAGCATCTACGACGCGTTGTCTAAGACGTAAAGATCTTTCCTTTTTTTCCATTTTTTCGAATTGGGAAGGTTTGTGGATAATTAGCTAGTTACTGTGTAATATTTTGTTATATGGTTTAAGCGTTTGTCTCTCTCTCTCTCTCTCTCTCTCTCTCTTCTCGTGTGAAGAAGATTACTAATTTACCATGTTTGTTTATTTTTACGAATTAGGTTGTGTTTGTTTATTGCTGATAGCTTTGGTAGAGATGGGACTAATCAGATAGATGTTTGCTTAGTTTTATATACGTGTTAACAAGTGGTTGTTTTGAAAGAAATTTGCTTGAGTTTCTGTTGGGTTATTGCCTACATAGTTTGTTAGATTCTGGACATGATATTAGTGTTGCATTACTCTAGTTTCCTTGTTGATTACTCGCTTTGGAACAAAATGTATTCAAAGTTTGTCAAGCATTGTTATTAGTTTCTCTGTGATACAGTTAAGATGCAGTAGAGATGCATGGTTTTAGACTTCATACATTTTGAAATTTTCTTAGGGGTTTCTAAAGATTCGAATCATTTGCTATCTTTATTCTTTTTTACAGGCTTCCTGTGCAGTGGGAAAAGTCTGACATTTTGGTGATGAAAGAAGTACGTGTTCGTAGCCCGTATCTTTCCGATTGCGTCTTTGGAGGAACTGATGCTGCCAACAACCGAGTCAAGAAAGTGGTAAGCACTTCAATCTTGCTCTTTGTTAAACAAGCCTCCTTGAGTGTGATTATTAATGCCAATGGTTACCCCTCAACCCAGCTTGAACTAGTGAGACGAAGGTTGCAACTTGTTGGCACATGAGGCCAGTGAAAGGAGACGGTCAGTCAGGGAAGTCGCCAAAAAGGGTATGTTGCTCTGCTACTAACCCGAGAAGGCGTCTAGAACTGATCGGCCAGGGAGAAGTGGGTATTGTTGGCTTTTCTCGCATGTTGTTGTCTTTACCAGATTAGAAATTTCTCGAGTTCCATGGATGTGAAACTCAGGCAGACTAATTTCGCCATGTTTTCAAAAAAATTTCAGTATGATACTATTATCAAATGGTCGTGCATTTTTGCAATCATACTTGGATTTTGACAATAACCACAAAACATAACAAGGCAGAGCACACTAGCTGGTAACAAACGGGCCTTCATGTGGAGTATTCGTTTTCATTGTAGAGCCATACTAAGGCCCCTTGTATTTTGGGTGGAAAAAAATAAACTTTGTGGCTTCGCTCGGGTTCGAACCGGAGACCTTCAGTGTGTTAGACTGACGTGATAACCAAACTACACCACGAAACCTAATGTTAATTTTGGATTACCAAACCATAAATTCTTTCTTTTCGGTTTGAGTTTTAGTGTCTGAGTCGTACCGAAACGACACCCCTAAGACTAAGACCCAGCTGACCTGAGGCAGAGGCAGACCAAAACCCGGCTTAAACCCACCCACCCACCCACCCACCCACCGTGGTCTGCTCTCATCTTCCCCACTGCGGCAAAGAGAGCTCGCGGCGAGCAATTAATCCAGCCAGAGATTCACCTCGTTTTGCTTGGTAAGATGTTATTTAACTATTCGGATTAGTTTCGCTCACTCAATCCTGCTCTAGCTCATGCAGTCTCTGTTTGATTCTCCGAAAGCTCTCGTGGGTCAGT
Source organism: Brassica napus (assembly GCF_020379485.1). Lineage (NCBI taxonomy): Eukaryota > Viridiplantae > Streptophyta > Magnoliopsida > Brassicales > Brassicaceae > Brassica > Brassica napus. Next base: position 15,734,149 of record NC_063448.1, read on the forward strand.
CTGTTTCCTTATTAATCCACCTCAGTTATAGATATCTCAGAGTAAAGAGTATTCATACTAGCGATAGATTATTATCATCACGAATCTGAAATTTTATCAACTTGTTTTGTTTAACTGTAGAGTCAAATATTGATATCATTAGTGAACAAAGCTGTTGAATTTAACTAAAATTTGTGTGCTTTCTCTTCAGAAATCTTGTGATATAACTACAAGTCTACGGTAATGAACTGCCTATCTCATCATGCGCGTTCTTACATTTCCTTGGGGCTTCTCAAGAGATCCAGCTATGTCACTTCCAAGATCCCCCCATGGAACCAATGCTTTTACATGCCTTCAAAGCCCTGTTTAAACCCTGCAACTGTTGTCAGCCCACTCGGACTCTCCAGGGCTCATTGTTATTCCTCCAGATCAAAGTCTGGTAAATCGAAAATGTTGACGGCTGTTTCTGTTGCTGATAAAGAGAAAGAGAAAGAGAAAGACGCCTTCTTTGTTGTCCGGAAGGGTGACGTTATTGGAATCTACAAAGATTTGAATGATTGCCAGGCTCAAGTTGGATCCTCGGTCAATACAATCTTTTCGCCTTTACAATATATCTTGTGTTATCTTTATAGGATGGGAATTATAAACAGAAGAAATTATTGTGTTATTTTGTTAATATTGGTAGGTGTTTGATCCTCCGGTTAGTGTTTATAAGGGATACTCGTTGCCTAAAGACGCAGAGGATTATCTTTCTTCTGTTGGGATGAAGAACCCTCTCTACTGTTTTGGAGCTTCTGACTTGAGAGAGGATATGTTTGGCTCTCTCACGCCTTGTCTTTTCCAGGTATATGACAACTTTGTGCCTTCACTGTCTTATCTAGGTAGAATACTCTTCAACTGTCGTGTGCGATTCGTCTTGTGTTATTAACTCTGCCTCTCTTTAAAACCCTTCTTTAGGAGCCAACTTCTTCCAAAGTTAAAGTATCTGAAGAAGAGGATATCTCAGAGATGAAGTCAAAAGATATGAAACATGTAAGGAGAGGGCTTTTGATTCTTATATCATAGTTTGAAGAAATAGCTGAAGTTTATGAGACAAAACAACCTCAGCTCATTCCTTTAGTATTCATGTTTCTCAGGATATGCCTTCTGCTTCGGTTTTTGATCAGCAGCTAAAACCATCGGCTGTTACTTCAGATGTGAGTTGTGGTTATGTTTGTATTTTTATCATTATTCAGAGTGCAGAATGTTTCTGGCTCAAGTTCTCTTTCCCGCCTTGTTGTAGGAAACTTGCTTTATTGAGTTTGATGGTGCATCAAAGGGGAATCCAGGTCTCTCTGGCGCAGCAGCTGTACTGAAAACTGAGGATGGAAGCTTGGTATGAATACTTTTGAATCACAGTTTTATTAGAGAATCGAGTACTGTTTCTAAAAAATTTCATTTTTCTGGGAAAAAAAAACAGATATGTAAAGTGCGTCAAGGATTGGGAATTGCCACAAACAATGCAGCAGAGTATCATGGATTAATCCTAGGGTTGAAGCATGCTATTGAGAGAGGTTACAAGAAAATTAAAGTGAAAGGTGACTCCAAGCTGATATGTATGCAGGTTCGTCAATGGAAATCATTTATTTATCTAATCAGAAACGCTTTATATGTTCGCACTTACGCAACACTTTTCTAACAGATTAAAGGTAAATGGAAGGTAAACAACGAGGTATTGTCGAAGCTGCACGAGGAAGCTAAACAACTAACCAACGAATGTATCTCTTTCGAGATCAGTCATGTACTAAGGGTATGTTTCTGTGTGCATCTCTCTTTGTAAATAGATTAGATAACGCTCTTATGCTTGAGAGCAAGATCATCAGTACATGGCGTTTTTCTAATGCAAATGTCTAGCATTGTTCTTTTGCAGAATCTTAACTCTGCTGCAGATGAACAAGCAAACTTGGCTGTCCGCCTTCCCGGTTAGACAACCTAGTCTCCCTTTTTCTCTGCATTTGATAATATCTGATACAGAAAAATTAACCAAAATCTATGATGCATTGTATACAGAAGGACAAGTTGAAGTGGCGTGAAGACTTTGTACTTATTTTCCGTGAACGAAGATAGAGTTTGGTTTGTAGCCTGAACAAAAAGCACAGCACCCCAATCAAAATCTGAATAGTAGCCTGAACAAAAAGTATTCATTCAACATGTCTTCATTTTCTTGCAGACAAAACGAAGCCACTAGAATGTGGTGAAGAGCGAGAATGTGCCATAGAGATTTTTTTCAGAAAGTGAACACAGAACAATGTAGAATCTCCAGCTAGAAAATAAAAATATCATTTGTCGTCGGCTGACTTTGATTCTTTTTGTACCTTACAGTACTTCTGTTGTTATTTAATTTAGTGGGCTGAGATTGGGCCAATAACATGTCATGGTGAACCCATTTTAATTTACTTTTGAGCCTTTCGCCGAACTTGGAGATCAAGCAAAGCACAGTTCTTCCATTGAAAGCCTGTAACTGTTTTTCTTCTCGAGGAAATGTCGAAAGGATTTCTAGAATGTTGACGAAGGCGCTTAGGATTTTGAAACCCAGGTCTATCCTCGGACCGGTTTATTCCTCTTCTCTGTCGCCGAGGTTGACTCCCGGAGCTGTTTCTCGTACGACGGCTGGCGCGGCGGAAATCGACGCCGATGATGCTGTCGCGTACTCGGACCCGACGGAATCGCCGACTGCGATGCCGATTACGATGCAAGCTCACCTTCAGCCACGTGTCGTCGTGTACGACGGAGTCTGTCATCTTTGCCACGGAGGTACAGTGTTCTCTCTCTCTATTAAGCTTCTCACAAGGAAGCCGTTTTGCGTGAGAGGTTTGTCGATCGATTCTGTCTATTGATTTGGTATCAGTCTTGATTAAATAGTTCTATTAGGCTTTCCAGCCTTTGGGATGAGTAATTGACATTGTAGAGGACTTGAGTTCTTGGCTACTTACTCAATCGATTGTAGCCGAGTATTAGTTATTGTTCTTTGATTTAGGTGTGAAGTGGATCATCAAAGCGGATAAGTATAGAAAGATAAAGTTCTGTTGCCTTCAGTCTAAAGCCGCTGAGCCGTATCTAACAGTGAGTGGAGTCACCAAGGAAGATGTTCAGAAGCGTTTTCTCTTTATTGAAGGTCTCGGTTCATACCATCAGGCCTCAACCGGTATGTGAATCTTTCTTTTTCACACAGTTGCTTTTACAAATTTCACAGAAAAGATTTTTGTTGAAGAATTGGGTGAAAATATGTGGGTAGCTTGAATGTGTTTCTAATGGCAACTAGATTCAGTCTACTAAATTGCGCATTGAGCTTCTTGCTTGCATTTGAGCTTTGCAGAGATGAACTCTCTCTAGTTAAGTACCCCCAGCTTGTTAGTTATGGTAGATGGATTTAGTCGGGCTGGTTAAGAAGTATAAGCTTGATTGATGCTGAAATGAATTAGTCAGCTGGAGTTCTCTCTGCGAGACTGTTTATGGTTGCATAGTGACTGCTTATGTCCTGTGATGATATATTATTCTCGAGTTCTTCTTGTCATATGATTGCTTAGTGACTGCTTATGGCCTGTGATCATATATTGTCATGTGCTTGAGTTGTGACTGCTTATGCCAATGGTTGTTTCTGTATAGTATGGGATTCAATGGTTGTTTCTCAACATGTTTTCTCTGTTGCCCAAGAAGGAATCCTTGGATTGATCTTTTGACTGCATCTTTTTGACTCTACAGCTGCACTTCGGGTGGTATCATACCTGCCTCTGCCTTATTCAGCATTGAAGGCTTTCGCCATAGTTCCCACTCCTCTGAGAGACTCGGTGTATGACTACGTGGCCAACAACCGTTATAACTGGTTTGGAAAAGCTGAGGATTGCTTGGTTCTGAAGGAGAAAGAGCTGCTGGAGCGGTTTATAGACCGAGACGAACTCATTGATCGATGCTAATGACACACCATTCGACAGATATATTGTCCGCGTATATAAATAAAAGGGAACATGATTAGAGTTAACTTTCCAAGAACAGTGATCACCAACACAAAAGAGTCTTTTTGAAAGCTAATCCTCATATAATATTTGTTGCTATTTCTTCTAAATTACGTTGAGCAAATTCCAGTATCGGAATCCTTTTAAGTGGTTGGCAGTACCAAGATGTCAAATTGATAATTGTTGAACCGCCAGTCTACAAAATAAAAAGAATCAACGTTGAGATTTTATCTTCTGCTGAGTTCCCTACATAACTTGGTTGAGAGATCAGATCCAAACTTGGAACAAAATATCAGATTTGCAAACATGTTGCAGAAAAACATAATAACCATTCAATATCAGATCAAAAAGTTATACTCAAAAATGCTGGGTCCACCCGAAGGCAGATCCCTCCAAAAATAAGCGTATGCCACTTAGCATGGAGAGCACACGGTATTCTTTAGTAAAAGGCGAAAGAATAGTTCGCTTTGTGCTCACCACATGGCTGCGTGGTTTCAACTTGAGGAGTGTGGAGTTTATTTATACTAACATCTCCAGCACAAATCCTCTCAGCTTACCGATGTGGGATGTATAAAGGCTCCTTTATCAAAAAGGCCTTGTGGGCTGCAGTAAAAACTGGGCCGATGTATTATTACGATAACATATATGTTTCCCCGTTGGTAAAGGATGTTGTAAGAATCTAATGAATTCGTGATGGATCATTGCTATATCTTTCTTTCAGACAGTGTGACAATTGCTGCAGAACTATACACATGTCTAAGTACTTAAACAAGCAGATTCTTTCACATATCGTGTGCAGTAGAACTAGGAAAAAAATATCACAATTGGTTTATTCATATTACTGAATGACAATCATCTCCGTACAATGCTCTTGAGCAACAACAACAAACACACAAGATTTACAAATCTCATTACCTCTCAATGTTTCTTCCCTAAACTCTCCACAAACTCATTAATGCTCCGATCAGAGCTTCCTCCTTCACTCATCGCCTTCACAGCCAAATCTTTCCACTTCTTAGAACTCTCTCTAATCTCCACACTACTCTCTCCTTCCATCACTCCTCTCAAACACCTCACCACCTCATCGCTCTTCACAACTCCTCCCCCAGCTTCCTCCTTCGCCCTATACCCAACTCTCCAAACCTCCTCCACAAACTTAGCATCATTCATCTGATCACTCCACTGAGGCACACCAACCATCGGAACTCCCAAACTCAATCCTTCCAACGTCGAGTTCCAACCGCAGTGAGTCAAAAAGCAACCTATCGATTCATGAGCTAAAACCTCAAGCTGGTTACACCAAGAAACAAGCAACGCTCTGTCTTTGGTAGCTTCCACAAACCCTTCTGGTAACTTCGCTATATGAGCTTCTTTGATCACCCACAAGAAGTTAAAGTTGGATTCTTGTAACGCCTTTGCCACCTCAGCGAGTTGCTTCTCAAAGAGGATCCCAAAGGAACCAAACGAAACAAAAACCACTGACTTGCTCAGCTTAGTGTCTAACCACTCCATACACTCCTCCGAGAGCGGCTTCATCAGGCTCGAGCCGTAGCCTTTATCGTCTTTGATTCGGCCGTCGAGATAAGCAGATGGTATCATAGGTCCGATCAACGTCGCCTTCATCGCCTCTGATTCTCCAACTTCACAACCCTGAAACCAAACACAATCCAAAACATCAGCGAACATGAATGTATTAGTTTATAAATAATCTTAATTAAAACATCAACGAACATAAAAGATAAATTATACATTACTTTTTATAATAATAATAATCTGAGAAAATAGATTATTAACTGAGTGTTTGATTAAAACACTTCTCTTACTTGTGTCTCTAACCCTTCGAAACCGTTGACGAACAGCCAATCAGCATCTTCGTGGTTACGGAACTGGTTCAGAAGAACTCTCCCGTGCTCCGCGTGGCTCGACGAGTGACGTCCCACGAAGGAAGGAAGCTCGTCGTAGCTCAAAGCCGGCAAGCCACGGACGAGATACGGCGCGGAAGCGGGATCAGCGGGGAGAGGAAACTCACCGGAGGCGAATTTGCGTAGAACAGAGCAAACGGTGAGGTTGTTGGTGAAGAAAGCAGCAGCTGAGATGGAGTTAGATCTCGCGACTTCGAGCCCCCACGGGAGGAAAGAGTCGTAGACTAATGAATCGATGGGTGAATCTGTGGATTTGAATTTGGAGATTACTCGGGTTAAGGTTTCGGAGCCGTTGAGCTTGAAGGATTCGGAGTATGCGTCGATGCTGACGCCGGGGACGCCTATGGGGATGAAGTCGTGGCCGTCGGAGATTGGTTCGACGGAGACGGAGGGAGTGGAGATGGAGGAGGCGGTGTAGGTGGTGGTGGCGATTGTGACTTTGACGCCTTTGGAGACTAGGCGTTTAGCGAACTGGACCATTGGGTTGAGGTGGCCTTGGACTGGGTAAGGTAAGACCACGACGTGGCCTTTGGAGTTGGTCGCTGTTGTTGTTGTTGTTGTTTCCGCCATTGCAGAACTTGGTTTCTGTTTTGTTTGCAGTTGACAAAGACACAGAAGAGGAGGAAGAAGAAAAATAGTAATTCTGATGTCTTCGGAGAAAAAATGAGTCGTTGGGGTTATATATGTCCGAACGCATTGTTCACGTTTCGCGTTGGTGTCACCTAACTAATGCTAGTTCCATACATTTGGCTTTTTTTGTTATAAAGGTTCAATAAAAAAATGTAAACAAAATTAATAAATACAAATGGAAACCTAATAATAAGTAGACGAACAAGGATTTAGAGCATGATTATCAGGTTGCTTAAGTTAATTTTGATTAAAAAAATTACCTTTTAACTGAAGAAACATTGCTTAAATTCACTATCTCTTACCACCAATTAAAATAACACCTAGATAATTAATAAAAAATATTAAATTTTATTTAAAATTTTTAAAATAGTTGAAAAAAAAAATGATGTCTAACAAAACCCTAAATCTTAAATTTTAAACTCAAAATCTAAATCTAACCTCCAAATACTAAACCCAAACCCTATACCCTAAAATCAAATAGTGAACCCTAAACCCAAACTTTATACTATAAACTCAAATTTTAAACTCTAAACCCAAACTGTAAACCCAAATCTTAGACCCTAAATCCAAACCGTAAACTCTAAACCCAAACCCAAATTCTAGACCGTAAACCGCTCTAAACCAAACTGCAGACTTTAAACCCAAATTCAAACTTTTTGGGTTTAGGGTTTACGGTTTGGGTTTAGGGTATAGGATTCAGGTTTATGATATAGGGTTTGAGTTTATGGTTTATAGTTTAGGATTTGGGTTTATGGTATATGGTTTAGGTTTATGATCTAGAGTTTGGGTTTAGGATTTAGGATTTAGGATTTAGGGTTTAGAGTTTTGGTTTAGTATTTAGAGTTTAGAGTTTGGGTTTTGTTAGCGGCATCATTTTTTTTCAATTATTTTTGATTTTTTTTTTTTAAATAATATTTTTATTAATAATCTAGCTGACACCTTGATTGGTTATAACAAGGGAGGTGCATAATTGGATCCGTGAGATGTTTGTGGAGGCAGAAGTTACTTGGACTTCAGGATGCTCTAATCAAGTAGCCAGACTATCTTGTTTAAATGAATAATGATTCTTCATTTGTAATTTTTGTATGGTCCAACATTGTATTGACACAAGTCACACAATCCTCCACGAGAACCACCTGCTTTCTAGATCTAGAAAAAGAAAGATGTTTATAAAACAAGTACAAGAGGAGATGTTTAAAAAGCAAGTATAAGATCTAGCTCCATTGCTTAAATGTTGAATGCATGATAATATGATATGCAAATATGCAATAACATGGTTTGAAGCCACCACATCCTCCATTTTTCTAATAATTATGGAGACCTAAAATAAGAGTTTTACAATTTGGTTAAAAGTTTGTTTTTCTGTTTCTCCTTGAAACTCTCTCTTCCTTTAATTTTCCAAACAAAAACCTTCGTTTCACAATCAAAATAGACACAAGTAAACACCTAAAAAGAAAAAACAACACTGACCACAACAAACAGAAAACAAAACTAAAGAAGAGAGAAATCGACTATCAAGAGAATTTGAATTCAAGGGAAACTTGCAAATAATTTTTAAAAATTATATATTCCCTCTTCATCGATGAATTCTTGTGGGTTACGTTGTCTTTTTATTCTTCTGTCGTTTCCATATCTCCTTCAAGCCGATCTCTCATCTGATTACTACAGCAAAACATGCCCTGATTTCGACCAAACCCTCGTCCAAGTCGTCACCGACAAACAGATCGCTGCTCCGACCACAGCCGCAGGAACACTCCGTCTCTTTTTCCATGACTGCATGGTTGACGGCTGCGACGCCTCCATTCTCGTCGCTTCTACTTCCGGTAAAACCTCAGAACGCGACGCCGACATCAACCATTCCCTCCCCGGAGACGCATTCGACCTAATCACCCGAATCAAAACCGCCCTCGAGCTAAAATGCCCCAACGTCGTCTCATGTTCCGACATCCTCGTGGGAGCAACGCGTAGCCTCGTCAAAATGGTCGGAGGTCCAAGAATCAACGTCAAATACGGTCGCAAAGACAGTCTCGACTCCGATATGAACCGCGTCGAAGGAAAGCTAGCTCGCCCCAACATGACGATGGACCACATCATCTCCATCTTCGGATCAGCTGGCTTGACCGTTCAAGAGATGGTGGCGCTCGTCGGATCGCACACGATCGGTTTCTCTCACTGCAAAGAGTTCGCGAGCCGCATCTTCAACAGCAACGCGGAGCACAGCGCTGACTTTTGCCCCGAAGGGATGAACGCGAAATACGCAGCGGAGCTGAGGAAGCTCTGCGCGAACTACACCAAGGACGCGGAGATGTCTGCGTTTAATGACGTTTTTACCCCTGGGAAGTTCGACAACATGTATTACAAGAACTTGCAGCACGGGTACGGGCTGCTCGAGTCGGACCAGGCGATTGCGTTTGATAACAGGACGCGTCCGTTTGTTGATCTTTACGCGGCGAACGAAACGGCGTTCTTCGACGCGTTTGCGAAGGCCATGGAGAAGTTTAGCGAGCAGAGGGTGAAGACGGAGTTAAATGGAGACGTTCGAAGGCGGTGCGACCAGTACAATGACTACAGGGGGTAAACTATAAGAGTTACCTCTTTAAAACACGTTAAGAAAAACTGTCATATTATATTAGTAGTTATCACCACAATGGTCAGTGATTGTTGAGTTGGTTACATTTATTGGTTGAAACTTGTATCAATCACCAGTATTGTGGTGGACAAATCTATTATTTTGAAACTTTTTCGTGTCGATGAGTGTGTGTTTTCCTTTGTTGTTTTTTTGTATGTTGATTTATCAATTCTAATTTTATTTAATGCAAATTAAGATAACATATGAAATTCATATAATGTTATTAGCACAAACCATTAACATGATCAAATAATATAATTGTCAAAAATAAAGAGTTGATTAATACGAATGATAAGTTGGAGAAAATATCAAATGATTTACAGATACAACATGCCTAAGGTAAAGGGAGGAAAACATAAATGTATTTAAGAAAAGAAAGCAACGATGATAAAGAAAGGCTAACAAGGTTTTTTCTTGTCCAATTTCAAATGTAATTTGTACCATTTGCTTTTCTTCTTTAGTGTCTCAGACTTATCAGAAGGACTTGGTTTCTTGTTCCTCTCTTTGCTGCTTTCTTCCTCTTCCTCTTCCTCCTCGTCCTCTTCTTCTTCCTGTTCAGTTGGTGCAGGCGCCTCAGCCGCTGCCTTTTTGAACGAGTTCCTTCTCAGCCTGTTCAGTCTGTTCTTGCTCGAGCTCCGCTTTATCACTGGAGCCGTAGTGTAAGCCGAGTGAATTTCATTTCTCTGCTTCAGAAGCTCGTCGATCTGTGAAAAGCACATGAAAAATCAAATGTTTTACAATTTGGTTTTGTTTACTCAAGTCATGACATATCTTCTCATCTTTTTAATGCCACTGAGGGTAGTAACTTTACAAATGAATAAAGACTAACCGATTGCATTTCCTGAGCGTATCTACTGGTCATATCAGTGAACTGCACAAGTACTTCCCTGTACTCTGTCTCAAACTTTGCAAGCTCTGCCCTTTTAGTGAGGATCTGAGCTTCTACAGACCTAAGGTCTTCTTTTTCTTGAGTAAAAGAGGCAGCACAAAGAACTTGGATTGTGTAGTTCACGCTTTTGAAAAAATTATCACCTGATAAAAAGGAAAAAAAATGTCATTGTTGACCACTACCTAGTTGGGATTAATCAAGTGCTCAAACAGATATGAGTTTATAATGAGATTGCAATCCTAGAAAACTGACCATAGACAGCAAAGACATGTGTTCCGGCCTTTAGCTCAGTAAGTTCACATTGCTGAAATCCATCAAGCTTTTTAAAGAAGGCAGTTTCTGGATCCTTTGCTTGAGCCACCTAAGCCCAATTAAAAATCAAGTCACGTATTGAAAAAAAAAAAAACTCATAGTGGCAAAGTGAACCTACCGAATTGTTGGTGTGATCCAGCCGGTAGACAGGGAAACCGAGAAAGTACATTCCAGCAGATGTTATCTTGCCAGTTCTTTTGCTGTCCTCCTATACCATGAGTGATTCAGATTATAAGAAGAAGAAAAATCTTCAAAGTTCAAATTACTTATTTTATTACAATGAAACAACGCATTAGTTCCATTGATATATGAAAACGCACAAATAGAAGACAAAGTTTTCAATTCAATTAGTAAAAAAAATACCTGCAGGGCTAAGCTCAATCCGCTATTGGCTTCTTGATCAAAGTAAAGTAACTGCACAAGCACAAGCACAGGCACGCGTTAGTTGTCAAATACTTTGGCATTTCCATATCAGTTTAAGGGGAAAAGACTCTGGCGAACAAACCTTGAATTTGCTTTTGCTAGATGATTCTACTCTGCAGACCAGCCCAGAACTCACTTCCTCTTCTGTTACTGTGACAGCATAAAAGTGTGCACATTGCTTTTCAACCTGTAAAAAAAAACATATCACATATGAGACCACTTAAATGGAGATACACAACCAAGTGAGATAATAGCCAGGCGTCGGCCACACTAGCTCACCTTTTTGGTCACAGCTTGTCCAAGTAAAAGAGGATCAACCGAAACTCTGCCGTTAAGAGCCTCCTCCAATATAGTTGCAGATACAGATGTTTTAATCGGCACACCAAGTTTGCTATTTCGTTGGAAATTTCACAACACATTTCTCAGCTTGCATTTAATAAAATCTATGTCCAGCTACATAAAAACGGCCACAGAGAATGAAGCGAAGTCCATACTAAAAAAAAAAAACCAACCTAAACAAAGCAGCAAAGACAGTATTCACAGCTCCCAAACTTGAGAGATCCAGCTCCAGCTCTTGGCCTTCGGCTTCAACTGCCTGTGATTTGCAATTAGCAAAGTTTGAAATATCATGCTGGCAAATCATAAGCTGCTGGAAGTAAGCATATCAGACATGAAGAACGCCCCCAGAGAACAAAATTATATCTAGTGACAAGAATCCTATCGTATCTTAAGCTAATATCTATGATTACACTGAAGACAAGAAGCAAACCGCACCTCAAAACCAGCAGAATCATACTGACGGCGTTTCTCAGGGTCAGACAAGATGTTGTAGGAAAAGGTGACCTCCTTAAACATGTCGGCTGCAACCGGATCATTTGCAGTCTTATCAGGATGGTACCTGAAACAACCAAAGCATTGATTTTGACAGGGATATCAAGAAGAGAGAATTAGGTAGCCTAAACCAGACCATCTGTCTTCCCCTAATGATAAAGGCTTATATGAGCAAAGCAATTCACAGATGAACAAGTAGCCATTAACTAGCTGCAAGACTTACGGATAAATTCAATTAAAGACTCATCCTTTAGACTAAATAGATTGAATTCAAGGGTAGCCTAACCCTAAATTTCAAAACTTCAAACCAAAGAGAGAGAGAGAGAATCAATAAAAGAGCATACTTGAGAGCTAGTTTCCGATAAGCGCTCTTAATCTCCTGATCCGTGGAGTTCTTCAAGACTCCTAGAACCTCGTAAGGGTCCCGCCGTAGCTGCTTCTCCGACTTGGATCTATTAGCTGCCATCTTAAGAATCCACACTTCAAAACGAAAGAAAGAATCTCTGGATGCTCAAAGGAGGAGGAGGAGGAGGAGACAATCAAATCTTATCCGATTACTCTTCCTTCATCTCTGCAACTCAAACTGGAACAAAGCGACGGAACCCTAGAATGACGCCGGAAGAGAACCACCTCTCTCTCTCTCTCTGAGCAGGATCCTAGACAGAGAGATAAGACTGAACTGTCAAATGAGAAACCGGAGGAGAGAGAGATAAGTTAGTTTGGGGTTCGCAAATAGAGAGATGAAGATTTTTTTTAAAGAAAAAAACTCTCTGGAATTTCACTACACTGCGCTGCTTGGCGGCGCGTGTAACGCTGGATGTTAGGGGCCGCAGGTTATTTCTTGTTTTGGCATCTTTTGGGAGGCGCGTTTTGCGGTCACGCGGAGCCAGACGGTAGGTTTATTATTAAATTAAATAAACTTGATTAGTTATCAATTGATTATCCAACTCATATGAGTTAGACCCTTCTTTATTTTAAAAATCATTTCCCTCAAATGTTTGTTTCTGTTTTGTTTTGGTTTTGTTACAACTTAAAACTAGTAAGAGGTATTTCACCCATAATTAACTCTTTATACATGTCTGATTATACACTCGGCAACAGGTAAGATTTTTGATTTTTCTAAGAAATGGATGTGACATATGGAAATATTTATTTGTAATTATATTTGTCTAATCTTCTATGGTTAAATACTTAAATATAGTTGACAAAAAAAACAACACTTAAATATAACATAAAAAAGATTTGCTAATTAATTAGCGGTTTTTAGTAACAGTGTTGTTGACTGTGATAATATAATATTTTGATTTGTTTCTGCTCTAGTTTGAGTATTTTCCAATTTAATTAGCTGGTGGATTAAGAAAGACCACCTTTAAAACTGTATCAACTTGTTAGTTTTTTTTTTCTCTTCTTTTTTCTGTCCTGTCTTCACAAAAAGACTGTGATTGCTGGCTTGCATCAGTGTACAACTTTTCAGGAATATGTTTTATAACAAAAATGGTCCACATGAAATATATTGATTTAATACTGATAAATTTGAAACCACAACGACGAGGACAATTCAACACAATCAGAGGGTCATCATCATGTTGGGTTTCATATTCTAATAAACTAGTGATTTTGCCAAATCTTTTGTTGGCCTTTTATCGAGGGTTATGGGTAATATTTATGATTGTTTTGTAACAATAATTTTTTAAAGCAATGATATACTTTACCGTCTTTGATTATTTTAGACTGAAACATTGGGGAACTCAATATTTTCAAATTTCAAAATGTTACTTTCACTCCAAGAGATCGAGATGCACTACATTATAATTATCAACCAAAACATCGGGATTCCTACTACGAAAATGATTGGAACTGGACTAGGACCCCTGGTCTGAAGGTCATCACAATAAAACTATCATATGCTTGCGATTGTTGCTAGTTGATGGGTTTGTATCATCGTCATCATACTCAAAACATATTATTCATGGGCTTAAATAACAAAAGCCCAATAGTTGAATCGAAACGGCCCAGAACGTTAATCTCCCTAGCGCACTTAATCAAGAGCGACCGCAAATGTGGAAGTAGCGGGAAAACGGCATATTGAATATCCCGCTGTAAAAGTAAAACGATAGAAAATATATACCCAAATAATATTAATGTATCAAAATATTCTTAAACTAAATAAGAATTTGAATTATATACCTAAACTCAAAATAATTAGCTAAAACATATCTTGTAACTGACACGTGTCAATCCATTTTAAAATGTATTGATTTATTTTTTTAAATTATTAACTTTTATTTTTATCATTTTATTTGTTTGTAAAATGGCTCAAATAATTTAAATCATCAAATTGGTCTTATTTATAATTTCAAAATTGGAAATAAATTTTAATATATGGTGATATATAAAATAAAATATTTTTTATCAAATAAAATAGATTTAATAATAGAAATATATATATTATTATTTCATATTAAAATATTTGATACAATTTTTTTAAAATAAATAGAAAACAACATAAAAACAGTATCATAATTTAAAGCCTAATTTAATCCCACTAAAGCTCTTACAGTTTATAAAATAATTTTTATATTTTCTTAGTTTATTTTAATTGCAAATCTTATTATGTGCTTGCGTGATATATATAACATAAATAAAATTAAAAATTTGTAATTTTTGTTTGTAGTTATCAAAATCAATGTTAATTGCGCTAGGCATAATGAGTGCGCTTGACCCTAACCTAGCGCCGAATCAATTATTCGGTAATTATACGAGAATTAATCGGGAAATAGTTTTGGAAACTTTTTGTGTATTATTAATATTACATACTATTTTTGTAACAAAATAAAAATAATGTAATATGGTCTAGTGGTTTTGTGCGATATTTTTTTCTTGGGATACTGCGTTCGAAACTATTTTTGGCTAAATAGCCATTCTTTTCTTTTTATTAAGTAAGGATAATATTATTAAAGATCTCTACTGTAAAATCAAATTTCTAAAGAGTATTTTTAATTATGTTGATTAAAATTTTATAAAGAAAATCTTATATAAATATAAATTGAGTGGTATTTCTTGTAAATATTACATATGAGTAAGATTATTTATAATTAATTATCATGTTTTAATAAGGTAGATAACATACTTTGATAACTAAATTAACTAATAATTTGTATATGATAGTTATCGAAATTTCTGATAAATAATTAAATTTATTATTTAAATTAAAATCTGGTCAAAAAATTAAAATTGTACTTTTTAAATTAAAATTATAAATACGATAAATTTGATTATTTAAGTTATTTAAGGTATATTAACAAAAAAATAGAATTATAGGGACTAAACTATAAAAATTTAAAATAAAAAATAGTCCAAATCATCATATAACCGGCTATAGGCATGTTTTATCTATGTATTATGAGTTTAGGTATGCAATTCAAATTCAGTTTATAAATGTTTTGGCACGTTAATATAGTTTATGTATTTATTTTCTCCATCTACGTAGTGTGAGATGAATAAAACGTCCCCCCCCCCCCCCCAAGAAGATACAGCGTGTGACGATAATATATTTAATCTAGTGGATAATTATAAGTTTTCTATCCCCATACTTCACACGTGATACAATATACATTTACATTTTTTTTTTTTTTTTAACCGCGGGTTTCCGGCGACCGTGGTCAACCGACTATTCCCGCGAGACCCACGGCACTCCACGTATTCTTGGGATTTAATCCTAGTCCGGGTGACCAGCGGGACTCGAACTGTGGGTACTGTATTGGGGGTTTTCCCCTCAAATACCACTAGCCGAAGTCCGCTGGTTTACATTTACATTATTGTATATTTATATTCTAACATTTTAATCCAGTCTTAGTGGAAGACAAAACTACGTGATTCGTTATGAAAAGTTCCATCCTCCCTTCATCAATGTTTTTGGTCAATTGTAGCAAACAGAATCTCACCAGACCACATGGTCATGATGATCAACACACGTTGTATAAATAATGTAAAGTTCATACTTTTCTGTAATCATCTTTTGTACTTAACTCTCTCTATAAATATATATATACACATGTTCTTTGTTCTTATGACTCTTCATTAACAAAGAAATACTGAAACCTATTTTTCTAAGAACTTTGTGTGAAGCAGTGAAGGTCATTTTTACTACATAGTCAACTATCGACACTGAAATATCATGTCTTATATTTGTTTGATGACAATATTATTTTTATTAATCAATTGAGAAATATAGCATGTAAAAAAGAATAGAGTTATTAAAAACTAGGTAAAGAAAACGTTCACATTAGCATGTATCTTATAACTCATTATACGCATCACAAGTTGGAGAATTCAAACCATTTACCAATCCTTCATATTTATTTTGAGCGTTTTAACTGAAAAAAAGAGAACTATACGGTGCATGGTCTTATCAATGAGACCGGTGAGTTGTTCAACTGCCAGTCCGGTGTAGATCAAGCAGCCTGCCATTAACACCATCCCAAACCATGTAGGTGTAAGGGTAAACACAGAATAAACGGTCTTGTTCACCTCCTTTTTCCCACAGAAAACATAGTCCTAATTAAATCTTCAGCTTCTCATTCTATCACCAGTGAGTAGTCGATTCTTTATTGAAAATGAAAGAAAAATAAGTGAGCCATATAATTCAACTCCAAGAAACTTCTTCTTTCCGTGACCGTAGTTGCTCCCAAGTGGTAGCCGATAAATGTTTTTGATAGATGTCTTATGAATGTCTCCACTGCACCATGTAAATAGTAACATAGTGTGCTAGGTTTAGGACTAACCCTACATATTTCCATTATCATATAACAAATTCATAAAGTATATAGACAAATGTAAGAGAGACTACTCAAGGGTCATGACAAAGACTGTTAAACAGCCGAGACCCTTACGTTCCAAACCTTAACAGAAAGATCAAGACTCCCACTATAAACCATACAAGAATAATCAGAATTAGAATCCGAACCGGAACCAGAAACCGAGACAGCCAAACACTTAACAGGTTTGGTATGTCCTTCCAAAACCGCTAAACAAGAATAACCATCTTTCTCCAATAACCCTCGCCTCCAAACCCTCAAGCTCTTATCGGCTGATCCACTCAACACCAAATCACACGCAACCGCTAAACACATAATCGCTTTCGTGTGCCCTCTTAAAGCTCCCACCACAGTCATATGTAACTCTTCATCATCATCATCATCTCCGTTGCTTAATCTTTCCCACACAAGAATCGACCTATCACACGCTCCTGAGTAAAGAACCTTCCCGTCCTCACTAATGGCCAAAGCGTTCACCGCCGAGAGATGTTTCTTTAAAGTGGCGACCAGAGAGTGACTCTTGTCTTTCTTGTTCCATACTTTGATCGTCTTATCTCCCGAGCCCGTGTAGCAAAACCCGTCTCTAGACACCACGATGGCGTTGATGGCGTCGTCGTGAGCCTTTTCTATAGACTCCAAGCATTTGAAATCGGATGCTCTCCATATCTTGAAACTCCTGTCCCACGAAGCAGAGTAAAGCAGAGAGCCGTCTAGTGACAAGGCCAGAGATGAAACGGCGTCCACGTGGTGAACCCACGTGGACTTCTTGTGGCGGCGGACTTCCACGTAGCTTTTCTGACTGAAGAGGCTCGTGAAACGGTCGTTCATCGTCGGAAGAGTCGCCACGCATTTGTACTTATTACTATCGTCGTTGGTCTTCCATACACGAATCTTGTGATCCTGATGAGCGCTTATCAGCTTGTCTTCAAGTATAACCAACGATTTAACCCCTCCGCTCCCGGCGGAAACTATGTTACCGGTGGATGAGAACGGTGGTTCACGAGGCCATACACGTATGTCTCCGTTAGAAGAGCCGGTGAAGAGTGATTTCCGAGAGAGGGCGAGAGAAGAGACGTACGAGGAGTGATCTGTGAGAGTGGCTAGGCACTGGTGCTCGACGGTGGAGCTTTGCAGCGGAGAAGAAAGAGAAGGAACTAGTGGGAGACTTGGTTGAGACAGAAGTGATACCGACGTGGATGGTTCTGATTGGTGATGAGTAGATTTCTTTTGACATTCTGATCTTGTTTTATTGCAAGACAGAGGACAAGAACATGGGAAGAAACTCATTGTTATGTTGACTTAGCTGTAGAGCTTTGCTTTGTTTGTTTTGTTGTTTGTCGGGAATGATCGTTTGATATGCTTTGCTTTATACGACGAAACGTATCCCAAGGTAGGGAGGATTTGGGAATATTAATATACTACTAGGGGCATTGCCTTAGCGTTTGCGCGGAGCTGTAGACATATTTTTTGTTTCATCTCAATATTTGTTAGGGTTATTGTATCTGTGAATTTTGCGTTTTGGTTTGATCATTGTTTTTTAAGTTTTTTAAGTTTTTTATTGTTATAGGGTTAGAGTTGTGATGATGTACTGTGTATGCACTGTTCTTCACTCATGAAGGACTAAATTGTGTTAGTAATGTGATTGATATAGTTCGTGTTGTTGCTTGCTGTGTCACTGAGACTTATTGTTTGTTTGTCTTTTTAATTTGTTACTTGTACTGTTGAGATTACATAAATTATATGAAAGTTGTTGAGAGTACCTTTTGTTTCTGAATATTTTTTTCTCCAGTTTAGTTGTGTAAGTTGTGTGTATTAAGTAATATTTTTTTATATTCTTATTATGTTGGTTATATGTTTTTTACTTTTAAACTTTTTGTTTTTACCGGACCTTTAAAACAAATATATGAAAACTTGTAGAAATAACTATAAAATGAATGACAATTAGTATTTGGGTCTTAATGGGTTTTAAACGAATATATGTATTTCTCATAAGAAGACAATAGCTTTGGCATGTTGACATTGAGCATATAAGCTATTTTTATAAGATAAGAGGAGTGAGCAGGTGGAGATGTTGTTGCCGCCTTTGTGTCTGTTGGGATTGTCTCTTGTATCTCCTGGTGTGGCTGTGTTTGTTTCTCTTTTATTTGATGGGTAATATGTAAACAAAAATCATTGTTAGTTGTATTTATCAGAGTTTGTAACTTACTCTGCTTTTTTGTTTAGGTAATTTCAGTGATCTTGGTTGTCGTCTTCGTCTTCTTCGTAAGCATCTATGAAAGTAAGTTTGTAAATTGTTAAATATTTGGCTGTGTAGTTTATATTTGTTTAGCTGACTCAATGTATGTGTCGTTGAGTTTTAGTTGAGTGA
The DNA here is from genome assembly GCF_020379485.1 of Brassica napus. Lineage (NCBI taxonomy): Eukaryota > Viridiplantae > Streptophyta > Magnoliopsida > Brassicales > Brassicaceae > Brassica > Brassica napus. The sequence goes on from NC_063448.1 coordinate 15,752,941, forward strand.
TTGGTTTGGTATATTTGTTTTGAAGTTTATTTGTAAGATTAGACAAAAAGAGAGGTGATCATTAATGATTCGTCTTTTTTGGGATTCTAGTTTTTGGTGTTTTGATTGTTTGGGTTATTGTGGTTTCTTTTAAACAATAAAATAAAGATTTGTGTAAAATTAGATTGATAAGTAAGGAAGATAAATAGACGACCACAAATCTTGAGTATGAAATATTTTTGATTATTGATGTTAGCACAATATAGACAGTAATATAAAGGAAATTATGTGTTGATGTTTTCTTACGGATCAATGAGGAGACAGATAACGACTCGAGTTGTTTCTTTGGTGAGGCCAGAGCCCTGGACAGAACGGATTTGCCCAACCACATCTGTGAGTTTAAATATCAGTTATGATATCAAAACATAATATAAACCCAGATGCCATATGATAATATACCTAGGAGTTCTAGGTTTGTGTTCGCAATCACTTGGAGAACAGTCTAATCTTGACTGAAGATTGATCTCAGGAGCACCCGTGATGACTTCATCAATAATGGTTAGTGAGATGAAACGAATGAGGAATGTATGATCAATTATCTTATACATGCTTGAGCACCTAGAAACCTCAAAACGATCGACTTTCACAATCGAACCAACTTTCAAAGATGACATGTAATGATTACCACGTCCAACGGGAGTAAACCCATGAATCACGGAATCTGCAAATAATATTATTCAACAAAGAATCATGAAATAAATTAAAACAATTATGTTAAATAAGTGTTATAGATCGAAGATTAACTTACCTTTTCATCAAGGAAGAGAACCGTGATTCCCACAAACTCCATGTCTTTCTTGAAGTTCAGGGAATCCCAGAAGCGAGGAAGCCAGAGGCTATGCTCTGACTACTACGACCAAGACGGAGAGATTCAAAGGTTGAGTGACGGACGCCGAGACGCCGGTTTGACGAATTGGAGAGGCAGAGAGAAACATTTCTAGAAGTTGGTTAAATCTAAGAGGAATCAATGAGTTTTGTGGAGATGCAGATTGGGTTCATCAAAGATGAGAATCATATATATAGGGTTTATATAGGGGCTACAAATCAGGAATATTTATGATCAAGCGATTTAAGATGTGGACATGAAGAGTTCACCGATGAAAAAATAGATTACGAACACACATGGCGCAACTCTGTAACTCAGTCTTGTTTGAGACAGTGATGAAAAGAACCCAAACTCATGTTAAACGACAACAGTTTACAATATGAGAAAACTATAATTGTTGCAAACTTGAACTTTTTTTCATATAACGTGATGAATCTCATTTAAAAATGAAACCCATAATGCATTTGTAGGTCCGACCCTCAGAGGAAGCCGAAGAAGCAAGAGCTTCCGACCTTCATAAATATATATTAGGTTCGACCATCAATGTACAAAGTATCATTTAGCTTAGTGGTATAATTGTTGGTGTTTATATCTCAATAATCCGGGTTCGAGCCATACACTTGATATTTTTTCACACTTTTTAAAAATGGGGTCTACAAAACGCTGACGTGGCGCGCTGAAAAGTGAGCAAAAATTCATCTATTATAATATAGTATTTGATGTAACTATAAACATTAATAAATGGTGTTAATGGGGAATTATATAGAAAGGTTAAAGATAACTAAAATAAAAAGGCTTAGGGTAGCGTAGGGTGGGGGGACTTATGAACCATGTGTCGTTAATGTGATAGCTTAATGATGTTTTTGTGTTAAATTAATATATCTTTTGTTCCTAACTTCACTTTTTGTTATCATTGTATTTTTCTTCTAATTTCTACTAAGATTATTTAATGGTATTACTTGAGTTGGGTGATCAAACCCGATGCTTCCAAAAGTTGAGATAAAATTATTATTTTTCGTTAGTGATTACCATCTTCGACTTGTTCTCAACTTTAAGCAATTCAAGTAATTAAGTTAAATTAATAGTTTGAACTTTACAGCTAAAAACAATTAAATAGTCTGAACTTTTAAGATACAGAATGGTCAGATTAACGGGGAATATGTGAACCAATATTTTAATTTGTATTGATCATAGTCTTTTTTCTTCCGTCTTTCATAAATAAATAACCAAATCAGAAAAACTAATAGTTACTTCGTTTGAATCTGTATTTTAGTTTTTAGTTGTTGTAGTAGCTATCATTTTCATGTTCCTCTCTTCTTGTCTTGATCACTTTCTGTCAAGAAACCTAGAATAGGGTAATGGTTTTCTTGTATTGATCAAGGTCGAAAGACCAAAGTATATATACATACAACGTTTCCTAATATCCGAAGATATGCATATCTAGATTACAGGAATATTAACATATTTGAATATATCCGAATGTATATTAACATATTCGTATATATCCTCTAATACCCCCCCTCAAGTTGGAGAGTGAAGATCAAGAACTCCCAACTTGGGAAGAAACTCATCAAAACCTTTCCTTCCAAGTGGCTTTGTGAAGATGTCCGCAAGTTGAGAATGAGTAGAAACATGTTTGGTGGCAATAACACCTTTGACAATCTCATCTCGGATAAAGTGACAATCGTTCTCAACGTGCTTCGTACGCTCATGAAAGACCGGGTTAGCAGCCAAGTAAATCGCCGACTTGCTATCGCAATGCAGAGGAATCGGAGAAGTAAAAGTAATGCCAAATGTTCTTAGAAGATTGCGTATCCAGAGAACCTCCTGAACAGTGGACGACATAGCTCGATATTCAGCTTCACAACTCGAGCGAGACACACAGTCTTGTTTCTGTGTTTTCCAGGAGATGGGTGAGCCGCCAAGAGTGATAAACCATCCGGTGAGAGAGCGACGTGTAGTTCTACAACCTGACCAATCCGAATCACACCAAACAGATAACTTGAGATCGGTGTTAGCTCGAAGGAGAATACCCTGGCCTGGATTCCCTTTTAAATACCTCACAACTCGTAAAGCGGCATTCCAGTGAGCAAGTTTAGGCTTCTGCATGAACTGAGCAAGCAGATGAACCGAGTAAGCAAGGTCTGGACGTGTAACGGCAAGATAAATAATTCGTCCAATAAGTCTTCTATAGGCAGCGACATCAGCAAAGTCCGGGCCTTTGTCAAGAGCAAGAGTTTGGTTCTGTTCCACCGGAAACCCGACTGGTTTAGCAGCTAGAAGACCGGTTTCTCCGATAATGCCAAGAGCATACTTTCTTTGACAAAGATAAATTCCAAGAGGACTACGCGCCAGTTCCAGACCGAGAAAATATTTGGAAATACCCAGATCCTTCATATGAAAGCATCGATTCATATATGCTTTAAATGATGCCAAGAGGGATGAAGAACTCGCTGATACAACAAGATCGTCCACGTAAATAAGAACCTGAGTATACTCTGCACCTCGTTCCATGATGAACAGAGAGTAATCTGATAGCGACTGTGTAAAACCGTAGGACACTAACGAAGAAGAAAGTTTCTCGAACCAGCATCGAGGAGCCTGTTTTAAACCATAAAGTGACTTTTTCAAGAGACAGACCTTGTTTTTATCAGAACCTTTGAACCCTGGTGGAGGACGCATGTAGACTTCTTCTTTTAGATCACCGTGAAGAAACGCATTATGGACGTCCATTTGATGAACCTCCCAGTTACGAGATGCTGCGATTTGAAGGAAAGTTCGAACTGTCGTCATCTTGGCAACAGGCGCAAAAGTTTCTTCATAATCCTCGCCCTCAACCTGGCTATTTCCACAAACAACCAACCGTGATTTAGGACGTTCTAAAGTCCCATCTGCTCGAAATTTGTATTTAAAAACCCATTTGCAGCTGAGAGCATGTTTATCAGGAGGTAAGTCAACAACAACCCAAGTACCATTCTCCTCAAGAGCCACATATTCATTCTTAATCGAGTTGCGCCAAATCTCATCTAATATTGCTTGACGATAGGAGGTAGGTTCTTTCAACGATGTGATAGCCGCGAGAAAGTGACGATGGCTTTCAGAAAAACGTGAATAATCAACATAGAATTCAAGTCCGTAAGGAACCTCTGAAGAACGAGACACAAACGGTGTGATGGTTTGTAAGACGTAGTCTTGTAGCTTAGCTGGTATGTTCTTTGCTCTTAGACCACGCCCAAGCTCTTGTATCGGGGAAGTAGGAGGAGATTGCAAATCTGCCACAGATGGTACTTCTGTAGGCGTAGGTAATGGCTCTATTGCCGTAGTAGTCTGATCGTTATCTGTGTCAGACGGTTGCTCAGTATTGATATGAATATCGGGTAGGGGAGCGAACTGTTCTGTTTCGACAGTTGCAGGTGTTAAGACCTCTGCTGTATCTGAATCTGTCGATGAAGAAGGAGCAGTTTCTGTAGGTAAGTTAGAGGACGCGAGCTGTTCTGTTTCGGCAGTGTCGTAAGTAGCACGTTGTTCTGTTTCAGGTTCGCGCGAAGTGGAATGCAATGGAGAAATAAGGGCCGGAGAGGCAGGTAAGATCATGACTGGCTCAGATGACTCAGAGAGTAAGGAGCCATTAGCATACGGGAAATCTGATTCACAGAAGACCACATCTCGAGTGGTAAAAATTTTCTTTGTGTCAGGATCAAATATGCGCCAACCCTTTTGGCCAGAGGGATATCCAAGAAATACTCCTTTAATACTTCGAGAAGCAAATTTGTCTCCTCTATGGTTCTGATTATGCGCGTAAGCAGTGCAACCAAAGATTCGTAGATGAGATATCGGTGGGGGTCTTTTGTAAAGCATTTCAAAAGGAGTTTTGCCGCGAAGCACAGCAGTTGGAGTGCGATTAATAAGGTATGCTGCAGTCAAAATACATTCTCCCCAAAACTCAATAGGGAGAGAAGCCTGAAACCTGAGTGCGCGTGCAACATTGAGAATATGTCTATGTTTTCGTTCTGCTCTACCATTTTGTTGTGGAGTGCCCACGCATGAGGTTTCATGTAGTATACCATGCTCTTGTAAATATGTCGATAAGCACATAAATTCGGTTCCGTTGTCGCTACGGATCTTGTGAATGCGTGTATCAAACTGAACTTGAACCATAGTAATGAAGTTCTGTAGTGTTTGAGAAACACGTTGCTTAGTAGGTAATAGGTAAAGCCAGACACTACGAGAGTAGTCATCAACTAAGGTCAGAAAATATCGTGAACCAGAACGAGAAGTAGTGCGGTAAGGTCCCCATAAATCACAATGCACCATCTCAAATATAGATGTAGTATTATTAATGCTGGTTGGAAAAGAACAGCGAGTTTGCTTTGCCCTTATACAAATCTCACAGGGCTTATTTTGAATCATACTATTCGTAGGTAAAGAAATAGGTAAAAAATCCAAAGCTCTAAAGGAGGGATGTCCGAATCTCTGGTGCCAAACATCTGAAGTCACTGGTTTCTCCTGATGCATTGCGCCTGCAAACTCCATCCCTCGTAGAAAATACAGCCCGCCTGACTCTTCAGCCACTCCAATCAGAATCTTGGAAATGCGGTCCTGTATCAATCCAATTTTGTCAGTGATCTGAAACAAACATCTTTTCTGTCTAGTCAACTGAGAAACGGAAATCAGATGGCATTGGAGGCCTTCAACAAACAAGACGTTCTGAACCGTGAGTAAAGGACTAAGAATAACTGTTCCTTGCTGTGTTGCAAGTGTAATACGACCATCTGGTAGCTTAACAGGTAATGGGAAAGTGTCCCGTATATCAGATAAGGAGGTAAGTGAACCGGTCATGTGGTTCGTCGCACCTGAATCAACAATCCAAGAGGAGATAGTAGACTTACCAGAAAGTGTATTGGTTGCTGGTCTGTGATCATTGAGCATTGTAACCAACGTATTCCACTGGGTTTCAGTCAGGCCTGTAAGTCCTACTCGATCCGCTGGCGTAAGAGCATGCGCAGAGTGCTGTGGCTGAGTAGAATGTGTCACAGCATGCGCACGTGCAGTTTCTGAAGTCGTGGAGCGATTTGCAGTAGTGTTGCTTCGTCCACCATTGTTTCCAGAAGGAAGTCGTCCACGAGGTCTATCTCCCCACCATTCAGGATAACCAAGAGAGCGAAAGCAATTGTCGGCAAGATGTCCTTTACGTCCACAGCTTTTACAATGGAGTTTCATTCTCTCTTCACGAGACAGAGAAGTTCCAGAAGAGGTCGCAGGAACAGAGGTTGTTCTAACTGCGTGAGACATATGATCGGTTTGTTCGTCTAAGACCCGAGTAGTGTGTTTAGAGTCTTCATCTTGTAAGAGAGCACTGTATGCGACATCCAGAGAAGGTAATGGGTCTCGTGACAAGAGATTAGACTTGACTGATCCATGAAGAGATTCATCGAGACCTTTGAGAAACTCGTGAAGACGGTCTTCCTCTCTTTCTTTCTCCAAGTTCTCACCAATAGGGCAGCCACAGTTTTTAGTGATGCGGTGCTCTGCAAGAGAGGTCCAAAGTTGCATAAGTTTGCCATAGTACTGTTCGATCGATAGTCCATGCTGTCTGCAAGTGGCGAGCTCAGCTTTGATACGTTGAACTCTTTGGCCATTGTTAACGGAGTACCTCCGACGAATATGTTCCCAATAATCACTAGCAATCTCAAGATGAGAGAGATTAGAGCGAACAGACTCGTTAATTGTAAGCTTAATCCAAGATAGGATAAGAGCGTTGTTGGTCCACCAATCATCAAAGTCATGAGAGTCTTGAGGTGGCTGTGGGATAGAACCATCAACGAAGCCAAACTTTTTCCGTGCCTTAAGTGCCATGCGTAGATTCGTAGACCACTCATTGTAGTTAGGTCCTTTAAGTAACGGTTGAGAAATAACGGATCCCGGATTATCACTGGAAGATAGATCATAAGGTGATATGGTCCTGCGTTTAATCTCAACACGGTTCTGTGAAGACTCCGAGTTCTTCACGCCTGATTCTTGTGTCGTATCGTCGCCGTCTTTGCTTCCCATGATAGTAATTTTAAGAAGAAGGTAACGAAAGATGTAATGGATACTCAGAAAAAGAAAATTTTGGCTTGTTTAGAGCTCTGATACCATGTCAAGAAACCTAGAATAGGGTAATGGTTTTCTTGTATTGATCAAGGTCGAAAGACCAAAGTATATATACATACAACGTTTCCTAATATCCGAAGATATGCATATCTAGATTACAGGAATATTAACATATTTGAATATATCCGAATGTATATTAACATATTCGTATATATCCTCTAATACTTTCTCATACGATATATTGAATATTACGGACGGTTCACTAAATACTTCATAGTTCATATATTAACAATACACAAGTTACAAGTACTCCTTTTGTTCTTTTTTATGATCATGATTAGTGGTGAGAACTACAATATTAATTCATAAAAATCATCTTAATCTTTCTTAATTAGTATCAAAACAATGTATAAAAATAGAAACAGTGCATGAATGAAGAACCAATCTTTAAGTAAGAGATAATATATATATATATATATATATATATATATATATATATATATATATATATAAACAAAAATAATAAATCGTATCAGAATACACAAACTAATTATCTAGTCAAATCATGTAAGAGATTAATTATCTACAGAATGTACATCAACAATCCAACGGTCGACATCAATAGACTAGTCAAAACCGAACTAGAACCGTCGATCCTCCCAGCAGCACCGGAGTTGCCACTGCCAGTGTCTCGTTGTTCAGTGGCCGGTGTTGGAGTTCTAGACCCGTTGAAGTTAGGATTCGAACCATACAAATACTGAACACCTTCCACGTCATCGCTATGCAAATCAACCTTACGCCTCCCTGTGGAGATGGTCGGAAACATGATAGAGTCTTGAACCGAGGAATGTCCTAACCCTAGAAGATGTCCTATCTCATGAACAGCCACCGATTCAAGATCGACAGCCGCCCTCTCCGTGAGAAACCCGTCGCCGCCTTCGCCGGAGACTATCCAATTCTCGGCGCCGTCAAGGTGGAAATGTCCGGTCGGCGGCGAGAACGCATGCGCCAACGTTCCCATGAAGCCGTCGAACGGTTCACGGTCGCCGTGTTCGCCGGTGTAGAATCCGATGCTGATGTCGGAGGTTGAGAAGCTTTCAACGCGCCTGAAAGTCAGCGGAATCACCTCGGCCCAGCGAACGAACGCGCGTGAGAACACGCTCTTGACCTCCTCCGCCAAATTGTTTTGTGGCTCGAACGCGTAGGTTAGGTTTCTCCGGCGCTCCGGCCACCGCGGCTCTCCGGGGAAGAAAGAGTAGCGTTTGACCGCGTGGAAACGTTGGCTCCTCCCCGAAAAGGAGACCTCGTAGGTCCTCCTTCTCCCGCCGTTAAGCATAGTCGAGGTGCCGTTGACGACGTCGGGAACGCCGCAGCGTGGGATCACGACGTGTTGAAGAGTGAGCTCGTCGAGTTCTCCGGTGATGTTTAGCTTGAAGTTTCTTTGGTACATCTCGACGGCGTTCTTGAGGATATCGTCGAAGTCGTCGGAGAAGTTTCCGGGGAGAGTTTGGGGGATGTAACCGAAATGTTGGAAGTATTGTTTAATCTTGTAAAGGCCATCGACTTTCATGCCAGCATGGCAGCCGGTGAAATTCAAGAATGCGTTCCATGCGTTTTCGGTGGCGTTACGGCGGAGATCAGGTGGAATAGCTGAGGCGTTGGGGTAGAAACCGGCGGAAACGGGAGAAGCAACTAGGAACAACAAGAAAGCGCCGAAAACGCAAAACCTTATCATTGTATAACGTTGGTATTACTTATCAAAAAAAAACAAAATTTGTAATGTTGGTATTTATTTAGATTAGAGAAATTAAAGGAGAAATATATAAGCTAAAACGTGTAGAATCTTAGAAGCATGAATTGTAATAGTTTTTAAAAGAAGATCATAGGAGGATTTTGCTACTTTGATTTGGTGAAAGCTTAGGCATTATTTGCGTTTGGCGAATTTTCTTGGCTGAAAAGGCTGAATTATTCAAATAGAAACTTCCTCGGTCTTCGGCACGGTCAAAGGTCTAATATGAAGAAATAAAAGACCAACAAGAGGCTGCTACTAAATGGTGTCGTTTTCTGGATATATTAATAGTTGAATTCTGAAACATTCATGAGATATTTGCTTATTGGTCTGAAAAATCAACGTACAATCTCCACCTTACACGTGAAATGAGATGATTTGTTATGCAATCTATGCAGTACGTCCGACATATATTTTTGCATTGACCGATGTCTGTAACATATGATTGGGTCTTGAGCGAGAGAATGGACCGATGTCTAGATATTATACAGCATATTTTTGAATATCCAATTAATACTCGAAAATCCAAGAATTGAAAATTTACTTTCAAGAAGTATTGTTATTTGGAAAATCAAATTTAATCTTTATATATGAAGATGAAATTACTAATTTATTAATTTTGAGAGACCTTATAATCATATGCAATCTCTTATACTTTCCAATATTTGATGTTAGCGCAAACATTATTTCCACCTTGTAGTAGTTAGTTCACCGTCTGATTTTAATATGCATCTCAGGAGTTGACATAAGGTTCTGTTGGGGGGGGGGGGGGGGCGGACTTCCATCGTCGCACAGTCTTTTGATAAATAAGAACATGGACAATCTTTTAGGACAATCTTTTAGGACAATGAGCATGTCTTATCTTCTCTGTGGAATATAAACTGAAACTTAAAGATGCGAGAGTCCAACACCTCATGCCTTATCATAAGCGTTCCATATAGTGGGAATGTACTCAATCTTTTTGCCGTTAATTGTCCCAATATGCTTTTGGCGTTATCATCAAAACTTTGAATCTAGGACTTCCTCGTAATTGGGTCTTCAATGGTTACCGATCGTTCTTAGAGCGGAGTGAAATTTTCAGTCATCACTTTTCATTCACAACCATTGCTTTATAGGGTGGGCAAAAAGTCCAAACCGAACCGATCCAAACCAAACCAACCGAAGTTAAACTAAACCAAACCGTGCTCTTTACATAACCCAATTGGTTCATGTTTTACTCAACCCGAATGGTTTGGTTTGAACCATTCGGGTTGAGTTCAAACCAAACCAAACCACACAAACTGAACCAAACCAATAAACCAATATATTTTTATCTATATATATATATATATATGTTAACATATTGTAAATTTTAGTTAAAGTTTTGTTTTCCATTTTTTCTTAACTTCCATATATTTTAAAAAAAATCCAAATATGATTCAAATAATCCTAATACCTAAAGATTGTACTGAAAACAAAACCTAAAAACTATAAGCATCTAAATCGTAGCCATGTCGTTTCGTTCATCTTCTCCAATTTTCATTCTCTAAATTATGTAACAGAGTTATTATAGGATCAATAAAAACAAAAAGGTAGATGCAAATAGTCTTTTAGTTAATAGATTTTGGAATGCTTATAAGTCTTTGTTACACTAATTAGATTACAAATAGTCTGATTTTTGCTTATTATGTATTTCTTCATTTGACGTGGTTAAGAGTTTTGTCATCGAGCTTTAAATTGTTTTTTGTTTCATAGATTTTTAAAGAAAACCAAACTAAATCTAAACCAAACCGAACTAAACCGAACCAAACTAAACCCAAACCGAACCCAAACCAAAGCTACTTTGGTTTTAATTCGGTTGAGTTTTATAAAACCCAAATTAACCAAACCAAACCGAACCCGAAACTAAACCGATATGCCCACCCCTACCTTAGATTCGGGTTGACAAAAAAAATCTTGGGGATTATCTCAATCTTAGAAAAAAGTTAGGATTAGATGAAAATATTTGAAATATACGATTTTAGAAAAACTCATATGTTAGATTGGCTTGATGGACATGATTCTGTGAGAATAGAAAAAAATTGAGATTTGATAAAGGAAAATAGGTAAGAAGAGAATGAAAAATATAATCTTGAGTGATTAATTTTGTCTATGATTGTAATTAAAGCGCAATGAGCTTTCCACACAAATATGACCAAAGATTTATGGAAAAGAAAAATTGAACCCTCTAGTACACTCCGAAAGGCAAGAAAATTATGTTAAACCCCAAATCTCGAAAATTTAATGTTTAATCAGGTTTTATGATGTGTTTGTTTTTACGACAAAAAAAAATCAGGTTTTATGATATTAGGGAACTAGCTTTTGCGTTTGTAAGAATATGGGAGCCAGTCTTCTTTATGTATGTCATATATTTAGTCTTGCAGTGAAAACGAAACTTCATATTTTATTTGATATTACAAATTAAATATGGTCAAATACATAGATATTTTAAAGAAAAAACATTAAACATATTTTCAGTTTTATTTTTGATATTATGGACATTTTGGTCCACCGTCCTTGTTTTTCCAGTTATTATAACAAGGACATTCTTCTTTATGTCCATACGTTCCCGATGGCACACACAAACACTTTTTACAACATAAATTACAAAAGAATAGGCATGGCTTCTGGTGAGATGTTGCTGAGCATCGGAAATCGCATGCTTTCGGACATTCTTTACACAGATACAAATAACGTTAAATAAATCACTGTTTAGTCTATCCATCAATTATGTAAAAAATATACTAACACTTTTTAAAACAACATTACCTTCTGGTTTCAGTGAACCTTGTCCTCCTTTCTGAAATGTTTTAAGTGCACACGTTAGTTTGCTGATGACAAAAAATGAATACATTAAAGGTTTTTCTGCAAATTTGATTCAAAACTCAAAGTCAAACACAAAATTAATCTCTATTTCTTTTTTATTTTTTTTGCTCTATCCACCCCACATGTTCACATTATTTACGAAAATACCATTAAATATATATATATATATATATATTTTTTTTTAAAAATGGCTTTTTTACTCTCTCAACCTCATCATCTTCAAGTATTTACAAGATTGTCATTGCCATCAATACCCCAACCACAATGAACAACCAATTTGAAGCTCTTAATGCACCTAAAATCGATTTACACTCTCTCTTTCTCACTTGTAATGAACTAAAAACAACATCTCTTTCACTTTGCCTCCATATTCATCCAAACAACTCAAGCTTTTGATTCAAATTTTTTTATGGTTGATAGAGCCATTCAAGCATACTATTCTTGATGGGTTACTTTCGTTTGAGGTTCTGGGTGGTTGGAGAAGACTCTGTGTGCTAAGGATGTCATCTCACTAGTTTAAAGTATGAAATTAAAAATTTTTCCAGATCTGTTCGCGTAGAAGACTTACCCGTAAGTAGTCTGGCTGTAGAAAACTTACGGGTAAGTCTTCTGGTCACACAGACGACTTACTTGTAAGTCGTCATCTTTGTTTGTTAAAAAAAAATCTAGAAAATACTCTGGTAAGTCGTCTAGGATAAATATGTTAGTTTTGCATTTGACCGAATTGTATCAGATATTTGATTTTTCCTGGACGACTTACCAGTAAGTCGTCTCCAGGAAAACAAAAATTTCAATATTTTATTAAAGTTAGACGACTTATCTGTAAGTCGTCTCAGGTTACTTTTGCAATTGGAAAATAAAACTTAAATATTTAACTTTTCCCAGACGACTTACGCGGAAGTCGTCAAGTAAGACGACTTACTTGAAAGTCGTCCGACTTACTTGAAAGTAGTCCAGGATAAGCAAAGTCGCCCAGATTTATTTCCTAGATTCTGGTCAAACCTTGCTTATCTCGGACAACTTTCTCGTAAGTCATCTACCTGGACGACTTTCAAGTAAGTCGTCTGGGTAAAGTTAAATATTTAAGTTTCTTTTTCGAATTGCAAACTAACCCTGAGAAGACTTACAAATAAGTCGTATAGCTTTAATAAAATATTTAAAATTTTGTTTACCCAGAGACGACTTACCAGTAAGTCGTCCAGGAAAAATCAAATATCAGAAACAATTCGGTCAAATGCAAAACTAACCCGTTTTATCCCAGACGACTTACCAGACAAACAAACAAAGCTGGATCTATTTAAAATTCAATTGCAAAAATGACATGTCCAGACGACTTACTGGTATGTCGTGTGCGTCAATGTTTAGTAAACTTTCATTTTCTCTATGTTTACTAATGTGTTTTATTTTGAATTTTTGCAGATGATGCGTCAGTTACATGCAGTGTATGGAGAATGGTTGTTGAAAGATTGATGTTGGGATTTTGTGGTTGATAATGTCAAAGGAGCGAGAATGTTTTTTTGAGTGAAAGCTCGACACATGCTGAACTTCTTGCAATGGTTCAAGAAGATTATAACCTGGACATGAGCACAAAATCTGTGGATATAACCTACTCATTACCAGCAGAAATGATGTTGGCTCTAGACACCCCTCCTATTCATGTTACAAGTGATAGACAAGTTTGAAACTTGCTCGAGATAACCAAAACGCATGGAGTGTGTATCAAGCCGTAGCAAGGTGGAAACGGTTTCAGAGTTCAGGGAAGAAGATGATGAAGCTGATGAATGTTTTAAAGATGATGATGATGATTTGGTTGAAGATGAAAATCATGATGGTGAGGAGGATGATGGGGAGGAGGACGATGGGGAGGAGGATGCTGATATCTCTATTGTTGCTGAAGCGGACGAGAATGGTGAGGATTACAGTGTTTATGGAAAGGTTGAAGATGAGGATGAGGAAGATGATGATATGTGTTTTGAAGATTTCAAAAAGATTGAAGGAGAAAGATTGAATGGTAACAATATCTATGTCAACCAGAGTTTTGTTAGCAAGGATGCACTACTTTCAGAGCTTCGGTTGACAGCAGTGAGACTTAGGTTCTCCTTCAGCATATACAAGTCAACGAAAACTCTCCTTGTGACAACATGTCCGGTAAGTGGTTGTGAATGGAAGATCAGAGCGAGTGTGAAACATGGGACAAACACGTTTTGGGTAACAAAGTATGTGGAAAAACATACATGCTTAGTGGGATACCAAATCGCTCAGCGGAGACACTGTACTCCGAAGTATGTTGGTAGGCTTTTCATTGATCGTGTTGGAATCATTGATGGGTTGAATCCGCAGCATATCATTAATGCAATGAAGAACATGTTTGGCATGAAGCTTGATTACACCACTTCATACAGAGCACTTTTATATGCACAAACATTGGTGAGAGGATCAGCAGAAGATGGGTATTCGCGTCTGCCATCATATCTCGAGCAAATCTCCTTAGCAAATCCCGATTCCATCACGGCTATAGAACTTGATTCTATCAATATATTTAAGTATATATTTCTCTCTTTTGGAGCTTCTATCAAAGGTTTTAAGTATCAGAGAAGGATCATTGTGGTGGATGGGACTCACCTAAGTGGGAAGTATGGAGGTGTTATGTTAGTTGCAGCCGCACAAGATGGGATTTTTTAGATATTTCCATTGGCTTTTGGGATCGTAGATGCTGAAGATGAACCTTCTTGAGAATGGTTTTTCACAAAATTGGCTAGTTGTGTATCTGATGAGCAGCCTCTGGTGATAGTCTCCGACCAGCACACGGCCAATAAAAGTGCGTGTGATAAGGTGTTTCCTTGGGCAACCCGAGGAATATGTTATTATCACATTCAAGATAACATTGTCAAAAAGTATAAAGGGAAACATCTCTTGTACTTGGTGAAAGGTGCTGCTTATGCTCATAAGGTTTCAGATTTTGACCGGTACATGGCTGAGATATGGAGTGCAAACCCGGACCTTGCAACGTATTTAGAGAATGCCGACGTCAGCCTATGGTCAAGGGTTTATTGTCAGGGGGACATGTAGAACATAAAGACAAGCAACATCGCTGAATCTATTAATTCCGCTCTGAAGCGAGCTAGAGGATTTCTGATTCAGTTCCTGTTGGAGTTCATAAGGAAGAAGCTAGGAAAGTGGTTTTAGAAAAAGAGAGAAGATGCTTTGAGTCTTCCAACTCAACATAGTCGGGGTGTTGAATACTTGCTTGCTGTTTGATCGGAGATAGAGGATACGATGACGGTACAACCAATTGATGGATGGCTATTCTTTGTGAAAGGTGGCAAAATGGGCTGTGTGGTTGATTTGGAACATGGAAAGTGTGATTGTGGTGTCTATGCAGTGGAGAAAATACTTTGCTCTCATGCTATAGCTGCTGGAACATCTGCTGGTTTGCATATCTCTACACTTGTATGTCCAGTGTACTCAAAGGATTTTCTGTTTGCAGGATACTCAGAGAATATATATCCTTGTGTTGGACAACAAGTTGAGGAACACACATGCTTTCCTCAGGATGTAAAGTGTGGTCCGGGAAGACTGAAGAAATCAAGATGGCAATCTTGGTTGGACCTATCCAGGATGAGAGAACACAAACCCCGGAAGCAACACATGGTTTATAGATGCTCAAAATGCAAGGAAACTGGCCATACAAAACCACAATGTAAGAAATGATGTGGACGACCTTCAAGTAAGTCGTCCCGAAGGTCGTCCAGTTAGTCGTCCAGAGTTTTTTCTTCCAGAAGACCTTCAAGTAAGTCATCAAGAAGACCTTAAAGTTAGTCGTCCAGTGCTTTTTCTTCCAGAAGACCTTCAAGTTAGTCGTTCAATGTTTAGTCTTCAAGAAGACCTTCAAGTAAGTCGTCCAGAAGGTCGTCCAGTTAGTCGTCCAGTTTTTATTCTTCCAGAAGACCTTCAAGTTAGTCGTCCAGTGTTTAGTCTATGTATTAAAAATTTGTGTTATGAACTTATCTGTGTCAACTTCTTTGTCAAATTGCACTACCAAACAAATTTAAGAAGGTCTTGCCCTTTATATTATTCGAAAGGTTACAAAAGGTCACTGCACAGAAGACTTTCCCGACTACTTATAGTTAAGTCGTCCAACATTCCAGACGACTTAACTGTAAGTCTTCTGCGCAGAAGATATGTTACAAAATAATCAAGTTCAAATACACACATCAGCCTAATCTATCATACAAAATAATCTAACATAACATGTTTATCACCCCTCATACGCACCCAGGTTGGCATCATTGTCCTTGTTTTCGAACTCAAGCGCATCAGGAAGCTCTTTAAATATATCCACCACCATCTTATCCCTCATAGTCTTTCCGTTGGGCTTAGCAAAGTCTTTTTTACTAAATGGCATCCCAAGAGCATGACATTCAATGTACTTTAGAGCGTACACGCCACAATCACCAGCTCGGGCCTGAGGTATATTGGTCAGTCTCTCATATGTGAATGGACCATGTTGAGAAAATGCTCCATTACCACATCGAGTTCTTCTGGGGAGATACTGGAATAAATGCTGTCCCAGACGACTATGTGCCTCTTAGGGATCGATATCCACATAGCAATCCAATGACTGTCGGTGTAGTTCACTGGCGGATAGACATCATCAATATCCATCTCCCAAACCTTGTTCGATTGGTAAAATGATAGTATAGTGCCTGCATAATAATTTCACGCCCCACCAGGGAGTCTTCTTCCTAAACCGTTCTGATCGGGCTCCGAGTCCTTAAAATCCTTGTAGTTGAATCTCCATTGCTGAGCAAAGAGATGATCAAGGAAGCACATTCTTTCGCTCCTGAAATGTTGTGGGTTAGCGTCGTACTTCTTCCTCAGCACATTAATCCAAGCATTAATATGCTGCATATAAAATTGGGTACAAGTCAGAAGATATCAGACGAATTACTGGTAAGTCGTCTACGTAGAAGACTTACCAGACAACTTACAAGTAATTCGTAGACGACTTACCAGACGACTTATTGGTAAGTTGTTTACAAAGAAGACTTATCAGTAAGTAATCTAAGTCATAACAGAAGACTTACACAGTCCTCCAGCCACTCTAAGGAGGTCCGGAGGATGTGATACCACTAAGTTCTACTTGTACGTGGTTTTTTTATCGAGATGTGTTCTATAATGGCTGCAAACACAAAATGTTGAAAAGCAATCAGTTTTTGTAGACTAAAGGAAGCTATTATGGGAAAACAAACACTTACGGACAAGTTTTCAACCAATCAGCGAGCTCCTTCAACTTCTTCTTGTCAATCCGAAATAGTGGGTTGATTTTTGTCCAATAGAACAAGGCTTGGTTCTGGAGCTTTATCTTTCGAGGAACTAGCATCTGCGGGCACATCTGGACCTTTATCCTCCGGCAAGCTCTTCCTTCCCGCGTTCGTCCCATTAACACTTTCACTCTGCAATATACAAGATGGGTTTATACAATAATAACCAAAGATCCATTTCAAACAATAATAACCAATGAGTGTCTTCAAACATGATACAAAATACATATACAAAATCCATACACTATAAACAAAGCACACATGTTCTGATATACAAGAAACAAAGCAAATGCAACTTTTCAGTTCTTATTCTTAAGACTTTGTCTAGTCAATCTCTTGTTGGAAGAGGATTCGTTACTAACCCCGGGTTCGAGCGTCGGTTTAGGTAGAGAGGTAGTGTTTGGAGATGATGTCCCTTTCCGTTTTCTGGTGATCCCAACCTTCTTCTCCACATCTTCCACCCTTTCCGACAGATACTTGATCTCCTTAACGCACGTCCCAAACCTTTCCCTCATGGCATCAACTATGTCCTTGAACATGGTTTTAATATCCTCTTTGGTCAACCCACCAACAGTCGTAGTCACCTCTGAATGAGCCATTGTATGAACCTCTTCACTAGCCTTTGCAGGTGCCTCTTCACTAGCCTCTGCAGGTGCCTCTTTACGAGCTTTCTTCCGAGGTCTTGGACTGTCTTCCTTCACTACCTTTTTCTTCGCTGGACTCACAACCGCCGGCTTTGTATTGACCCAAGTACCAGTGACTTCCCAGCAATCCATGGTCCACTTCCACGGTGTCTTCACAAACATGAGTTTAATTATGTTCTCCGCAGGCGTGTCCTCAACATCAAACTCCCATTTTGGAAACAGTTCACCAATCTCCTTCTGAAAAAGTTGATCACCCTAGTCTGCAGTAAATAGAAGATATGAACTTAGATATTTGACGGATTAAGAAAGATGGAAAGAAAAGACTTCGCAGACGACTTATAATTAAGTCGTCTGGAAAGTCTTCCAGCTGGACGACTTAGTAGACTTTCCAGACGACTTATAACTAAGTAGTCTGGATAGTCTTCCCAGACGACTTAATTATAAGTCTTCTACTAAATCATCCAGCTGGAAGACTTTCCAGATGACTTAATTATAAGTCTTCTACTAAGTCGTCCCGTTGAAAGACTTATCAGATGACTTAATTATAAGTTTTCTGCGAAGTCGTCCACATTGAAGTAAATACCTGACTGAGGATAGTCTATTTAAAGAATCTGCGTCCTTTGCGACCCTTGTAAGCCAGTATAGGTGGAGACGGATTGTTTGGGAGAGGATTACCATAATTAGCACCCAATTCCAGCAGAGCTGTGTACACCCAGACCTGGAGAGCTTGCGCAAACCCATTAATAGTGTAACAACCTGAAATATCTTTGCCCTTCACTGAGTCCATCAGAATCTTAAACGCGACTATCCCCGATGGATAATTCTCAAACCGTTCTAGCTCCATCACTAGCCTTGCCAGACTAACCCATGTAGGGGTTGAATACTTTCTCCCTTCAATGTATCCAGTGAAGATGGCAAGGTATGCGAGCCGCTTGCGATCATCCCGAGACCACCCTTTGCATCTCTCAAATGCTGCTATTATCTCCTGAGTAGATGGCCCAGCTTCGACATGAACTCCCAACATCCCCCAGAAAGAAGTCAACTCCTTTGTAACAACAAAGTGAGGTCTCTCAAGGTCCTCGATGTACTCGCATTTTAGACCAGTGAGGTTTTCAAACTCTAACAGTGAAAACCTCACAGGTTGTGGACCAACGAGACTCCACAGCTCATACTTCTTCTTTATGTCCAGCTGGAAATCGAGCATGTAGTGAACCAGCCTTGAAGCCCAATCAAATCCCAGCTCTTGGAACTTGATGAAAACTCCCAACTTCGACTCCTCCATCTCTTCATATTCGTCATCATGAAGAGCTTTCTTTAAAGCAGTATGCAACATCCAACAAGTATGATACGAAATGCTATTCATTGCGGGGGGCTCTTCTCCTAATGTATGTATCCTACGGGGGAGTTCTGGTATATCCATTTTTTTTCCTGCAAAACAATCAAAGACAACCATCTCAAAACAATCAAAGACTTATAATTAAGTCGCCTGACAAGTTTTCCAGCTGAAAGACTTATAGTAGAACATTTTAAAGACAACGTTTTATGTTCATCTTTTACTCAGTCAATCACTCGACAGTAAGAGATATAACTTACCGGCGGCAGAGTTCAACGAGACGCCTCTGACAGAATGCGCGCCAGGGTTTCCTCTCAGATCTTAAATAGAGGAAGCGGCTGTGAGAACGGTGGTGAGAACGACGATGATAACGGCAGAGAGATAACCGGCGGTGAGAACGATAGATTACAGAGAATCGACAGAAATCGCCTTTGAGAGAAACGGCGTTAGGGTTTTCTGAATTTCGCGAAAAAGTGCAAAAAAAAAACACCTTATATATGTCTGGTAAATAATCCGGTTAGGTTTAAAAATACATTGTAAAATTAAAGGTTCGGTCCGGTTTGGACGACTTACTAGTAAGTCTTCTGTTGAATACTGTACATCAGACGACTTACTAGTAAATCGTCTCAGACCCTAAATTTAACCCCTAAACTAAATTGACTAAATTAACTAACTAACCACGTTATAAAGCCGTAGTTATATTTAAATAGTGTTTACTATACACAGAAATAAACATACTTAGGTAAATTTTAAAGTTTTCAAGAAAACATTTATGCATTCCAAAATCTAACCCTAAGAACACATTCAATACTACAACATATGTTGGCAAAACTTAAACAAAAAAATATCATGACTCACTACTTTCACTCACCTATGTTGAAAACAATTAACTTTTGTTATATCTTAATTTATATCTCTTAAAACATATGTTAATTACATGATTTCAATTTTTCACTTATCAAGATATTTTTTACAAAATTTTTTAAATTATTTCTAAGTAGAACTAGACTAGACGACTTACGGGGGTTAGAAACGTAAAAAAATTCGGTTTTTTTGTTTGTTCACATAGAGTTGGTTGTAATTTCAATAGGCTTTTATGTTACTTTTGCATTTGATTCAAGTTTGAGTTTAATTTTCCATTTGAAATGAAGTCGTGAGTCATATTTTGCAATTTTTCCTACATTAAATTTACAAATACATATAATTATGATCTATAAAGACATACCATATGTAGTTTACAAAAAAAGAAAAGAAGATATACCATATTTGTAGCCGGGGCTTCAGATGGACTCTCTAGTTCATCGGCCTTCCGAAAAAATAAACAGAAATATAAAATCAGATTTTACTGAACTTACAAACCAAAATAAGATGAAAAAGTAGTTGATTATTACATTGGAAAACTGAGCAGCATACAACAAACTGAATACAGGAAGGACAACAATGAGTTTCATCATTATTATTATTTTTGTTATAAATCATGGATGTTCATAACCAGCCTATACTAGAGAGAGAGAGTTGGCGCCCTAGAGAGAGAGAGAGCCGGCGGCTAGAGAGAGAGAGAAACCCTAGTTTCTTTTTTCTTATTGGTTTATGATTTGTACTCTTTCCATTATTCTAATTCCCTATATAAAGGGCTTCTTATGTTTAAGAATAAGAAGAATATACAGTTTCTATTCTCTAGTTTGACAACACGTTATCATCACGATTACTCTAAGAACCCTAAGCTAAAATCCAAAATCGATAAAACCTATGACCCTAGCCGACGAACCCTAATCCCGATCGCGAGAACCATCCCGATCGCGAACCTTCCCGATCCAAGCTTCTTCGCGTCCCGATCAGTTCCAGCTCACGGCGATCTCAGCTTGGACAGCTAACGTTCCGGATATCAGCTTCAACCTGTTCGCGTCCTGATCTAAGCAAGAACAGCTCGCGGCCTTCTCTTGTCCGATAGACGATCTCAGCCAGCTCGCGTTCCCGAAGGACAGCTCGCGTTCCCGAAGGACAGCTCGCGTTCCCGATCCAACAGACGACGTCTCAGCTCGTTCCAGCTAGTTCGCGTTCCCGATCAGAACGTCCCAGCTCACGGCTCTTCTCTATTTGGTGGTCAATTCAACCCGATTGGAGGTTAAGGTAAAACTGAAACCTAATAATCAAACCCTAAGGTAATAAATCCAAACCCTAATACCTGAAATCGAAATTGATTGCTTGATCTGAATTGAAACCCTAATGCATTAAACTATAGCCGCATATATGCATATTGCATATCATGCATGAAATCAAGCAAACCCTAAACTTGAAATCGATTTGATTGTTTGATTGATTGAATATGTTATGAGCACATAGAATCCGTATGCTAAGTTGATTAATAAAACTAATTGAATGTTCTCTTGAGATAAAAAATCGCATGCTAGTCTTGATTGTTTGATTGAATTAAAATTGAAATCGCCTCTAGGTTAATTATTTCATATGTTCTAGACTTGATTAAATCCGACCGGCCTGTTTATATTTAAAACCCTAATCGCATTGATTGATTGAAGATGATCCGTTAGGATGATAGTAATGATGCTTGCTTGATTGATTGATTGCGGTTACTATTATGAACACTTAGAAACCGAATGCTAAGATGTATGAACCGATTGCATAATGAACATATAGAAACCGAATGCTAAGATTGATCATACCATGTCTTGGCCGTGCGGCTTGACTTGCATCATATCCGAATGAACTGATTTGCATCATATCCGATTGTCTTGTATGCATCATAAGAACATTATAATCTTAAAAGATCTAAAGAATGAAATATATGATTTCAGATGTCGAAAATCAACAACTTGGATTTTGCTGCCCTAAATCTCTCTGGAGATAATTACTTGCAATGGGCACTTGATGCTAAGATCATCCTGAAATCCAAGGGACTCGGTGAGTGTATCACCGAGGACAATGATGCTAGTGAGAAAGATAGATACAGAGTCATCTTGATCATTCGCCATCATCTAACTGAGAGTCTCAAAGATCAGTATCTGACCATTGAGAATCCATTAGACCTTTGGACAGAATTGAAAGCAAGATATGATCACCAGAGAACGGTGATCAAGTCCGTGGATGAGTATAACTCAGCCCTATTTAAGTTTGTTTCGAAATTGAAACTGTGTGGTGAGGATATAACAGATAAGGATATGCTTGAGAAAACCTTTTCCACCTTCCACACAAGCAATGTGTTGTTACAACAACAGTACCGTGAGAAGGGCTTCACGACTTATGCTAATCTGATCTCTTGTCTATTGCTCGCTGAGCAAAACAATGAACTGTTGATGAGAAACAGTGAAATGAGACCTCCTGGATCAACCCCATTACCTGATGGTGAAGATGATTTTAATCATGACCATGACGATCTTATGGATTATGAAACTTCAGTTTGTCTAAAAAATTGAAGTTGATTTCGACATTTGTGTTCTAAAACTTTTGTGTTCTTTGCTTTGGTGTTGTCTATGTTGTCATTTCTTTGAACTTGTTTTATTAAACTTAATAAATGAATGATTTTTATATATGAAGTCTCTAAGTATCATCCTATGAATCTTGTTTTAGAAATGAACAAAAACAAGTATGTATTCATAGTGGACAGTTGGTCAAGCCACACGATCTTAAGAGACAAAATATACTTCATAAACTTAACCCATAAAAACGCCAACATCTCCACAATTGCAGGTATAGCTAGTCTCATAGAGGGTCACGACCAGGGTAACATCCTGTTGCCTAAGGGTACGTATCTAGAGATATCTGATGCATTGTATTCACCCATCTCTAAGAGAAGCCTATTGAGCTTTAAAGACATTCGAATGAATGGCTTTCATATTGAGACTAAGAGCGAAGGAAACAAAGAGTTCCTTCAGATCATTGAAATCGCCCAAGGCAATAAGAAAGTCTTAGAATCTAGACCTGTACTCTCTACTGGTCTTTACCATACCAAAGTTAGTATGATTGAGGCCAATGCCACTTTTAACAAAGAGGCCATCGAAAAGTTCACTCTTTGGCACGACCGGCTTGGCCATCCCGGTTCGACCATGATGCGTAAATTGATCTCGAACACTAATGGCCATACATTGAAAGACAAACGAGTTGTTCCTAAGAACATAACGTGTGTAGCATGTTCACAAGGGAAACTCATCGTTAGGCCATCACCAGTTAAAGTGACTAAGGAAACAATAAACTTTCTGGAAAGAATACAAGGAGACATCTATGGACCAATACACCCACCTTGTGGGACGTTTAGATATTTCATGGTCATCATTGATGCGTCCACGAGATGGTCGCATGTCTGTCTCCTCTCGGCCCACAACTTGGCATTTGCGAGGTTGCTTGCTCAGATAATTCGATTACGAGCTCATTTTCCAGATTTTCCTTTAAAGACTATACGTCTTGATAATGCTGGTGAATTCACGTCCCAAGCGTTTAATGATTGCTGTATGTCCATGGGGGGTAAGTGTGGAACACTCCGTGGCACATGTACATACACAGAACGGCTTGGCAGAATCATTTATTAAACATATACAACTAATAGCTAGACCATTGCTTATGAGGTCGAGACTTCCGGTCTCAGCTTGGGGACACGCTGTCCTTCACGCGGCTGAACTCATACACATCAGGCCTTCTAGTGAACATAAATATTCCCCATCACAATTGCTTACGGGTCATGAGCCAGACATATCCCATCTCAAGACATTTGACTGTGCCGTTTATGTTCCAATTGCTCCACCACAGAGAACAAAGATGGGACCTCAAAGAAGGATGGAGATATATGTTGGATATGATTCTCCCACGATTATTAAGTACCTTGAGCCAACTACGGGTGATTTATTTAAGGCCATGTATGCGGATTGTCATTTCGATGAATCCGAACATCCAACATTAAGGGGAGATAATAATAAGCTGGTAAAAGAAATTACATGGAATCAAACATCCTTATCTTGGCAAGATCCTCGGACTCAATAATGTGATTTAAAAGTCCAAAAAATAATACATTTACAAAAGCTAGCTAATCAATTGCAAGATTCATTTGCTGACCCGAAAAGAGTGACAAAGTCATATATACCAGCTGCTAATGCACCAATTAGAATTGATGTTCAAGAGGGACACAATCAAGTTGCTACAGAGTCTAGACAACGTTTGAAACGTGGTAGACCAATAGGTTCCAAAGATAAGAACCCTCAGAAAACAAAGAAAGGTGCTGAATCCGAGGTTGGAACCCCAGACATGGCCGCGTCCGATCCTACCCGAGATGTGGCCGCGTCCGACCATATGGCTTTAGACATGGACGATGGTCCTGATGTACCAAACATTGATGCTTGGGACGCCAAGCTTCATGGTACTGATGGTCCTGATAATAATGAGATCTCAATAAGTTATGTCTTGTCTGGAATACAATGGCACAAAAAGAATGTCGACATTGATGATATATTTGCATACAAGGTAGCACTTGAACCTATGGATTTAAACGAGGATCATGAACCCACGTCTATTTATGAGTGCACTCAATGATCAGATTGGATCAAATGGAAAGAAGCTATAAACGTGGAGTTAAATTCTTTAAAGAAAAGAGGTGTTTTCGGTCCTATAATCCGAACACCATATGATGTTAAACCAGTTGGATACAAATGGGTTTTTGTGAGGAAAAGAAATGAACATGGTGAAGTTGTGAGATATAAAGCACGGTTTGTTGCACAAGGATTCTCACAGAGACCAGAAATCGATTATGAGGAAACATATTCCCCTGTGGTGGATGCTACTACTTTTAGATTCCTGATAAGTCTGGCTATAAGAGAGAACTTAGATTTGCGGTTAATGGATGTAGTAACTACATACTTATATGGTCCACTGGATAATGAGATATATATGAAAGTACTATAGGGTATTGAATTGAAAGACAAATCGAGTTCTCGAGAACAACATTGTAGAAAGTTGAATAAGTCACTTTATGGACTGAAACAATCAGGTCGAATGTGGTACAATAGACTAAGTGAGTACTTAGTGAAAGAGGTCTATAAGAATGACCCGATCAGTCCATGTATTTTCATAAAGAAATTCGAAAATAAAGGATTTGTGATCATAGCAGTGTATGTTGATGATCTGAATATCCTAGGAACCTCTGGAGATATTTCCCAAACAGTTGAATATCTTAAGAAAGAATTCGAGATGAAAGATCTAGGAAAAACAAAATTCTGTTTTGGATTACAACTTGAGTACAATAAAGATGGATTCCTTGTCCATCAAATGACATATACAGAAAAGGTACTCAAGAGATTTAATATGGCCGAGTCTCACCCGTTGTCGAGCCCCATGGTCGTGAGGTCCCTCGGCCTGGACACTGATCCGTTCCATCCTAAGATGGACGATGAAGATGTCCTTGGTCCCGAAGTGACATATCTCATTGCCATAGGAGCTTTGATGTATCTGGCTAGTCACACACGACCAGATATATGTTTTGTCGTGAATCTATTGTCTAGATTTAGCTCTTGTCCGACCAAAGGCACTGGAACGAGATTAAACATGTTCTTCGTTACCTGCAAGGAACGAAAAACTTGGGTCTATTTTATACTAACCAAAACAAAAAAGGTTTAGTTGGTTTTGCTGATGCAGGTTATCTTTCGGATCCGCACAATGCTCGATCACAGACAGGCTATGTCTTTACACATGGAGGTACGGCCATATCATGGCGTTCCATGAAGCAGACGATCGCGGCCACATCATCCAACCATTCAGAGATTTTGGCTATTCATGAGGCCAGCCGCGAGTGTGTATGGTTACGGTCCATGACCAACCATGTCCGAGTTGATTGTGGGATGACCGAAGGGAGAGACGCACCAACGATCATGTATGAGGACAATGCTGCGTGCATTGCTCAGCTTAAGGACGGCTACATCAAAGGAGACAGGACGAAACACATCCTGCCTAAGTTCTTCTTCACGCACGAGCTACAGAAAGCCGGCGAGATCCAAGTGGTACAAGTGCGTTCCAGTGACAACTCAACCGACCTATTCACTAAATCACTTCTGACTTGCACGTTCAGGAAGCTCACGCATCAGATTGGGATGCGTAAACTGAAAGACCTTCAGTGATGTTCAGAACAGGGGGAGTAATACGTGTTGTACTCTTTTTCCTTCACCATGGTTTTGTCCCACTGGGTTTTCCTGGTAAGGTTTTAATGAGGCAACATCCAAAGCGTATTACAAACTCTGTATGGTTATGACATCCAAGGGAGAGTGTTATAAATCATTTTATGGATATCCATAACCAGCCCATACTAGAGAGAGCCGGCGCCCTAGAGAGAGAGCCGGCGGCTAGAGAGAGAGAAACTCTAGTTTTTTTTCCTTGTTGGTTTATGATTTGTACTCTTTCCATTATTCTATGACGGTGTAATTCTCTATATATAAAATGCTCCTTATGTTTAAGAATAAGAATATACAGTTTCTATTCTAGTTTGACAACAATTTTTTCTTTCTTATACTTTTGTTATTAAAATTTTATGTATTTCACCCGTAGATGAGTACCTTTTATAACCAAAATATTGGCTTACTATAGAAGGTTTTTAATTAGTAATTGAATTGCTAAATTGGTCGAAACATATATTATCATTCCAAATTAGCTAAATACATAATGGTCAAAACATATATTATCAGTGGCGGATCCAGAAACGTTTTTAATTGGGGGCACAATACTTAAAATAACAAAAACAATTTTGAATCGGAGGCATTCTTTATGTTTTTTCACTAAACTACAAATAATTTCATCAAATCTTTCTAGGTTATTCAAGAAAAAATATAAAACAGTAGGGGGCAGATGACCCATACCATTACACATACATCCGCCCCTGTATATTATCATTCCCAAATTGCTAAATACATAATGGTCAAAACAAAATTGCTAAATACATAATGGTCACAACATATATTATCATTCCAAGATATGTTTTCTTTGCTCATATATTTCTTATTTAATGATTTCTAAAAAAATCGACAACATAAATTACTTACAATATTTAAGTTTGATATCACCTTTTGGTAAAAAAATAAGTCTGACTTTGGATAGTGAGTACCGATATCAATATCACAAAGACACAAATTACTGTATTCTGCTACGTGACATAATCTGTATTTTGAATTTTGCCGGTTAATCCCATGTGTATTAATTGAGAAGCATTTGAAAAATTAGAACATTAATTTTGTATTAATTAAAAAAAACCTCAAATTCTAGGTGTCACTCTAAATACCTTCTAAACTAGGATAAGACCTGCGCCTTGCGCAGGGTGAGTTTATTTATATATATATTATCGATAGTTTTTTTTATATATGTGATCATTTTATTTATATATATAAAATATTTTTTGTTGTTATTATATAATTTTTTTCCGATGGATCGGATCAATTTTTATTAAAAATAATGGAACAAAACTATAATTAATACATCATGGGTTGATCGGATTGGACATTAAACAAATTATAACATAAAAACCTTATTTTTTTCATCGAACACATTCTTGAAAAAAGTGAACAGTATTATCGAATTGATACATGTCATTTTAATGTTTTTAGTCGTCTACTTAAGGAAAACTTACATTTTTTGTAATTTAAAGTCGTTTTAAAAAATTCAAAATATAACATCTAAGAAAAAATCTAACATATAAGAAAAATCTAACATATAAGGTGTCCTCATTTTTGTATTTTAAAGTCGTTTTTTTTTAAATAACGTATAAGGTTTCCTCATTTTTGTAATTTAAAGTCATTTTAAAAAATTCAAAATATTACATATAAGAAAAAATCTAATTTTTTATTATATGGTTAATGTGATTGTTTATTTTTGTTAATAATATAAAATTAAACAAAATGAAGGAGGATGCAAAAATTGTTATCAAATCTTTATTATTCATAATCATTAATTGCCATATATATGTAAATCATATTAGGTAATTTCGTAGCTTTTATTTAGAGAACGAATACACACTTCTTATATTTTAGGTTAATATAATGTTCTCTAGTGGACATTAAACAAATTATGACATAAAAACCTTATTTTTTCCTCGAACACAATTTTGAAAAAGTGAATAGTATTGTTTTCACAGTTGAATTATTTTGATTTTTAACTTACATATGGTTTTGAAAGCTTTCAAATCAACCATCGAAATGATACATGTCATTTTAATGTTTTTAGTCGTATACTTAAGGAAAACTAACATTTTTGTAATTTAAAGTTGTTTTAAAAA
Organism: Brassica napus; assembly: GCF_020379485.1. Taxonomy (NCBI): domain Eukaryota; kingdom Viridiplantae; phylum Streptophyta; class Magnoliopsida; order Brassicales; family Brassicaceae; genus Brassica; species Brassica napus. The sequence goes on from NC_063448.1 coordinate 15,781,086, forward strand.
ATTCAAAATATAACATATAAGAAAAAATCTAACATATAAGGTGTCCTCATTTTTGTATTTTAAAGTCGTTTTTAAAAAAAAAAAACATATAAGGTTTCCTCATTTTTGTAATTTAAAGTCATTTTAAAAAATTCAAAATATAACATATAAGAAAAAATCTAATTTTTTATTATATGGTTAATGTGATTGTTTATTTTTTTAATAATATAAAATTAAACAAAAATGAAGAATGATGCAAAAATTGTTATCAAATCTTTATTATTCATAATCATTAATTGTCATATATATGTAAATCATATTAGGTAATTCTGTAGCTTTTATTTAAGGAAAGAATACACACTTCTTATATTTTAGGTTAATATAATGTTCTCTAGTGGACATTAAACAAAATATGACATAAAAACCTGAGAACTGGCCGGAATTGGATTGTCCTTGCCCTAGGGCGAGGTGAACCGGGCGCGGATCGTCCTCGCCCATGGGCGAGGTGACCTTGGTGATGGTCGTCCTCGCCCATGGGCGAGGCGAACGTGGTGCTGGTCGTCCTCGCGGACAAGTGAGAACGGTCCAGTTCTCAGGTCTTGACCTGTCTCTTTTCGTACCGATCTTTCCGGAGACCCTCGTCCATAAGTATTTGTATTCTTCCGATCTTTTTTTCGAGAAGAATTTGCTAAAATGATAATCTTAGCCGTTGATTTCGAGATAACCGTTTTCGACCCCAACAAACACTAATTTACCACGTAATATTACCAAACTTGCACAAATATATTAACTATGCATCTTAATATTTCATATAACAATTTAATTATTCCATTAATTCAACTAAATATTGAAATATTTGTAAAGCAAGATAATTAAAAATATATTTATAAACAAATTCCATAAGATTGTAATCTAATAAATTATTATAATATATTTTCAAAAATATAAATAATTACATAATCTTCTAACTATTATAAAATACCTGTTATGCATTAATATTAATTTAACTTAGACTTTTATACACAATATAAAATTTATAACGTTGATTTAAAATAATATAATATTAAATATTAAATTAAATAATAAATATAATTTAATTATTTAATATATTAATTAATTTGTAAATTTTAAAAGTAAATTAAAATATATATACGCAGGAAATAACCAAAATTCCTAGATTTTATGATAAACTTTAATTTATAAAAATATTATAAAATTAGAAATAAAATTAATTATAATTAGCTATAATTTATAACATACTTAAAAACTTTTAAATATTGAAAATTATATAAGTAACCATTTACTGGATAAAAATAAAATAAATTTACTAATATTTACTAATATCAACACTAAATGTAATGTGTATGTTATTACCTTGTTCTATAAATTTTATCAAAAATATAAATCAACATTAAATGTAATTATCAATGTCATATTTATCCATAAATCATGTCATCAATTTTAATAGTTATTCTACATTTTTAGTGAAAATGATTATAGAATGTGAAAGTGATGTTAGAAAGTGATTCTAAAAAAGATACTGACAAATCATTTCTCAAATAACATATAGCTGATGAAATGAAATAACACTAAAAATCTATTTTAAAGTTTAAAATATAAACGCATATTTTTTGTCAACAAAATATAAATACAATAAAATGCTAATATTTTATGTTGTCTATTTTAATATTTTTACCGTAAAACGCCGATGACATGAAATAAAATGTCAGATAGGACTATTGTAGTCAATTTACGTGATGGTATATCTCCAAACAGTCACACACCGTTTGTTACCCACCGACCTAATTTTGTTTTATTGTTTTTGTAGTCAAGTAAGGTTTAGTTTCTAAAAAAAATAAAATGAATTTCAAACGTCAATTATAGGATGACAGAAAATCATTTTTTTTAGATATAGATTCACCTATAAACGACAAAAGAAATATACTATTGATTTCTTTACCCAAAAAAAATAAAGATTCACCTACAGAAATATTTTTTGCGAAAAAAGTAGTTCGATTCGCTTTGGTCACTTTGTCGTACTATTTAAATGGATTAGTCGTGTATCCGCATGTAAGACCTCTTGGAACTAATCTCAAATTTAGAAATTTACCTACGGAAATATTTCATCCAAAATTTGACAAAAGTAACCATACAGTTTTATCATTTGCGAAAATAGAAAAATAAAATTTAGAATGTTTATAAAAAAAATGAGGAAATGATTAGAAGGAAAAACACCTCAGTCTTCAGAGCAATTTCAATGAAAATTTTTCAGCATGAAATTCTCAAAATACGTATGTGTATATATATATATTTAATTATAAATATCCTCAAAATTATGGAAAATCTAATCTAAAATATCTAAAAAGAAAATTTCAGTTACATTTTCCATTTTTAAATAACTATAATTAAATAATAATATTTAGAAATACATACATATATATGTATTATGAAAAATTTGTGTTCGGGAATTTTGGAATTATTCTCAAAAATCCAATTTCACTAAACATCTCATAACGATAAGCATGTCATCACTTCTTCTCTATCATACATTTTAGAAATAATCACAATCTAACATACTTTTTTCTACTCTCTGTTTACAATCTAACATACTTTGCACATGCGATGTACTCTTGGCAATGTCAATTACCCAAATGACCTTGAATAAGTTAAACATGTCGCAACTCTCTCTCATCTCTTTTCTCTGCACCTCTCTATCCCACCTCTCCTCTCTTAGATCTCTTCTTCCTTTTCTCCATCGACTACTCACTACAAGAAAACACATGCTTAACGACGAAAATTAACGAGGAAAAACAATCCTCGTAAATTTGCGTCGAGTTTACGACGAATTTACGTGAAAAACTAAAGTCATCGTTATTTCCTCGTAACGTAACGACAAAACTGTTTCGTCGTAAAGTGGATGTAACTTTACGAGTATTTTACGAGGAAAAACTATTTCCTCGTAAATACGACGTAAACTTTGCGTGGTATTTACGAGGGAATAGTTTACGTGTATTTAGCGAGGAAATTTTTGAATCCACCAACTTTATAGGTGTTACACGTTTTTTTTGCCCACCTAATTAATTTTCGTCGTAAATTCATAGCAAAATTACAACTACCAGATTCGAATTTTCCTATAAATATGGATGTTTAAACATCATTTTAAACACACCAACAACAAAAAACGTGAAAGAAAAAAAAATGGCTGGCTCCGGGAATATTTACGAGTTGCGGAAGTGGATGTATATGCATAGAGATGCTAACGGGAGAGTGACGAAAGAATACCTTGCGGGTCTGGAGACATTTATGCATCAAGCAGATTCAACACCGCTCGCCCAAGAAAGTGGTAAGATGTTCTGTCCTTGTCGGAAATGCAACAATTCGAAACTGGCAAACCGTGAAAATGTTTGGAAGCATTTAATAAATAGAGGTTTCACGGCAAATTACTATATCTGGTTTCAACATGGAGAAGGTTTTAATTATGATCAGAATGAAGCTAGTAGTAGTAATAGCAATTTTCAGGAAAAAGAACCGGTTGATCATCATTTGCATAATGAACATAGTTACCAGCAAGAGGAGATGGTAGATTATGATAGGGTTCATGATATGGTAGCTGATGCATTCGTAGCTCATGATGGAGATGAAGAACCTAATATAGATGCAAAAAAGTTTTACGAAATGTTAAACGCGGCGAATCAACCACTTTACAGTGGTTGTAGAGAAGGTCTCTCTAAATTGTCGTTAGCTGCTAGAATGATGAATATTAAAACTGATCACAATCTACCTGAAAGTTGCATGAACGAATGGGCGGACTTGTTTAAAGAGTATTTGCCGGAAGACAATGTGTCTGCTGATTCTTATTATGAGATTCAGAAACTGGTTTATAGTCTTGGGTTGCCTTCGGAGATGATAGATGTTTGCATCGACAACTGCATGATCTATTGGGGAGATGATGAGAAGCTAGAAGAATGTCGATTCTGCAAGAAGCCACGATTCAAGCCGCAAGGACGGGGACGTAATAGGGTACCATACCAAAGGATGTGGTACCTACCAATTACAGACAGATTGAAAAGATTGTATCAATCAGAGCAGACTGCTGGAAAGATGAGATGGCATGCCGAGCATACTCAGACGGATGGTGAGATGACTCATCCATCAGATGCAAGAGCCTGGAAACATTTCAACAAAGTACATCCAGATTTCGCTAGCAATATCCGGAATGTGTATCTCGGATTATGCACAGATGGATTTAGTCCGTTCGGAATGTCAGGGAGACAATATTCATTGTGGCCAGTCTTTCTTACTCCATACAACCTGCCACCGGAGATGTGCATGCAACGGGAGTTACTATTCTTGACCATATTAATACCTGGTCCGAACCATCCAAAAAGGTCCCTGGATGTTTTCCTACAACCACTGATAAAAGAGTTGAAGGATTTGTGGTCAACAGGGGTGAGGACGTATGACTGTTCAACGAAGACGAATTTTACGATGCGAGCGATGCTTTTGTGGACCATAAGTGATTTCCCTGCCTATGGGATGTTGTCTGGATGGACTACACATGGGAGATTAGCTTGTCCATATTGTAATGGAACGACAGATGCGTTTCAACTGAAGAATGGTAGGAAGACAAGTTGGTTTGATTGTCACCGTCGATTTCTTCCCATTGGCCATCCTTACCGAAGAAACAAGAATTTGTTTAGGCACAAAAGGGTTGTGAGAGACACTCCTCCTCCATATCTAACTGGAGAACAAATTGAAGCGCAAATCGACTACTACGGAGCTAACGAAACAGTTCGTTGGGGTGGTAATTGGCATGTCCCTCGTAATATGCCAGATTCTTACGGTGTTCATCACAACTGGCACAAGAAGAGTATATTTTGGGAGTTGCCATATTGGAAGGATCTTCTTCTGCGCCACAACCTCGATGTGATGCATATAGAGAAGAATTTCTTTGAGAACATCATGGATACAATATTGAATGTCCCAGGGAAGACAAAAGACAACATAAAATCGAGGTTGGACTTGCCGAATATTTGCTCAAGAAGCGAGTTACATATTAAAAGCAATGGACAAGTTCCCGTTCCGATATTCAGATTATTTTCAGAAAAAAAGTCGGTGTTGTTCAACTGGGTGGCATCAGAAGTGAAGTTCCCCGATGGGTATGTTTCGAATCTCTCTAGATGTGTTGAAAAGGGTCAAAAGTTCTCCGGGATGAAGAGTCATGATTGTCATGTATTTATGCAACGACTACTGCCCTTTGCATTTGCGGAGCTACTTCCAACAAACGTACATGAAGCACTTGCAGGTACGTAGTGTATTATATTACAATAATTTACAAAATAATATATGACTAACAATGTGTTTAATTTTTTTTGAATATAAAAGGCATTGGAGCATTTTTCAGGGATCTGAGCACACGCACTCTTAAAGAAGAAGTTGTGGAACAGCTTCAGGAGAACATTCCCATCTTATTGTGCAACTTGGAGAAGATATTTCCTCCCGGATTTTTTGACGTCATGGAGCATCTAGCTGTCCACCTCCCATATGAGGCATTGCTTCGTGGACCTGTACATTACGGATGGATGTATCAGTATGAGCGAGCCATGAAATATTTGAAGGGAAAAGCAAAGAACCTCGCCAAAGTTGAAGGTTCTATAATTGCTGGAAGTTTGACGGAAGAAGTTTCTCACTTCACATCGTACTACTTTGCGTCAAAAGTACGTACACGGAGAAGAGCTCCAAGAAGATATGATGATGGTGGTGTTGCGCCAACATATGCAGTTGCTGGTGTTCCAGACATCTTTAGCCAGATTGGGCGACTCGGTGGGAAGTGTAAAGAGGTTTGGTGGTCGAGTGAAGAAGACGCTCATAGTGCACACACATATATTCTACTCAATTGCGAAGATCCATTGATGCGTTATTTTGAAAGGTAACATATATTGACACTTCGAAACACATATAAGTATAATTAATTGTATAATTGCGAGAGATTCATTCCTATAAAATGTGATTTTACAGCCTATTTGTTTCTCAAGTCGAAGAAACATTTCCTGGTATATCCACAAGTGACGTAGACAAAAGGAAAGATCAACACTTCATTAAGTGGTTGCGGAATCAGGTACTAACTAAAACTTTTTTTCATACATTATCTGTATTTCATTAACATTCACTTTATTTTTGCAGGTTGATTATGACGACGACGATGCAGATTATCCTAAGTGGTTAGACGAAGTAATTCAATCTCCACTTGTAAAGGTCACCACATCACAGATGTATTTCACACGAGGCTATACTTTTCATACATATGACTATGGTAGACAGCGGGCGACCAGTAACTATGGAATATGTGTGAAAGGGGAAACAGATTTCTACGGGATCTTGACGGAGATTATTGAAGTCGAATTTCCAGGGATACTGAAGCTGAAATGCGTCCTCTTCAAATGTGAATGGTTCGACCCCGTCGTCAACAGAGGTGTTCGGTCTAACAAATTCGGTGTAGTTGATGTCAACGGTGGACGAAGGTACAACAAATTCGAGCCTTTCATCTTAGCTTCACAAGCAGACCAAGTTAGCTTCCTTCCATACCCTCGGATGAGAGATTCAGGTATAAATTGGTTAGCAGTGATCAAAGTTACACCTCGAGGACGAATCATCAGTGGAGAAGAACCACCATTGCAAGAAGAACAGATAAATGAAGTCGAGGAACCTGAACAAGAAATTGATGACATCCTTCTCATTGATCCGCATAATCACGAGTACGAAGATCTTACCGATGATGCCACAGACGAAGCTGTTGAAGACGAGTTTAATGAAAATGATGATGTTTCTAGTGATGACGAGAATGTCGATGTATCCGATTGATGTATTTGTTTTATGAATAAGATGAGGGAGTTTGTTTTAGGGTATGGGGTTTGGGGGTTGGGGTTTCGGGTTTCTGATTCTAGGGATTTAAACATAACGCTCGTTAATTCCACGTAAGCACAAATCGTCGTAAAGTCCACGCAGGATGAAATCGTCGTAAAGTCCACGTAGGATGAAATCGTCGTAAAGTCCACGCATGATGAAATCGTCGTAAAGTCCACGTAGCATAAAATCGTCGTAAAGTCCACGTAAGACAACGAGGAAATAACGACGAAACCTAAAATTAAATATGGGGTTTGGAATATATGAAGTAGAAAATTAAAGATGGGGGTTTGGAATATATGAAGTAGAAAATAAGGAATATGGGGTTTGGGGTTTCGGGTTTCGGGTTTCAGGTTTCGGGTTTGGGGTTTGGGGTTTCGGGTTTCAGGTTTCGGGTTTGGGGTTCTAGGGATATATGAAGTAGAAAATTAAAGATGGGGGTTTGGAATATATGAAGTAGAAAATTAAAGATGGGGATTTGGGTTTCGGGTTTCGGGTTTGGGGTTTCGGGTTTCGGGTTTCGGGTTTCAGGTTTCGGGGTTGGGGTTTCGGGTTTAGGGTTTCGAGTTTCGGGTTTCGGGTTTGGGGTTTCGGGTTTTGGGTTTCGGGTTTCGGGGTTGGGGTTTCGGGTTTCGGGTTTGGGGTTTCGGGTTTCGGGTTTGGGGTTTGGAATATATGAAGTAGAAAATTAAAGATGGGGGTTTGGAATATATGAAGTAGAAAATAAGGAATATGGGGTTTTGGGTTTCGGGTTTGGGGTTTCGGGTTTCGGGTTTGGGGTTTGGGGTTTCGGGTTTGGGGTTTCGGGTTTCGGGGTTGGGGTTTCGGGTTTCGGGTTTGGGGTTTCGGGTTTGGGGTTTGGGGTTTGGGGTTTGGGGTTTGGGGTTTCGGGTTTGGGGTTCTAGGGATTTAAACATAACCCTCGTTAATTCCACGTAGGATGAAATCGTCGTAAAGACCACGTAAAAAGATTTAAACATAAATCACGTTAATTCCACGTAAGCAAAATCGTCGTAAAGTACACGTAAAGAAAAACACGGGCCTTTGTGATTCCTCGCCATTTCCTCGTAAAAAAAAACACGGGCCTTTGTAACTGCTCGCTATTTCGTCGTAAATTTACGACGAATTTGCGACGATATGTAATCTTATATATACACCCGACCGCTCACTCTTTCTTTCCTCTCTACTTCCTCTCTACTTCCTCTCCATTTCGTAGCAATGGTAAGCCTCTCTGATTCCTCTCTAATTTGGTTAGTTTAGGATATATTAGGTGGTTAGTATAGGGAATTTAGATAGGTTTGCGGATTTTATGTTATTTAGTGTTGATTAGGTGGTTAGTATAGGGAATTTAGATAGGTTTGCGGATTTTGTGTTGTTTAGTGTTGATTATGTGGATAATGTTGGGAAATATATTGTTGATGTTAATTTTAAAAATTTCATTTTTTTTCCAGGTTCGAAAAGGAAGACTTACTGCCCATTACAGAGAGATCTTCGGTGAGCCGGGTAGTCGTTTAGACCCGGCCTCTTCTTCCGCTCCCAGTTCTTCGGGCCAAGAGACTGTCCCCGAGACTCAGTACACTCAGAGAGTCTCTGGGTCTACTTCTTCTAGTGCACCATCGGCTCCTCATGTGCCTCCTCCGATGCCTCCTCCTGTGCCTCCTCCGATGGCACCTCCGATGGTCGCTGATATTCATCCTGATCTGATGGTGCCTCCGAGTGCTCCTTACTCGCAGTACACGGTAGAGGACATTCTCAGTCTGCCAGGCAGAGAAGGTTTACCAGTCATCGACCCAGACCGACCGGACGGAACGTTGTGGTATGTTGCATTATTTTTTTTAATTCGTTTAAATATCTTTTATAACATTAAAAAATAATTTATATTTTAAATTTGTATTTTCCAGGTGGGGGGTTGACGGATGTCTTGCATCGGACGTAACCGACACGATCAAGGGTTACTTCTCCATGGCACATCCAAACTGGAGTAAGACGCCTCACTACGTCAGAAAGACGTGGTTCAAAATTTACGCTGTAAGTTTCTATTAATTAATTATATATTTTTTAATTTTTTCATGATTTATATATATACTTTCTAAAAAACTAATTGTTAATTTATTTTTTCCAACAGCAAAAATATAATTGGGCTTTGGGGATCACTGAGAGGGTGAGGAAGAAGTTTAACGCGAAAGCGAAAGTTCGCTTGTTGGACACGGTCTCCAACTGGAAGGGTGACTGGATCGTGAAGGGGTATGAGCGTGGCAAACCCGCTGAGCTCACCACGGACGTGTGGGATGGCCTCATCCGTTATTGGCGCCTTCCTGATTTGATTAGAATCGCCCAGGCTTGCTCTAACTCCCGTAACACGGTCGATGAGCACGGGAACGGGCCGATGCTTCACACTACGGGCCAAAAACCCCACGCCGGTGTCCGTTTGGAAATGGTAATTAAATATTTTATTAAATAATTTTTTTAATAATTATATTAATTTATTCTAACTTTCTTAACTGTTTTTTAGGCCAAAGAGACGGGACATCTCCCGTCTCTTATGGAACTTTACGAGAGGACCCACAAGAACAAGGCGGGCGTATTTGTAGATGGCAAGTCCGAGCAAATCTACAACGACGTAGTTGCTCGGGTTGAAGACCGCCAGACTCAGCTGACCCAGCAGTCTACCGACGGATTACCCGTCACCTTATCCACACTTGAAGTGGATAAGATTTACGAGGAGGTAAATTTTCAAAAAAAAAAAATTTTAATTATTCATTTAATTTAACTTTAAATATTTACTTACAATATTTATTTTTTTGTTTTTAAGGTTGTCCCTAAAAAAAAGGGACGGACATTGGGTATTGGTTCCGTCAACGATGTTCCGAGAGCGACATCGTCTTATGGTCAGCGACGGGATGATGAAGTCACGGAGCTGCGTAGAGAGTCCGCTCAGCTGCGTAACGAGTTGACCGCGACAAAATCTCGTATGGGTGGAGTCGAGGGCTTCTTAGACGTTATTGCGGCCACAAATCCGGAATGGGAGTCCATGTTGAGGAACATGCGACAACAACATCCCATTCATGGCGAGTCATCCGGAGACGTACATAACGAGGCGGATGTTACGAGGAGGAGTGATGAATTCTACCGGGCGATGAACGACCCTTAGTTTTTTTTTGTTGTTGTATTATATAAATTCAAAACTTATTATTTATAAAATATTTTCATATGAATTTATTTTTATTTTGAATTTTAATTTATTATTAAATTAAATAATTTTAATTATTTTTTTATTATATTTTAAAATTCTGTAAAATAATAAAAACGAAGTAAATTCGTAGCTAATGTACGACCTCTTTACGTGGAAATCTTACGAGGAAATGACGAGAAACAGTTTACGAGTATTTTACGAGGAAGTATTTACGAGGAAATAACGAGGAAATGTTTACGACCATTTTACGAGGAAATTATTTCGTGGTTGTTACGTGTATTTTGCGAGGAAAATCTTTCAAGGTATTTACGTGTAGATTACGAGGAACTGTTTTCGAGTTATTTACGAGGAATTGTAGCGACGTCCTTACGAGGAATTGTAGCGACGTCTTTACGACGAATCGTTCTACTTCGTCTTTACGACGAAATATATTCCTCGCTAAGTTACGACGAATTAGCGAGGAAATATGTGTTACGACGGACGTGTAACGAGCAAACGCGTTTCCTCGCTAATTCGTCGTAAAGCCTCTTTTACGACGAAATAACGAGGAAAACCGTCCTCGTTAAGATTATGTTTTCTTATAGTGACTTCTTCGACGAGTCTACATCCACTGACGACAACACATCAGCGGAGATTGTTGTCGTTGAAGGCGGATCACCCTGTCCACAACCACACCATCATAAGGTGTTCTCATATCTGACGGATGTTGTTGTGGTTGGATGCATATTCTTGCGGTTGGAAACTGAGAACCCTATCCAAACCACACCATCGTGTGGTGTTCTTAGATTTTACGGTACCTTAGATGATTAGATGTGTATTGTTGTGGTTGGAAGCGGATAATTGTTCATAACTACACCATCGTGTGTGTTATCAGATCAAGTTTCGAGTGGTGAAAACAGAGAAACAAGGAACAAATTACTATCATAAGTCTGACTTTGGATAGTGAGTACCGATATCAATATCACAAAGACACAAATTACTGTATTCTGCTACGTGACATAATCTGTATTTTGAATTTTGCCGGTTAATCCCATGTGTATTAATTGAGAAGCATTTGAAAAATTAGAACCTTAATTTTGTATTAATTAAAAAAAACCTCAAATCCTAGGTGTCACTCTAAATACCTTCTAAATTCTATTTCAAAGAATTCTAAAGCATCTAATATAAAGTATAGTTTAATCTAATGGTGTCACATTATTCCATAATTATATAACACTAGAGAACATTATATTAACCTAAAATATAAGAAATGTGTATTCTTTCCTTAAATAAAAGCTACGGAATTACCTAATATGATTTACATATATATGGTAATTAATGATTATGAATACTAAAGATTTGATAACAATTTTTGCATCCTTCTTCATTTTGTTTAATTTTATATTATTAAAAAAATAAACAATCACATTAACCATATAATAAAAAATTAGATTTTTTTCTTATATGTTATATTCGGAATTTTTTAAAATGACATTAAATTAAAAAAATGAAGAAACCTTATATGTTATATATTTTTTTTAAAAACGACTTTAAAATACAAAAATGAGGATACCTTATATGTTATATTTTTCTTATATGTTAGATTTTTTTCTTATATGTTATATTTTGAAATTTTTAAAATGACTTTAAATTACAAAAATGTAAGTTTTCCTTAAGTATACGACTAAAAACATTAAAATGACATGTATCTGTTCGATAGCTGATTTGAAAGCTTTCAAAACCATATGTAAGATAAAAGTCAAAATAATTCAACTGTGAAAATAATACTGTTCACTTTTTCAAGAATGTGTTCTAGGGAAAAATAAGGTTTTTATGTCATAATTTGTTTAATGTCCACTAGAGAACATTATATTAACTTAAAATATAAGAAGTGTGTATTTTTTCCCTAAATAAAAGCTACGAAATCACCTAATATGATTTACATATATATGGCAATTAATGATTATGAATAATAAAGATTTGATAACAATTTTTGCATCCTTCTTCATTTTGTTTAATTTTATATTATTAAAAAATGAACAATCACATTAACCATATAATAAAAAAAATTAGATTTTTTCTTATATGTTATATTTAGAATTTTTTAAAATGACATTGGTATTAGGAGTGTTCAGGCTCCTAAGACAAATGTTGTAGTATAGTGATTGTCGAACCAGTTCTGAGGGAATTCGAAGCAATGAGAATGCAAGTACTCACTTAATCTAAGTGCAACCAATGATTTAGATGAGTTTTAAACTACTACTAATACTAGAAAGCGATTACAGAATGATACTTTCTATTTAAGGGAAAAGAGAACTCATGGGCATAGAGATTAGACCTTGGGTGATCAAGTATCAAACTAAGGATGACAAACGATCAATCAAACTATCAACCTTAAGCTTAGACACAATCTTAAACAAACTCTAAGTCTAGATGAATGTTCATTTACTAACATATCTCAAGCATCAAATGTCTTTGGTTGAATAATATGAAAGCAATCATTACTAACAAGTCTATTGGCTATCTTAACACCGTTAACAACAAATGTCTTTGGTAAAGTATGTTAAAAGCTTAGGAGAGTTGTCTCAGGCATTTCATCAAACACCTTGTGGGTAGGAAATGCCTATCGATCAACTTTTGAGTGGCCAACTCAGAAGATGCATTATGAATACTCTACTAGCAAGGAACAAGAATGATCTACACTAAAACATCCTAGAACTAACCTAATCACCCTTGATCTCCCTACCCTATGAATTCAAAAGGTGATTACTCACTAATCTCCATGATTCCTCTTAAACCTATATTGGATTTCAGATTAATCATGTAGAGAAATAGACAAGAAATCAACAAGAACACCAGATCAAAGCAATGAAATCTGAATCAGAATAAGTTTAACTAGTTGTTCTTCTCCAGAAAAGAGATTGTTTTCTAGTGGCTTACAAAAGTACTTAAAACATAGGTTTTCAGAAGTAAAAACGTGCATAATGAAATGACCAAAAGGCCCCTAGAAAAACATGAGTTCGACAGGCAAATAGACACGGAGCGACCTCGACACGTCGCTGCGAGAGGTCGCTCCCGGGTCGTTTCTTCGCGAGCGACCTAGCTGTGTCGCTCCGAAGACGTCGCTCCCGGGTCGTCTCCTTGCGAGCGACCTGGCTGTGTCGCTCTGAAGACGTCGCTCCCGGGTCGTCTCATCGCGAGCGACCTGGCTGTGTCGCTCTGAAGACGTCGCTCCCGGCTTCGTTTTGTGTCGTCTCGCCATGGAGACGCGAGCGACCTCGGAGCGTCGCTCTGGCCAGGTCGCTCCGGGATGTGTGTCACAGCGACTTCACGGCGTCGCTCCGGTGAGGTCGCTATGGTGCGCTGCTCGTCCGTTGATCGCTTTAAACACTTCTTTTGAGCTCCAAATGCGCCCAAATGTCTCCAGGAACTCCATGTGGTACTCCAATACCTAATAGAGACATATGTATGCAAAATGCAACCTAGATATGGCTAAACCCTAATCTATATGATGAAAATGCACATGAATAAATGGATAAGACAATGTAAATATGCAAGATATCAGACATTAAATTACAAAAATGAGGAAACCTTATATGTTATATTTTTTTTTAAAACGACTTTAAAATACAAAAATGAGGACACCTTATATGTTATATTTTTCTTATATGTTATACTTTTTCTTATATGTTATATTTTGAATTTTTTAAAACGACTTTAAATTACAAAAATGTAAGTTTTCCTTAAGTATACGACTAAAATCATTAAAATGACATGTATCAATTTGATGGTTGATTTGAAACCTTTCAAAACCATATGGAAGATAAAAGTCAAAATAATTCAACTGTGAAAACAACACTGTTCACTTTTTTCAAGAATGTGTTCGATGGAAAAAATAAGGTTTTTATGTCATAATTTGTTTAATGTCCAATCCGATCAACCCATGATGTATTAATTATAGTTTTGTTCCATCATTTTTAATAAAAATTGATTTGATCAATCGGAAAGAAATTATATAATAACAACAAAAAATATTATATATATATAAATAAAATGATTAAATATATAAAAAAATTTATCGATAATATATATAAATAAATTCACCCTGCGCAAGACGCAGATATTATCCTAGTACATGACTAATGGAGATACAAACCGATTGTGATAATTAGAGTTTTGATTTCAATATAACCAATCCACAAGTCATGGATTAGATATGTACGTGTGGGTAATACATGATTACATGAGTACTCACATCCCAAGATTTGAAAGAGATAAAACACAGTTTCAAATTTTAAACGAGATTAATAATCTGTATAGCTAGAGAAGACTCTCCCATTATTCTTACTAGTATATTTTCAAAAACTAATGCAAGTTCTTTAAACGTCCAAAGATTAGCATCCATTTATAAAACTGCTTATATCCACAAGGACCACAATGTTCTTTTTCGTACCAAAAAGTCATTTTAAGAATATATGAAGTTAAAGAAAAAGAAATCAATCAACATAGGTTTGGACGACGAGGACGAGGACGAGAAATCTACGAGTCGGATCTTCTGCTTCCGTTGCTATAGCAACACAAATATATATGTCCACTGGTCTTCAAAGACTTCTTGGAACCCATCAAAATTCTGTATCTTTAACCGATCTATCCAGTGATGGATTACATCCACCAAGTTTTCACTCTCTCCTTCAAAGATTACCTCTCTATAGACTTCAATTCTTATGCATTGAAACAAGTAGCACCAGCTGGAGTATATGTTATATTATATGCGACATTTTTAAAAATCGTGTAAGAAAAATTCAAATCCGGCCCTATTTCTAAAGATTGAACTTGTTTAATGAAATTTAAAAGATAACACTAATGATATACATTTATACGTTCTGAATCGCAAGTGTCGACTCCTTTGTTTTGTTGTTAAAACCAGCCCAGGAGAAAGTGAAGTACAAAGCTGACCAATGTAAGTAATGCAATATTGCAGTGCAACTAAAGCATGATGGATCGAGACCACTGAAACTCAAAACCGCAAGTGAAAATCTAAAGGACGTCCACAGGTTCAACTCATTCTTTCTTATCTCACGGACAGCTTTTTTCTTCTTTGTTGGGCTTAATTCTCTAATATGGTTTAACAAAATAAAAAGCAAGTCTGTGTATATATTCAACTCTCTCTTTTATATCTCCTTCTCTATTCAGACGCATGCGACCGAAAGTAGGTCAGACACACTGATAAGTGAGATAACAATGTGAAAACACAAGAGAAACCAAAAGGCATTGAGACTTTGAGAGCAACGTTTAAGTGGGATGTGGCAATTCGTGGAAATTTTGGGGCTTTAAACATTTATTAAGAACATTTCTATTTTTTTTTTCATGAATATAACGGAGGAATAAACAGATATATATATAAGAGCGTGAAAAGAGTACAGTACTACTACATAAAACCCACAAATACAATTCGGAAATATGAAACTTTATGCTTCAATTGTAGAAAAGAAATTAGAAGCAAAAATTGTTTATTATTTCATTGTGAAATCTGACTTTAGAATCTCTATGTATTATAATCTAAGCATTTGATAAGTCATCAATCCAAAATAGCAATTAAGAAGCAAACATATTCACCCCCTAAATATACTAGATCGTTTTTCGGCGCTACGCGCGGATAATATACTTTTATTTTTTTTTCTCATATTTTATCATATGTAAATTATCATCTTAATTTTAAATTAATTGTGTTTATATGATCAATTACAACTTACTATTTTTACTTTCACGGTAAATCTTTTGTATAAATGAAGAAATTTAGTTTTAAAATTTTATTTAAATTAACGTTTTAAAATTTTATTTATATTAATCTCAAATAAGTTTCTATTATATGAAATGAAAAAGAGTTTGAATTACTTTTCTTTTATTATATTTGGCAAACTTTACTTCTGTATAAGATTTGAAACATTTTAGGGATCAAAATTTCATATAAGTAAACACATCAGAACAAAAAAATTTGTTCAATAATGCACCTGAATTTATTATTATTGTTTTACGTAAATTTTATAAAATCGATGATTAATAACTGTTTTAGAACCGAAACCGTTTAAAATTTGTCTATGCATTATTAAATAGTAAAAATATTAAATTATAAAATAATATTAATATTAATTGGAAGTGGCGTACTATTATTAGTGACCAATAATTTACATATAGAAAAATAATTGATCCGTACTTTGATATTTCTTAGAAAAATTATTTATTCAGTAGATGAAAAAAAAGAAACAAAATAATAAGAATATGCCAACTTATATTATGTTTTTAAAATAAAATAAAAAGTAAAAATAAATTAAAAAATAGTATAAATATTTTTTAACATTGTTAACGCCGTCATCAAAACAATAAACTCTAAGTCTTAAACATTAAACCCTAAAACTAAACTTTAAATTCTTGGATAAATCCTAAACCCTTGGGTAAACCCTAAATCCTTGGGTAAACTCTAAACCCTTTAGTAAACCCTAAACTATAGGGTAAATCCTAAACCCTAGGGTTTAGGGCTGAGATTTAGAGTTTTGCTGACGGCATTTAGGATTTAGTGCTTAGTGTTTATGATTTAGAGTTTAGGATTTACCCAAAGGTTTAGAGTTTAATGGTTAGACTTTAGAGTTTAGTGTTTTACTGACAGCGTTAATAATGTTTTTTTAAAAAGTCATTTTTTTGCAACTAGTACTATTTTTTTAATTTATTTTTATGTTTTTTTTATTTAAAAAACATAATATAACTTAGCAAATTTTTGTTATTTTGCTTTTTCTAAGAAAAAATTAAATATGATATGATAGGCTATAATTTGTTGGTGAACCTACGCCCTCAAGGGTAAACCAAAAAAAAAAAAAACTCTTCTTAGAATGTGTAAATGTTGTTTTTGTAAATTTGTTCTAATATAATTTTGATAACATTATAGTAAATAAGTCTTATTTGGCGCTGGACTTCTGTAAATTAAAACACAATTATGGATAAATTGTTTTCTAATTAAATACAACGCATAATATTGTATGAAACAAAATTTCTTTTGAAAAAATAAATTTAAATATATGGAAGGAAAAAAACATTAGAAGCTGCAATTAGACATGAACATCTTTTTCTAGAATTTTTGGAGAAACAAATGTATATTATGATTCCTTAGAGAATTTTAATTTTTGCTTTTACCCCAAATTTGATATCATTATTTAAATTTATCTTTAAGAGATAACTATTTTCATAAATACTTTAAATCTCTGAAAAGCTAAAACTGACATTATAAATCATTTCAAAATGTTTAAAATCATTTATAAAATGTTTATAAAGGTTCATAAATTCAACCCCAATCCATAAATAATCTACTGATATTAAAAGGAGTATATCCTTTATATTTATAGACTTACTTTTTATTTTTAAAAAATTAACTGAGATACTAAGGCAGCATAAAACAAAAATAGGAAAACCATAGGAATAATTCATGAAAATTTTCTTTCTCTCTTAAGCTATGTCAAGTCCAAAAGATGGAGAAAAACGACATGTGTAACGGCCACATTGCTGGAAACTAACTCCTTTGTTGTTCCTGGGAGCTAGACGACGGCCATTGGTTTTTGTTGATATACTTATGGCAGAAAAGATACAGCCGAGACCTTAAAAGACATGGTAGGAAGGTCAGATCCATTTACTTATCTCATCATCACTTTTTTCTTCTGACCATACTTCTTTTTTTTACTGAGATATGAATTGCCTTCTATGTTGAAAGTTTTTTACTTTGATAGCACTCGCTTGCTCGTCTCCATATAACTGAAGAGAAACAATGTTCTAAACTTTGCACATTAGCTCAAGCTGTTCAAGACCAATTCCAGGATCACCGGGTGGAGCTGCATAAGATTTTGGTTTTTCAACACCTGAGGACACCAGCTAAGGTATATAAAGACTTTTTACTCCACATAAATAACCAGATAATGCAGAGTACACACACATACAATAAGCGTGAATTACCTTGCTAGCAAGTTCACACCCCATATCCGTGAAACGATTAGTAGCCTAGGAAAGAAAATAAAAGAGCATTCGTTAATCAGTAAGAAGATCTATGTCACATAAAATGGATAGAAAGTTTGAGAGAGAAGAATAAAGTTTGAAAGTCTTTTGAATCTCACAGTAAAGGCTTAAAGTTTACAGATAAAATGACAGTATGTGCAGAAGCATATAGTTAGAGGTACTCAGTGTTAGAAGAAAGCATACACAAAGCACATTCCAAGAACACAAATATGCAAACCCAAATTTGGAAATGTAGATGAAACGAAGTACTGAGCTAGGTTTGCTATCACTAATGGAACCATTGATTACAAACCTTTTTAGAATGCCCATGACAGAGATCACAGAAGAAACACTCAACTGGAGTGCACCTTCCCATAGATCTGCAATTGAGACGAATTTTTTTAAGCCCTTCCATGGTATCAAACGCATTGGAAAACATCAGATGATGTACCTCCCAAGTTGGAAACAGTACGTATGGTAGCATTAGATAGGCAACAAAGTCAGTGTTTCATTAAAACCGTATCAGTTCTTACCTCTTTGTGAACTCACTGATTTCAAGGAGATCAGTGTCAAAGTAAAACTTTGTTGTTGGTGCGGAGTTGAGATACAAGTAACGTAGAAAAATTCAAGAGTTTCAAGAGAAAGCGTATTAGGCAAATATATGTACATATATGTATTAGCTAAAAAAGTAAACAAACACATGACTCTTAAAGGAAAGGGGAAAAAAGCTTAAAGTAGATGGCTACAATACTGAAGTTAGTGTCAATATAATAGGAATCTTTTTAGTACCTCTCAGAGATGTGGAACATAAAGGAATTAGGTTGCTGTTTTCTGGTAGTGTAGAATGAGAAACACATGAGGTCTGGCTTCCAGCTTATATGAATTACACCAAGTGGTGGACGGGACCGCCGGAATCTTTCAACATGGGAATGGTTTTCTAGTGGAATGTAGAGATCTTATTTGAAAATAATATCCATGCATCCTCTGATTTCTCTTTGGTAGACAAAATGAGTAGACTAAGTAAACACTTTGCTGCTCCGGGCCATATATATCCACAGTCTTTGACTTGCTATGACATTATGCCACCTACACCGAAAGTACTTATGGCTCTCTCTCTCTCTCTTCTCCGTTTTGGGCTTTTCTCATTTTACCTTCCTCGTTACGTCATTGTGCATCTACAGTTTTAGAAAGCAACTGAAGAGAAAAGAATAGTTGGTTTAATAGTACAGGACTATCAATTGCTCCTAGAATCAGCTTCTCAGATGTAACGGCAGCAAACATATTCGAAAGTAAAGAATCTTTCTTACCGATCATCAGGAGCAGCTGTAATGGCTGACTGAAGTATGATTCAGCTGACGGTATGTGTTTGATCTTTGATGCTCGATGCTCGTTTTTTTGCTGCATGAACTGAGTTATGTCGTTGAGAACCATCCGTCCAACCAGATTTACCAATGGAATCAAAGGAACCTCCACAGACACGTTAACATCTAAGCTCCTTTCCTGCAAATCAATTCAAAGATCCATAACTATCACAACTTTTTCAGTAGACTTCAAGACAGTTTTTGACTCTCTGAACGAAGAACCTTTAAGACATCATTGCTTTGTAGGCTTCTATAGCTATTCTCCTAGGAAATAATAAATAATAATTTCAAAATAAACCAAAATTTTGCGGGAGAAGCAAGCATCACCTCAGATGCTTGAGCTTTGACATACATAAGAACAAAGAGAAATAAAAATCAACAGAAAATTACAGAAGCTTTACTCTCAAACCATACATATTTGTCTCACTGTTAAAAACAACAACAAAAACTGCTACACCTTATGCTCTTCTGAGGTGTGATAAGTGGTTGGTTCAAGTACATTTGACCAATTTTAGAATAATCTGTACAATTTAGTATTATATTAAAAATGTCAGATGCTTGAACTTTAACTAACTAATGACTAATCCCCTTCACACAAACCATGACTAGCTAAAAATGAGTAGCAGACGAAAGACACGAAACTACAAAATACAAACTTAGAAATCAGAAGGTGGATAACAAAATAAGGCAGAAAACAATATATGATGGCTTACAAACAATGCTTTGTATAGATCTAGATGCGTCGATGGCCTTTTCCTTTCCACAATTGTCACCAAATATCCGATCTAACCGAACATGTGGCCTCCGATCATCTTCTCCTTCTTCCTTTTCTCTCCACTTTTCCGGGCTGAATAGATCTCCGATCTGTTTTGAGGTACTCAAAGTTTTGTCGAGATCCAATTGTTTAGCGAAATCTCCCACAAACCGCAGAGGATTTCGTTAGCGATTACGATTCCTTAAACGTTAGAGAAGACGACGATGGTAGCATTGATGATAGAGATAACGGTGGAAAATAGAATGCAAAGAAGATCGATTCTTCTTCTTCTTTTTTTTTCCATTTAATATACAACCAATGCTTACGTGGCAAAGCCTTATAACATCATTGGGTGATTTTTCCATCTGACCTCGAGAATCTATCTGAAGCTATTATTCTGTTTTTACTAGTTGTTTGATCCTAAAGCAGTGGCGATGTTAATAACAGCCTGAACTATCATTACCAAACAATATACAATCGTAAAAAAAGCATCCGATTCCCACCATCTTCAGTAATAAGATTGCAAAAGAGTTTACTTATTTTCAGGTGAGATTCAAAAGTTTGCGTGGGTGGTTAATTTTTAGTTAGGGCATGCTCAAGTGATATCGACTAAAAAATAAGTGATATCGACTGTTGATATTTTTTTGGACCGTCCTAATCCAAGAAGAATAAACTATTGAAAATGAAATTGAATGAGGAATAAGAGACAGCTTATCATTACTGGAACCTTCCATGACTAGACTCTAGTTAGGGTCCGGAACTTTGCTTCTCATGAACTCCTACTAGATCATGAACGATTTTTGTTTTAAACGACTCAGACCTTTCTTTTTTTTCTCGAATCATCAGACCTTTCAAATGCCTTTAAAAAATCGTTACCGTTCTATACACTCCATTTTCAAGAACATGTTAACTAACATTATATTTTCAAAGAAAAAATCTGCAAAAAGGGAGAAAACTGCTTTATTATATATGAATATTAGATCGAATATATAGTTGGTATGCTTAAAGCATAGTTTATATTTGACGTAAAACGATATCTTATATCGCTTACTAAACACAATAAACTATTGCGATATAGTTATATAGTCTTAGTTTGATTTAAAAATTGTGAGAATCAAGAGGGAACAAAAAGTCTACAATTTTGACTAAGAAGAAGCAGGCCCATCCACTTCGACGAAGAAATCGGATTGTTTGGCTATGCTAGAGTTGACCGGTTGGCCTGTTTCGCAGAAGCAAAGAAAAATGAAACAAATCGGGTCAAGATTGCAATTTCGTTTTCATAGAAGACTTGTTAAATAAGTTTTTTGACCATATGAAGTCTTGTAATTTTAATGCGTCAGCTTACACCACTCGTATATGAATGTCTCTACTCCTGGCTCCGGTTAAGGGTGGACAAAATATATGTAAATTTTGAATCGATCTATTTTCCGTTTCGATTTGACCTAAAAAATTAGATATCCTATCCATAGCTATACGAATCAAACCAAATACTAAAATTCAATATCCGTCAAAAACGAAACAAATCACAAATACTAATACTTTTATAAACGGATATCCGATATGATCCGTTATATACATGTATATAACATTATATATATAAATAATATAGTTTTTATATCTCTATATAAGTTTATAATATTTTTATTCACTAAATTAATGATTTAGTTATTAAAAGTATTTAGCTTTTTAAAATAAATTGTAATGTAATATTATTGTTTTATTTTTTTATTATTTTTTACGGACGAATCAGATATTCGGTAAAAATATTGATTTTTTCGAATATTCAGAATACCGATTACCCAAAAAATTGCGGATTAAATCAAATAAAAAATTAACTATTTGTGTAGAGAAACGCATCATGGATATCCTTAAAATTCCGGATATCCACTCCCGCCATCCTTAGCCCGGCGGAAGCAAATGGCATGACCGGACTCGTCAATGTTAAGTAACTTCCACGAGAATAGTCTTTTCCACAAGTGTGATACCGCGTCCGCGTCGGGCATTAAAGTTAATGAGGGGCCATTACTACGTGTATTAAATACTATATTAATATGAGTTGTTTCGTTTCAGCTTAACAAATAAAAACAAAATCTCTAAGTGCTATGATAATACCTTTTGTTACACACCTACACGTTCATATATTTTCATTTTTTATAAACAAAAAAGATCTCGTTCGTATAGATATATATTTTTTTTTTTTGTCAATGGTTAATTATGCTATTATAAACTATGAAAAATATTACAAGACGATTCTACATCTAACAATTCTACATTCCTTATGTGGATTCACGTATGACTGGATCATCTTCAACCGTCCTATGAAATCCATGTCTGACGGTACTCCTTACGCCATGCCGACCTCCTGGTGTAGAAATATTAATGAATCTTTAGTCAAACCACTGGACTAAAGAAGCTTTCATTCGTACATACATGCATATCTATCATATGTTTTTGGTAGTCTTTTCCTTCTGATACGATGCAATGAATTTCTATTTTACTTATATACAACATCGTGGCTTTTATTCTGTCTCCGACTTCTGAAGTTGTTGATAGTCAAAGAATGTTCCGAAGTTTCCCAAGCTTATTTGACCTTTTTTTCTTTAAATAGTGATTCCATTTTATTTGTTCAAAATAAAATTAAAAATGATTGGGACAATTAGGCATGGGCATGAATCAGATATCCGGGTTTTTGAAGGTATTTGTGATTTGCTTCGTATATCACAGATATCTAATTTTTCTATTTGCTTTGATTCGAAAAAATACAGATATTCAGAAAAACGAATATTCGAAAAATAAATAGATATTTGCGGATATTTACGAATACTTACGGATATCTCATATGTTTTGATTAATACAAATATCTTAAAATTTTGATACAAATTTTTTTTGTAAAATATTTGTTTGCATGATATATATGATAAAAATTAAAAGAAGTAATGAATCTACATATTTTGTAAAAAATTTTGAACTTAGTTAACAATTATAAAAACATAAAACTTAAGAAAAAATTATAATTATCATAAAAATGTTCTCTTCCTTTTATGTAATACTTTTATATAAGTAATAATGTGAATAGAATTTATCAAATCATATGTTAGAATAATAATTATATAATTTTATACATTAAAAACTTTAAATATAATCAAGATATACATGTATTTATATATTGCTGGATCGGATCGGATATTCGCTTTCCAAAATTTTAATATTTGTGATTTGCTTCGATTTTAACTGATATTGATTTTAGTATTTGCTTTGCACTACAAGAAAACACATGCTTAACTACGAAAATTAACGAGGAAAAACAATCCTCGTAAATTTGCGTCGAGTTTACGACGAATTTACGTGAAAAACTAAAGTCATCATTATTTCCTCGTAACGTAACGACAAAACTGTTTCGTCGTAAAGTGGATGTAATTTTACGAGTATTTTACGAGGAAAAACTATTTCCTCGTAAATACGACGTAAACTTTGCGTGGTATTTTCGAGGTAATAGTTTACGTGTATTTAGCGAGAAAATTTTTGAATCCACCAACTTCATAGGTGTTACACGTTTTTTTTGCCCACCTAATTAATTTTCGTCGTAAATTCATAGCAAAATTACAACTACCAGATTCGAATTTTCCTATAAATATGGATGTTTGAACATCATTTTAAACACACCAACAACAAAAAACGTGAAAGAAAAAAAATGGCTGGCTCCGGGACTATTTACGAGTTGCGGAAGTGGATGTATATGCATAGAGATGCTAACGGGAGAGTGACGAAAGAATACCTTGCGGGTCTGGAGACATTTATGCATCAAGCAGATTCAACACCGCTCGCCCAAGAAAGTGGTAAGATGTTCTGTCCTTGTCGGAAATGCAACAATTCGAAACTGGCAAATCGTGAAAATGTTTGGAAGCATTTAATAAATAGAGGTTTCACGGCAAATTACTATATCTGGTTTCAACATGGAGAAGGTTTTAATTATGATCAGAATGAAGCAAGTAGTAGTAATAGCAATTTTCAGGAAAAAGAACCGGTTGATCATCATTTGCATAATGAACATAGTTACCATCAGGAGGAGATGGTAGATTATGATAGGGTTCATGATATGGTAGCTGATGCATTCGTAGCTCATGATGAAGATGAAGAACCTAATATAGATGCAAAAAAGTTTTACGAAATGTTAAACGCGGCGAATCAACCACTTTACAGTGGTTGTAGAGAAGGTCTCTCTAAATTGTCGTTAGCTGCTAGAATGATGAATATTAAAACTGATCACAATCTACCTGAAAGTTGCATGAACGAATGGGCGGACTTGTTTAAAGAGTACTTGCCGGAAGACAATGTGTCTGCTGATTCTTATTATGAGATTCAGAAACTGGTTTATAGTCTTGGGTTGCCTTCGGAGATGATAGATGTTTGCATCGACAACTGCATGATCTATTGGGGAGATGATGAGAAGCTAGAAGAATGTCGATTCTGCAAGAAGCCACGATTCAAGCCGCAAGGACGGGGACGTAATAGGGTACCGTACCAAAGGATGTGGTACCTACCAATTACAGATAGATTGAAAAGATTGTATCAATCAGAGCAGACTGCTGGAAAGATGAGATGGCATGCCGAGCATACTCAGACGGATGGTGAGATGACTCATCCATCAGATGCAAGAGCCTGGAAACATTTCAACAAAGTACATCCAGATTTCGCTAGCAATATCCGGAATGTGTATCTCGGATTATGCACAGATGGATTTAGTCCGTTCGGAATGTCAGGGAGACAATATTCATTGTGGCCAGTCTTTCTTACTCCATACAACCTGCCACCGGAGATGTGCATGCAACGGGAGTTACTATTCTTGACCATATTAATACCTGGTCCGAACCATCCAAAAAGGTCCCTGGATGTTTTCCTACAACCACTGATAAAAGAGTTGAAGGATTTGTGGTCAACAGGGGTGAGGACGTATGACTGTTCAACGAAGACGAATTTTACGATGCGAGCGATGCTTTTGTGGACCATAAGTGATTTTCCTGCCTATGGGATGTTGTCTGGATGGACTACACATGGGAGATTAGCTTGTCCATATTGTAATGGAACGACAGATGCGTTTCAACTGAAGAATGGTAGGAAGACAAGTTGGTTTGATTGTCACCGTCGATTTCTTCCCATTGGCCATCCTTACCGAAGAAACAAGAATTTGTTTAGGCACAAAAGGGTTGTGAGAGACACTCCTCCTCCATATCTAACTGGAGAACAAATTGAAGCGCAAATCGACTACTACGGAGCTAACGAAACAGTTCGTTGGGGTGGTAATTGGCATGTCCCTCGTAATATGCCAGATTCTTACGGTGTTCATCACAACTGGCACAAGAAGAGTATATTTTGGGAGTTGCCATATTGGAAGGATCTTCTTCTGCGCCACAACCTCGATGTGATGCATATAGAGAAGAATTTCTTTGAGAACATCATGAATACAATATTGAATGTCCCAGGGAAGACAAAAGACAACATAAAATCGAGGTTGGACTTGCCGGATATTTGCTCAAGAAGCGAGTTACATATTAAAAGCAATGGACAAGTTCCCGTTCCGATATTCAGATTATCTTCAGAAAAAAAGTCGGTGTTGTTCAACTGGGTGGCATCAGAAGTGAAGTTCCCCGATGGGTATGTTTCGAATCTCTCTAGATGTGTTGAAAAGGGTCAAAAGTTCTCCGGGATGAAGAGTCATGATTGTCATGTATTTATGCAACGACTACTGCCCTTTGCATTTGCGGAGCTACTTCCAACAAACGTACATGAAGCACTTGCAGGTACGTAGTGTATTATATCACAATAATTTACAAAATAATATATGACTAACAATGTGTTTAATTTTTTTTTGAATATAAAAGGCATTGGAGCATTTTTCAGGGATCTGAGCACACGCACTCTTAAAGAAGAAGTTGTGGAACAGCTTCAGGAGAACATTCCCATCTTATTGTGCAACTTGGAGAAGATATTTCCTCCCGGATTTTTTGACGTCATGGAGCATCTAGCTGTCCACCTCCCATATGAGGCATTGCTTCGTGGACCTGTACATTACGGATGGATGTATCAGTATGAGCGAGCCATGAAATATTTGAAGGGAAAAGCAAAGAACCTCGCCAAAGTTGAAGGTTCTATAATTGCTGGAAGTTTGACGGAAGAAGTTTCTCACTTCACATCGTACTACTTTGCGTCAAAAGTACGTACACGGAGAAGAGCTCCAAGAAGATATGATGATGGTGGTGTTGCGCCAACATATGCAGTTGCTGGTGTTCCAGACATCTTTAGCCAGATTGGGCGACTCGGTGGGAAGTCTAAAGAGGTTTGGTGGTCGAGTGAACAAGACGCTCATAGTGCACACACCTATATTCTACTCAATTGCGAAGATCCATTGATTCGTTATTTTGAAAGGTAACATATATTGACACTTCGAAACACATATAAGTATAATTAATTGTATAATTGCGAGAGATTCATTCCTATAAAATGTGATTTTACAGCCTATTTGTTTCTCAAGTCGAAGAAACATTTCCTGGTATATCCACAAGTGACGTAGACAAAAGGAAAGATCAACACTTCATTAAGTGGTTGCGGAATCAGGTATTAACTAAAAAAAATTTCATACATTATCTGTATTTCATTAACATTCTCTTTATTTTTGCAGGTTGATTATGACGACGACGATGCAGATTATCCTAAGTGGTTACACGAAGTAATTCAATCTCCACTTGTAAAGGTCACCACATCACAGATGTATTTCACACGAGGCTATACTTTTCATACATATGACTATGGTAGACAACGGGCGACCAGTAACTATGGAATATGTGTGAAAGGGGAAACAGATTTCTACGGGATCTTGACGGAGATTATTGAAGTCGAATTTCCAGGGATACTGAAGCTGAAATGCGTCCTCTTCAAATGTGAATGGTTCGACCCCGTCGTCAACAGAGGTGTTCGGTCTAACAAATTCGGTGTAGTTGATGTCAACGGTGGACGAAGGTACAACAAATTCGAGCCTTTCATCTTAGCTTCACAAGCAGACCAAGTTAGCTTCCTTCCATACCCTCGGATGAGAGATTCAGGTATAAATTGGTTAGCAGTAATCAAAGTTACACCTCGAGGACGAATCATCAGTGGAGAAGAACCACCTTTGCAAGAAGAACAGATAAATGAAGTTGAGGAACCTGAACAAGAAATTGATGATATCCTTCTCATTGATCCGCATAATCACGAGTACGAAGATCTTACCGATGATGCCACAGAAGAAGCTGTTGAAGACGAGTTTAATGAAAATGATGATGTTTCTAGTGATGACGAGAATGTCGATGTATCCGATTGATGTATTTGTTTTATGAATAAGACGAGGGAGTTTGTTTTATGAATAAGATAATGTGGGGTTTGTTTTATGAATAAGGTAATGTGGGAGTTTGTTTTATGAATAAGCAAATGTGGGAATTGTGGTTTGGAATGGAAATAAAGATGAGTTTGAAATATATGAAGTAGAAAATAAGGAATATGGGGTTTGGGGTTTCGGGTTTTGGATTCTAGGGATTTAAACATAACACTCGTTAATTCCACGTAAGCTTAAATCGTCGTAAAGTCCTCGTATTCCAACGAGTAAATAACGACGAAGGACTCGTTAATTCCACGTAGGACTAAATCGTCGTAAATACCTTGTAGGATGAATTCGTCGTAAAAACCACGTAGGATGAAATCGTCGTAAATATAACGTAATACAACGAGGAAATAACGACGAAACCTAAAAATAAGTATGGGGTTTGGAATATATGAAGTAGAAAATAAGGAATATGGGGTTTGGGGTTTCGGGTTTGGGGTTTCGGGTTTCGGGTTTGGGTTTCGGGTTTCGGATTTCGGGTTTCGGATTCTAGGGATTTAAACATAACACTCGTTAATTCCACGTAAGCACAAATCGTCGTAAAGTCCTCGTAGTATGAAATCGTCGTAACTACCACGTAAAATGATTTAAACAAAACACTCGTTAATTCCACGTAAGCAGAAATCGTCGTAAAGACCACGTAAACGGATTTATACATAAACCCGTTAATTCCACGTAAGTACAAATCGTCGTAAATATCTCGTAGTGTACAAACTTGAAAAAAAAAGAAAAGGAGAGAAATACCGGATTAACATGTGGCAAGACTTCCAGCAATTATAATACGTAAGTCTCGCCCACATGAATTCTAATATCTTCTCCTTTTCCTATTTTTTTCAAATATTTATAATTTGAATAGGATTTTTTTGAGGATTGTGATTTGAGATAAGGTGTGATTTGGGAGTTTGTGTGTGGTTTGAGAGTGAGAGTTGTGGGTATATTTATAGGAAAGCAAGCCTCGTTAATTCCTCGTAAGGTAAATCGTCGTTAATACCTCGTATAAAAAAACACGGGCCTTTGTGATTCCTCGCAATTTCCTCGTAAAAAAAAGACGGGCCTTTGTAACTGCTCGCTATTTCGTCGTAAACTTACGAGGAATTTGCGACGATATGTAATCTTATATATACACCCGAGCGCTCACTCTTTCTTTCCTCTCTACTTCCTCTCTACTTCCTCTCCATTTCGCAGCAATGGTTAGCCTCTCTGATTCCTCTCTAATTTGGTTAGTTTATGATAGATTAGGTGGTTAGTATAGGGAATTTAGATAGGTTTGCGGATTTTGTGTTGTTTAGTGTTGATTATGTGGATAATGTTGGGAAATATATTGTTGATGTTAATTTTAAAAATTTCATTTTTTTTCCAGGTTCGAAAAGGAAGACTTACTGCCCATTACAGAGAGATCTTCGGTGAGCCGGGTAGTCGTTTAGACCCGGCCTCTTCTTCCGCTCCCAGTTCTTCGGGCCAGGAGACTGTCCCCGAGACTCAGTACACTCAGAGAGTCTCTGGGTCTACTTCTTCTACTGCACCATCGGCTCCTCATGTGCCTCCTCCGATGCCTCCTCCTGTGCCTCCTCCGATGGCACCTCCGATGGCCGCCGATATTCATCCTGATTTGATGGTGCCTCCGAGTGCTCCTTACTCGCAGTACACTGTAGAGGACATTCTCAGTCTGCCAGGCAGAGAAGGTTTACCAGTCATCGACCCAGACCGACCGGACGGAACTTTGTGGTATGTTGCATTAATTTTTTTTTAATTCGTTTAAATTTCTTTTATAACATTAAAAAATAATTTATATTTTAAATTTGTATTTTCCAGGTGGGGGGTTGACGGATGTCTTGCATCGGACGTAACCGACACGATCAAGGGTTACTTCTCCATGCCACATCCAAACTGGAGTAAGACGCCTCACTACGTCAGAAAGACGTGGTTCAAAATTTACGCTGTAAGTTTCTATTAATTAATTATATATACTTTAATTTTTTCATGATTTATATATATACTTTCTAAAAAACTAATTGTTAATTTATTTTTCCAACAGCAAAAATATACTTGGGCCTTGGGGATCACTGAGAGGGTGAGGAAGAAGTTTAACGCGAAGGCGAAAGTTCGCTTGTTGGACACGGTCTCCAACTGGAAGGGTGACTGGATCGTGAAGGGGTATGAGCGTGGCAAACCCGCTGAGCTCACCACGGATGTGTGGGATGGCCTCATCCGTTATTGGCGCCTTCCTGATTCCATTAGAATCGCCCAGGCTTGCTCTAACTCCCGTAACACGGTCGATGAGCACGGGAACGGGCCGATGCTTCACACTACGGGCCAAAAATCCCACGCCGGTGTCCGTTTGGAAATGGTAATTAAATATTTTATTAAATAATTTTTTTAATATATATATTAATTTATTCTAACTTTCTTAACTGTTTTTAGGCCAAAGAGACGAGACATCTCCCTTCTCTTATGGAACTTTACGAGAGGACCCACAAGAACAAGGCGGGCGTATTTGTAGATGGCAAGTCCGAGCAAATCTACAACGACGTAGTTGCTCGGGTTGAAGACCGCCAGACTCAGCTGACCCAGCAGTCTACCGACGGATTACCCGTCACCTTATCCACACTTGACGTGGATAAGATTTACGAGGAGGTAAATTTTCAAAAAAATTAATTTTTTATTATTCATTTAATTTAACTTTAAATTTTTACTTACAATATTTATTTTTTGTTTTTAAGGTTGTCCCTAAAAAAAGGGACGGACGTTGGGTATTGGTTCCGTCAACGATGTTCCGAGAGCGACATCGTCTTATGGTCAGCGACGGGATGATGAAGTCACTGAGCTGCGTAGAGAGTCCGCTCAGCTGCGTAACGAGTTGACCGCGACAAAATCTCGTATGGGTGGAGTCGAGGGTTTCTTGGACGTTATTGCGGCCACAAATCCGGAATGGGAGTCCATGTTGAGGAACATGCGACAACAACATCCCATTCAAGGCGAGTCATCCGACGTACATAACGAGGCGGATGTTACGAGGAGGAGTGATGAATTCTACCGGGCGATGAACGACCCTTAGTTTTTTTTTTGGTTGTTGTATTATATAAATTCAAAACTTATTTATATATAAAATATTTTCATTTTGATTTATTTTTATTTTAAATTTTAATTTATTATTAAATTAAATAATTTTAATTATTTTTTAATTATATTTTTAAATTCTGTAAAAATAATAAAAACGAAGTAAATTCGTAGCTAATGTACGACCTCTTTACGTGGAAACCTTACGAGGAAATGACGAGAAACAATTAACGACTATTTTACGAGGAAACATTTGCGAGGAAATAACGAGGAAAAGTTTACGAGTATTTTACGAGGAAATCGTTTTGTGGTTGTTACGTGTATTTTGCGAGGAAACTCTTTCAAGGTATTTACGTGTAGGTTACGAGGAACTCATTTCGAGGTATTTACGAAGAATTGTAGCGACGTCTTTGCGTGGAATATTGACGTGGTCTTTACGACGAATCGCCCTACTTCGTCTTTACGACGAAATATATTCCTCGCTAAGTTACGACGAATTAGCGAGGAAATATGTGTTACGACGGACGAGTAACGAGCAAACGCGTTTCCTCGCTGCTTTACGACGAAATAACGAGGAAAACCGCCCTCGTTAAGGTGATGTTTTCTTGTAGTGTTGATTCGAAAGTTTACGGATATCCGGAATTTTCGGATCGAATTGAAACGAATAACGAATCGAATCAAATTTAACGGATAAAATGTCCAGCCCGGGACAACGAAGAAAATAAAGCTAAAATATTTTGTCAATAAACCCAAATATCTAATAATTGCTATGTTATTTCAAAAACAAAACAAAAATTCAAATAAAAAGATCAAGAAGACCGAGCACTCGTTCAGACCAAGTCAAACTCAAAAACAAGGTCAACCTCACCAACCAAAACCCTCGCTCACGACGCAACAAGACATAAACTGAGTCTTCTGAAATAAAATTTTGAGAATCCATGGAAAATGACCAAAACATCCTTGTATTAGTACACATTTATTCGACACGCAAGGGTATGTTCGTCATGTAAACACACACCAATTCCTTATAGAGAACAGATCAACTACGCTGCTTCTTGCAGACGATAACGTCAACAAACACCATACCAAACAAACCCCCAATAGTCTCAAAGACATCTCAAAACCCACAGAGAACAAAAAAAAAAACAAGATAACAAAAAGACGTTACCATTCATTGATCTCAGCTCTCTGCAAATGAGTTAATCCTCCATAGGCTGCCATGTTGAAGCAGCCATGGCCACCGCTTCGTCTCCTTCCTCATCTAACCCTGCCTTTCCTCTCCTTGATCCTCCTTCTCCCTTATCATTCCTTTTCTCAATCAGATTCTCCACAAAACATCGAAACCTTCTTCCCAAACGAAACCCTCACCGCTCCGCCTCCCTCTCCGGTTCCTCTGCCGCAGCAAAACCCACAATCACAATCACAATCACCACCATCATCATCATCAGACAGAGAAAAGATCACGAGGGCTATACTAATAACGGCGGCAAGCACCTTACTCGTAGCGGCCGTGTTCTTCCTCTTCGTACATATTTACACCGTGAGGCGGCGCCGACGGAGAGACAGAGTCAACGTCGCGGACACCCTCCCGCCGGCTCCTCCGCTTGCGGAGGCCGCGTTAGCTCGCGAGGGGTTCACGAGATTCGGAGGAAACGTCAAAGGTTTGATCTTGGATGAGAACGGTCTCGATGTGTTGTATTGGAGAAAGTCTCAGAGTCAGAGAGACAACAAAAGCGGAAGTTTTCGGAAAGAGATCGTTCACGGAGACGACGACGAAGAGAAGAATGTGATTTATTCGAAGAACAAGAAGAAGGCGGAGATGCCTCTTCTCAGAGGAAGATCCTCCACTTCTCACAGTGTAGTCCACAATCATCCTCCTCCGGTAAAGTCAGAGTCTTTCGAGTTTGCTAAACCGGATCCACCACCTCCTCCTCCGGTTAAACAGACCGCACCAGCACCTCCTCCTCCTCCCTCTAGGTCTAACGGTCCTTCTCCGCCACCACCTCCGCCGTCCAAGAAGACGGCAGCTCTGTCAAAACCACCGCCGGCTCCTAGAGGATCATCTTCAGGGGAAGGCTCAAGCTCCGAAAATGGCCAGGTCAAGCTGAAGCCTCTTCATTGGGATAAAGTCAACCCTGACCCTGATCATTCCATGGTCTGGGACAAAATCGACCGTGGCTCGTTCAGGTGATGTACCGTAGCCCCCAAGCAACTTCCATCTTTTAGGGCTTTTTACAAACCCTAATGTTTTCAAGTTTTGTTTTGTTTTTTTCCTCAGCTTCGATGCTGATCTAATGGAGGCTCTCTTCGGCTACGTAGCCGTGGGAAAGAAGTCACCGGATCACGAGAAGCCAAGCTCAACCACTCCTTCACAGATCTTCATCCTCGACCCTAGAAAATCTCAAAACACAGCCATAGTGCTCAAGTCCTTAGGTATGACACGTTACGAGCTAGTCGAATCTTTAATGGAAGGAAACGATTTCCATCCCGACACACTCGAGAGGCTCGCGAGGATAGCTCCAACGCAAGAAGAGCAATCAGCGATCCTCCAGTTCGACGGCGACACGACAAAGCTCGCTGACGCTGAGTCCTTCCTGTTCCATCTCCTCAAAGCGGTTCCCAGCGCGTTCACTAGGCTCAACGCGCTGCTCTTCAGAGCTAACTACTATCCAGAGATCGCTAACCATAAAAGCTCTCTCAAGACGTTGGACTCTGCTTGTACGGAGCTTAGGTCGCGTGGCTTGTTCGTCAAGCTTCTCGAAGCGATACTTAAATCCGGAAACAGGATGAATGCTGGAACAGCTAGAGGAGACGCTCAAGCTTTTAATCTCACAGCGCTGTTGAAACTCTCCGACGTGAAGAGCGTCGATGGGAGAACGACGCTGCTTAACTTCGTGGTGGAAGAGGTAGTTAGGTCAGAAGGGAAGCGGTGTTTGATCAACGTCAGAAGAAGCTTAAGCAGAACCAGTAGCAGTTCCATCTCAGAGGTTATATCAAAGGAGGAGCAAGAGAAGGAGTATCTTCGACTCGGTTTGCCTGTTGTCGGAGGGTTAAGCTCTGAGTTCTCAAACGTCAAGAAAGCTGCATCTATAGACTACGACACGGTCTCCGCGACTTGCTTGGCTCTCACGTCA
The DNA here is from genome assembly GCF_020379485.1 of Brassica napus. Taxonomy (NCBI): domain Eukaryota; kingdom Viridiplantae; phylum Streptophyta; class Magnoliopsida; order Brassicales; family Brassicaceae; genus Brassica; species Brassica napus. Next base: position 15,814,891 of record NC_063448.1, read on the forward strand.
AGAGCTAAAGAAGCGAGACGAGTGTTGTCACAATGCGGAGGAGACAACAGGTTTGTGGAGAAGATGGTTGAGTTTCTCGACGCGGCTGAGGAAGAGGTGAAGGTGGCGAGGGAAGAAGAGAAGAAAGTGATGGAGCTTGTGAAGAGGACAACGGAGTACTACCAAGCGGGAGGGCCTGCGAAGGGGAAGAATCCACTTCATTTGTTTGTTATCGTTAGAGATTTTCTTGCTATGGTTGATAAAGTATGCGTAGAGATCGCGAGGAACTTGCAGAGGAGAGTAACGGGAAGTCCTCAGCAGCAGAGGAACGCTGTTAAGTTTCCTGTTTTGCCTCCGAACTTCATGTCGCATAGGTCGAGAAGTGATTCTGGTGGATCAGATTCTGATATGTGAATGAATGCCTGAGATTTGTTTGGTTTTGTATATAATAGAATCAATTTGGGTGTTGATTATGTTTTTTTTTCATGGAAAAGTTTTTGAAGTGTTGATATGTTAGTTCAGAGTTTTTACATTGCTTATTAATGAAGATTCAGTGTACATTATGTCTTTATGAGCTTCTTCAGGTAGAGCAGGCTGGGTTTGCAGAAGGCTACACAGAGGCATATTACCGCATCCAGCATATACCAGTGGTGACCAATGAGAGTCCTAGAAACAAGAACATAGTTCGTGTTCTTGTCTACTGCTTAAATTTATAGGTGTTTACCAAAAGATAGCTTTAACAGATACCTCTACCACCAACCATAAGAGTCAGACTCTTCAAGCTAGGCTTGCCTTGTTCACATGCGATTGTAGCCATTGGCCAACCATGTCCAGCGTTAGTTATGGACAATGTTTGGCTCAAATTCCTCACAACTTGCTAGGAATTGATAAAAAGATCAAACCAAAGACGGTGGACTCATCCTAAGAAACTGCAGGACTTGAAATTCTAAGTGATATAGATTGTAGAATTATTGAGATTGGTTTGATTCTAAATGATTTGATTTGGTTCAAGATTTTCTCATATTGAGATAAACAACATGATCCAACGTAGTCTATACACATACATATGAATGCAAATTACAACTATTCATCATACCCTCATGGATATTAACATTAGGCTCATTACATGATACTAGAGACTCTTCTATATAACAAAAAAATATAACTTGACTCTTAACCTCAACACTAACGGATCAAACAACATCGGTGGCAAAGATCACATTAAAACCAGAAGGATATAGCTATCACAACATCTTGTCTGAAGAGCCTTTTGGTAAGGTCATAACCTAGAATATATCTCGTTTTTGGAGTAAGCAAATGTGAGGCACGACCAACTCAAGGATGAAATACAACAAGGAACGCAGGTTACATGGCAACTCCAAAACCAACTCCCACTAACCATAGTTTTATCACTAGATTAACTTATACAAGAAATATCTCCTAGACTTCCTTTTACTGTTTCACCAACTCAGTTTCCTTCAAGTGATGTGATAAGGTTTAGCTACCTCGATCTATAGAACTTTGTAAATCTCTTTATAAACTTGAATAAGAAAAGGAATACAACTTTGAGTATGAAATCTACAACACTCTCATGGCGAGAATTGTAGAGATCATCAGTCTCATAGCGACTGTAGAGTATTGACTCATATCGCCAAATACATTTAACATCAAAGCATGAAGAAGATGGAATGAACTTGACAAGTATTTAAAAGTTGAACTTCATCTAACTGCAAAGCCTCTGTGAGATACATAGGGTCTTCTCTTTTATTTAAATCTCATCTCCAACGTTCCCTTCCACGTCAGCATTACTATATTTCCCTCCTATAGTCTTTTTCTTGCGAAAGTAGGTCTTCTGATACTTATCAATACCTCGCCCATCGAAACCGAGCTTGCCCTCAAGCTCGAAAGAATGAAAACACGCAATAAACTCCTTTGATAACATCCAAGAATCGTCCGCAGCATCCTTCCCTTTCCAAGTCACCAACAACTCTAACTCTCTACTCGCCGAATAACGCGTAGCCAACACATCCAATGGTTGCAACGGAGCTTCAGTCTCAGTAGAAAACACCGGTGGTAACACCAACACCTCAACATCAGTCCCCACCGCTTTCTTAAGCTGTGACACATGAAAAACATCATGAATCTTGGACCCCTGAGGCAACTGCAACCGATAAGCTACCTTCCCAATCTTCTCCAAAATTTTGTACGGCCCATAATACTTGGCTGCCAGTTTCGGATAGAAACGATTCGCCACTGACTTCTGTCGATAAGTACGAAGTTTCAGAAACACCAATCTAGCACCTCAAAGGAAACATCTCTACGATGTTTATCCCCATGACCCTTCATGAACTCTTGCGCTCTTTCCAAACACCCCTTCAAGTGACCCAACATCTCATCTCTTAGCTTCAATGACTCTTCCAACTCGAAATTATTAGTTAAGCCCTCCTCAAATGGTAACAAAGCAGGAGGGTCTCGACCATAAACCACTACAAACAGAGAGGTCTTGAGCGAAGTATGGTAACTCGTATTGAACCAAAACTCTGCCCAACACAAGAATTTAGACCACAAACGAGGATGACCCGAAGCAAAGCATCTTAAATATGTCTCCAGACACCTATTTAAGACCTCTGTCTGACCATCTGTTTGTGGGTGAAACGAAGTGTTGTACTTCAACTGCGTACCAGCCAACTTGAAACTCTCCTTCCAAAAAGCGCTTAAGAACACCAGATCTCTATCAGACACAATACTTCACGGAATCCCGTGTAAACGTACAATCTCCTGAACAAATTTCAACGCAACATCCACAGCTGTAAACGGATGTTTCAAGCTAATAAAATGTCCATACTTTCTCAAGCGATCGACGACAACAAGAATAACATTCACTCCTCTAGACAAAGGCAACCCTTCAATAAAGTCCATACTAATATCTTCTCACACTCTATTCGAAATTGGCAATGGTTAAAGTAAACCAGCATGAGACAATGTTGAATGCTTATGCATCTGACAAACTTGGCAAGCTGCAACATAACCCTGCACAAGTTTCTTCAACCCCTCCCATGTAAAAGATTGATGGATTCTCTTAATGGTTTTTAAAACCCCAGAATGACCGCCTATTTTAATGTCATGACACTCTGCCAAGATCAGTGAAATAAACTGCGAGCTTTGTGGAATCACCAACCTCTTCTTCAACCACAACCTCCCATCGCGAACCATCAACTTCCCCTTCACCGAGGTACCCTTTTCTAGCACCTGAGAAATCAACTTCTGAATCCCCGCATCATCAGCTATTTCCTTATACAAGTCATGCCACTGCAAGGTTGTAGGAACTGTTAGAGTCAACACCAAGGAAGCCATCGACATACTCCGAGAAAGGCCATCTGCTAGTTTATTCTCACAACCTGGTTTGTACATAATGTCAAAGTCAAAACCCAAAATCTTGTCAACCACCATTGATACTCCATATTAACTTCTTTCTCATCCAACAAATATTTAATACTGCGTTGATCAGTATGAGCCGTGAAATGTCTCCCCAAAAGATAACGCTTCCACTTCCACACTGCCGTGACAACCGCCATCAATTCCCTCTTATAAGCTGGCTTCAACTGTTCACGCTAAGTTAAGGCATAGCTAAAGAAAGCCACTGGTTTGTTAACTTGTGTTAACATAGCTCCTAAGCCCACACCAGACGCATCAGTCTCCACCACAAAACGTTTCTGAAAATCTGGTAAAGTTAAGACTGGAACGTTAACCATAGCAGACTTCAATTTCTCAAATGAATTCTTAGCCTCCGAACTCCAAGCAAACCGATCCGTCTTCATCAATGATGTGAGAGGCTTAGCCATTAACCCATAACTTTTGACAAACCTCCTGTAATACCCTGTCAAATCGAGAAACCCCCGCAATTGCTTCACAATTTTAGGTGTAGGCCACTTAACCATAGCTTCAGTCTTCGCAGCATTCGTAGCCACCTCTTCTTTGGAAATGATATGACCGAGGTATTCAACTTGAGTAGCCCCAAAAGAACATTTCTTCTGATTGACAAAGAGTGATTGTTCCCGAAGTACTTGTAACACCTTCCTCAAATGCTCTTCATGAGCCTCCAAAGAACTATTATAAACCAAGATATCATCAAAGAAGACAAGAACAAAATCACACAGAAATAGTTTGAAGATCTTGTTCCTAAGAGCTTGAAAAGTGTCAGGGGCATTCGTTACCCCAAATAGCATAACCAGGAATTCGTAATGGCCCTCCACTGTTCGAAACACCGTCTTCTTAATATCATTCGTATTTGATGATACCCAAACCTGAGATCAAGCTTCGAGAAGACTACTGCACCATACAACTCATCAACTAGCTGATTAATAACGGGAATCAGATACTTGTCTTGTATAGTAGACTTGTTCAGAGCTCTATAATCAACACAAAACCGAAAACCACCATCTTTCTTCTTCACCAGTAGAACAGGACTAGAAAAGGGGCTCACACTTGGTCTGATGATACCCACCTCTAACATTTCCTGAACCTTCTTCTCCATAACTACTTTCCTCGCGTGCGGGTATCTATAAGGATGAACCGAAATAGCAGATACTCCGGATGTCAAGTTGATAGCATGCTCCTGCCCTCGTTGAGGAGGTAAAGCAGTAGGTACAGCGAAAACGTCTTCAAATCAACAACGCCGCCATACGAGGTTCCAAACTAGTGGTAACAGGTGGAACCACAACAGACATCAACAACATATCAGAGCCACCAAACGGGTCATAGTAAACTGGTGGTAGGGACTTCAACAAAAGTTTCTTGCAATGAAGTGTTGGATCACCATATAAAGTCACCCGCACACCTTCATAGAAGAAAGAAAACTCTTGCAGCCTCCAATCAACCTCACACTTTCCCAGAGTTGCCAGCCATTGAACTCTCAAAATAACATCCACACTTCCCAACTCCAAGGCTATAAACTCCAAACTAAAAGTGGTTGTATTCAACTGAAACTTCACCGCTGTACATAATCCAGCTGCCTTCACCATCACTCCATTACCTAACAACACATCAACACCACTCGAATCTTCCATCCCAACCTCAATTTACTAGCTACCTCTAGGGAGATGAAATAATGAGAAGCTCCACTATCAATCATAAAGACCAACTCCCTCAGACCAATCCGTCCTCGTAACTTCATAGTCTTCGGAGAGTCAATCCCCAAGAATGAATCCATAGACAAGGTTCTCACTTCACAGCACACATTATGATCCACTTCTTGTAAAACGACATCTTCTTCCTCCATAACTTCCATCTCAATCCCATGCACCACAGTCATCACCCTAATCTCTCTATTAGGACATATATGAGTCCTAAACCAAGGAGCTTTGCATTTGAAACAAATTTGATCTCTTCTCATTGGATCTACCTCAACATCAGTGTATTTCAACCTTGGCCTTTGAACAGACTGTTGATCACCTCCATTCTCTTTACCCCCACTTGAATCACCTCTCTTCTTATCCCAGACTTTACATCCATTGTTATGACGAGCACCACGATGCGTATTAGTGGCTCGAGTAGCACCCACAACTTCATCAGGACCAACCTTGCTCACCACCTTGTAGAAAGCACTCTTCTCCATTCTGAGGCCGGCTGCAATGAAGTTTCCTAGGCCTTGTGGATCCTTCATCTTAATCACTTCCTTCATCTCAGTACTCAAGCCATTATAAAATATCCTCTCCAAATGTCTATCTTCAATGCCTGGTACCTGAGTTGATAACTCCTCAAACTCGCTCACATAATCAGCTACTGATCCCGTCTGTTTGATGGAAAACAATCTTGTGCTTGGTTCCTCATCAATGGATTTTGTAAAACGCAAAACCAATTCTTGTTTGAACTACAACCAATTGCGGAATCCACCACGGCGCAACGCCCAAGCAAACCACTTCTTCACTCGTCCTTCAATGCATAGCGGAATCAGATCTAGTCGTTCATGATCATGAAAGCGACCAACGACAAAGAAGTGTTCAATATCCACTAACCAATCAGATATCTTCGATCCATCACAACTCGGAATCTCGATCTTCTTAAGCATACTATCGCGAGTCATCAGATTCAAATCTCCAGAACGAAAACCAGGTGAGGTATTGTTCCGATTCATCTCCGAGTTACGAATCGGTACCTGAAACGTCGGACTCGAAGACTCTGGAGCTTGCGAACGAAGATCGTCATCGCACTCCTCCACCGGACGCTTATCTAACCTCTTCAAGATCTCCTTCAAGCTATCCTCCACCGTACCAAACCTCATCTCATTCAGCTGATTATGAAATATGATCCGGGACTAATTCCTGAGACATCGACTTTGTTTGCTTAAGACCCCTCGTTAGCATAGCAGGATGTCTTTGTAAGAAAGCGGATTCTTATGACTTACCCTGCTTCACCCTCCCTTCATGATGAGGAACATTATATAGAAAGCGGATTCTTATGACTTACCCTGCTTCACCCTCCCTCCTTTACTATTGCTTCTTTTTCTTTTCTTTCTATAAAATGTTCCTCAGTAGCATTGATTCTTGATAACATAGATATATATATATATATATATATATTGGTGGCTTTTTCTTTCGTTGTTTGAAACATTGTAGTTGATAAAATATACTATCATATATACTTCTGCTTGAGTTTGAAAACTAATTTAGGGTGCTGATTACTCTTCGATGTTTTCCTCATCAAAAATTTGTATGATTCGTTCAAAAACTCCACCTCCTTCCGCATCGAAACATCTTCCTCCGACGAATCTGGCTGATTTGAAACCTCCGATGGTGACGAACTTCGAGAAGGCATCGCGATCGCGATCGACTCAGAACCAGTTTCACCGCACCAATGATAAGGTTTAGCTACCTCAATCTATAGAACTTTGTAAATATCTTTATAAACTTGAATAAGAAAAGGAATACAACTTTGAGTATGAAATCTACAACACTCTCATGGCGAGAATTGCAGAGATCATCAGTCTCATAGCGACTGTAAAGTATTGACTCATATAGCCAAATAAAATTAATATCAGAGCATGAAGAAGATGAAATGAACTTCACAAGTATTTAAAAGCATAACTTCATCTAACTGCAAAGCCTCTGTGAGATATAGAGGGTCTTCTCTTTTATTTAAATCCCATCTCAAACGTTCCCTTCTACGTCAGCATTACTCTGTTTTCTTCCTATAGTCTTCTTCTTGCGAAAGTCTTCTGGTACTTATCATGATGTCATTTGATTGTAATCGTTGGAGCACTTGGTTTTGTTTGAGAAAAAATTAACTTTGTCAACAGAATCTGCCCGGCTGCAACAGCAACAACACAATACGTGTATGTCGTTATGCTAGATTGATTTTTGTAGTTTTGTATCTATCATTTTTGGCTTCTGAACTATTCGGTTTAAAGTCCAATTATGTTTGGCTATCTTTTTTTTTGCTTTCATTTCTTATGCATGTTCATAACGGTTTAATAATATTAATATTTTATATAATTATAAAATATAGAAAATTATATTATTACAGCAAAATATAAAAATTATATTTATAAATCATAGTATTAAGATTTTTTTTTATTTTTTGGGTTCATATATATATATATTAAATTTTATAATATAAATTACTTATTTTATTTTTATTTTACATATTTAAAAAAGAAATTATTCATTTCTGCCACAGCCCGCAACCGTAACGTTAGCTGAACCAGATTTTAGTTTTGAGAAGTTTGGAATCAGCTTTTGTAATTGTTACATAAAACACCAGGAACAACTATTATCTGATAGGGGCAAAACCAGTCAAATCCTTAGCCCACAAAACCTCCAGAAATCTTAGAAAACACCTCAGCCATTTCACACATCTTTCCACACGACATTACGCAAACCAAATGAAGATTCTTGTTGATGATGGGCTTTAGTGTGTGATACATGTAAGGAGTTGATTACACTAAGGGACACTTTTTGACTTTCTATTACATCTAGAGACACTTCTTACATGTGACACACTTTGTTGTGGGCCAACAACAGATTGTGGACAATTTTGCCCTTAATGAAAACGACACTTATGGACACGTAATATGTGGATGGATGATTTGTGAACGGGTGATGTGTGGTTGGGTGATTTGTGGACGGGTGATGTGTGGATGAGTGATGAGTAATGTTTGGAAATGCGATGTTAATGTGTTTATAGTAGATAACGTGGACAAACTCTCGGTTTTGATTTCATAATATTATACAACAATACGTGGACATGGACTCATGTTACTAAAATTATACTACAAAACATGGACACAGACTCTCTTATCAAAACCCTCACCAAAAAAAAGATTTTGTCCATACCTAACTTCTTTTTTTTGATACCACAAATTGTGGACTGATACAAAGCCAATACATATGTTTATGATATAGTTGGTTGTCACTGTACCATTGATTTGCATAGAAACTCCTCTGTTTTTCTTATTCTTATCTCCCGTATGAACCTCCTGAGATTCATTACAAAAGATAATATTGAAGTTCCCATTTTACTAAAAATCCCACTAACCAACTATTTGAACGGTGTTCTCCTTAGATTTAGTACCACCACCAACGAGAGATGAAACATTGGCTTCGTCGTCTCCAACACGAGCACTTGGCTTATTCAGCCCAATTGATAAATTATTTGTAATTAAACTTCAATCAAGATGAGAAAGAGATGATATTGTGAGTATGAGCGGAGTTAAAAATTGAAGAAGCGTTTACCTTCTGTCGGAGAGTAATAGATTTTGCATGTCAGAGATTTTCGATCTAAGGGATATGTGCTTCGTCATGATGTGGATGAATGCAAATTTGATTAGAGTTGAATTTAGATCCCAAGATGATGAATGGAATTGAAGAAATATTGTCTATGTCCACAACTTGTTTATAACTAATTTATAATTATATTAAGATGTCCATGTCCACAACTAATTTATAATTCTGTTATCCACGATTTGGTGTACACGTCCACATTTAGTTTTGTTTACACATTAATATATATAATATATATATGAAAATGAATCTCAAAAGATAGATAATTTTATATATAGTTTATTATGATAATTATTTTTGTTTAATATATTTTAGAACTTGAGATAAAAGTAAATGAAAACATAAAGTACAAAAGGAAAAATAATAAAATGAAATAAGAAGAGGAGAGAGATTTTCTTTAGTTTAGGGTCATAAGAATCTTTTTGACAAAGAAAAGTGTGTTTCAAGTGATAAGTGTATTGTACTGTAATGTAATTGGAACGTGAGAAAGTGTCTCTAGATGTAAAAAAAATTACATGTAAGGTCTTCTGTTAACTAAACCAATATATACGTGACCACTTTGTCTTTGTCTGTGACCGTCCTTCACGTTACCAGGTCTGCAAATTGGCACTCCACAAACATTATGTGCATGTCGTTATATGCTAAACTAATTTATCTAGTTTTGAAAATACGTGAGAAATTTCGAACCGATGTCTTTCCAATCAATTTTTTTTTTCTGTTAAACTATTTTGATCCAACTTACACGCAAGAAAAAAATAACTAACGTGGATTTCACTTCATGATATGAATGGAAATTAGCCATACTGTACCCCAATCTAGAATACATAGACTTCACTTAGCTCTAACTTCTTCCATAAGTCAAGTTGCCTGGGTGACGTAGCTCAAGTTGAAACCCACGTATCTTTATTTATAGGATTTTAAACCTTAAAACCTAAAAACTAAGTATTTAACGAAAAAAATCTTCGTTAGTCGAGTTTTTATATCAGCCCTGTTTTTTTTTGAGACGCGGCAGCAGCGTCAACGTTTCAAAAATTGTAAAGGAAATGACTAATTTTCACGGCATCGTCATTTAATAACAGTCGCTGCCAACTCATGCTAATGCTCTTTCTTCCGCTTTAATGGCCGCCGTAAAAAACAGCGACAAGCCGGCGGCAATTGTTTCGTCTATGAGTTGAATTGCGACGTCTTCAAACGAGCTGTTTTTAATTAGTTGCTGACGTGGCCTTTGATATTTTTTGATCGCACATTGTTGTCTCCGCGTCTAAGAAACGAACAGGGCTATTAAAAATGAAAAAAATCAAAATTTTATAATATTATCTAAAATTAGTAACTTAAATTTTTAAAATTAGCATTTTTATTTTTTTGTAAATATATGAGTTTGATGTGTTTTAACATCAACATTATATATATGTATAAATTAAAAATGTAAAACCAAGAAAATATAAGAAAAATTATCTAAAGATTTATTATTAATTTTTTATTAGATAAGATATAATTTTTATTATATTTTCTTGTTTTTAAATTTTAATATTTTAGTAATTTTATTACAGGTAAATCTTTAGATAATTTTTGTTATATTTTTTCGGTTTTTACCTTTTTAATTTATACATATATAATGTTGATTTTAAAACAAATCAGACTCATATATTTACAGAAAATTTTAAAAATGCTAATTTGAAAATTAAAGTTACTAATTTTAGATAATTTTATTATATTTTGATATTTTGATTTTTAATGGTAAACCTCTCAATTATGTTTACTTAATGTAGAAACTCATAAACTGAAAATTTACCGGTTGTAATAGTAATTATGACATGCGAAAGTTTAATTCATTAAATAAAATTAGTTTGGAAGAGTTTTTCGTTAAATACTTAGTTCAAAGATTTTTACCCAAAATAAACTTATTTATAGGGCCAACCATCCCTCTCACTTTTCTTAAACCAAAACAATTCTTCCTTGAAAAGTTTTCATAAAGACCATGTCTGAATCTCGTGTGCGTTTGCATTTTCTCTTGTTAATCTTGCTCTGTTTTGTCTCCCCTTCAAGCTTCTTCGATTTAAACATGGACTATAGTAGCTATGTTGCTTGTCCTCCCCCGTTGCTTGTCCTCCCCCTCAGATTCAAGCTCTGACTGAGTTCATGAACGAGTTTGATAGTAGCCACTGCAACCTCAGTAATCCCTTTAATGGAGTCTGGTGCGATAACTCGACCAGTGCCGTCACAAAGCTACGACTCAGTGCCTGTCTCAGTGGAACTCTAAAGCCCAACAGTAGCCTATTCAGGTTACATCATCTTCGTTACCTTGACCTCAATCAAAACAACTTCATCTCATCTTCACTTCCTTCTGAATTTGGCAATCTCAACAGGTTAGAGTTCTTATCTCTTTACAATAATGGCTTCGTAGGCCAAGTTCCTTCCTCGTTTAATAACCTAAGCCTTCTTTCCCATTTAGACCTTTCCGAAAATGAGCTCACCGGTAGATTCCCACCTGTAGGGAATCTAACAAAGCTCTCGTATTTATATCTCTATCAGAACCATTTCTCCGGAATTCTGAATCCCAACAGTACTGGCCTGTTTGAATTGCACCACCTCCGTTACCTTTATCTAGCTAGCTTACAACAACTTCAGTTCATCACTCCCTTCTGAGTTTGGAAAACTCAACAAACTTGAGATCTTGTCTCTTTCCACCAATGACTTTGTCGGGCGAGTTCCTCCCACAATTAGTAACCTAACCTCGTTAACCGAATTATACCTTGAACATAACCAGTTCACTGGTAGTTTCCCACTGGTACAAAATCTTACCATGCTTTCATCTATAGACGTCAGTTACAATCACTTCTCTGGAACCATTCCTTCTTCTCTCACCACTATGCCTTTCTTATCAAATCTCAACCTGAGATTAAAAGACATGATGATAGAAGAGGTTACACTCGCTACCAACCTGCTTCGCGGTCAAACCAGGCACACAATTAGGAAGATAGAGGTTGACGTGCAAATGAGATTGTGTTTGCACATGATACCTCATCTCGTACCCAGAGAAGAGAGGGACCTTCCTCTGCCCAACATGACCGTATGGATCCTCTCTCCACTCGTAGAGACATGTCGCATCCTCAGAGGATGGATCATAGTAGGGAGCTATCGAGCGGTAAAATTGTCAGCTCCAGAGAGCCTCATCCTATTCGGGATCTTTCGGTGGGCTATACCTCAAAGGTAAATGACTCCCAATCCTCTCACACTCCCCCATCGCGTCCTATACGAGAACGGATGGACCTTCCAAATGAACCTACCTCTGAAAGAACCCTGTCTACCTCCAGGGAACGTCGCTCAGCCCTGGAAAGGATCGCAGAGCCTGACCTCAGACACCCCCCCCCCCCTCTTTTAAATTCCTCCTTGAGAGCTGGCCACCATATCTCACAAGACACGTCAGCAAGAAAGGTCGCCACTCAGCGAAACACCTATCATGCTCTAGGGGACGTCGGAGGAAGCTCTGCAGTCCCACGTGTTCCAGCCTCGCTCAGACCAGCCTCGCTCAGACTGCAAGAACCACTTACGGAAGTGGAAAATGTTAACATTACTATCCCTCTGGCAATGAGTAAGGCGGTGGGGAAACGCAGAGTGGCCGGAACACCTATAAAGAAGCGTGTTGCTAGAAGTCCTATGCAAACGTTGAAGCTCAGGAAAACCGCTGCCTCTAAATCTTCAACACCCCCCCCCCCCCCCGCAGGAAGTTATGCTTGGATAAGGACTACACTTTGCCTTGTGATAAGGCCCGCTCAGGTGTCATACCTAGGAGTACTACTACGAGGTCACAGCAGAGGAGAAGAACAGAGGGGCAGGATTTTCACCCTCATCCTCCTTCTCTTCCTTAGCTCTCATGAGCTGGAACTGCCAGGGGCTGGGAAACCCCCTGACAGTTCGGCGAGTGAAGGAGATCTGCAAAGATATTTCTCCGGATATCATGTTTCTCATGGAAACAAAACACGATGATGATTATGTGCAGAGTAAATCGCAATCTCTACAGTTTTCGCATTACTCCTCAGTCCCGCCAATTGGACTTTCTGGTGGTTTGTCCCTATTTTGGAAAGATGGAGTCGATCTGAGCATACTTGAGACTTCCCCTAACCTTATTGACACACAAGTCACACACAAGGGAGTTACTACCTTCATCTCTTTTATCTACGGTGCACCTGAAATGGCGAACCGAAGCTCCTTCTGGTCTAAACTCGCGGAGGTTGGTCAGGGAAGAGACTCCTCTTGGCTAATTACCGGCGATTTCAACGACATCCTCAACAATGCAGAGAAAACAGGAGGGCCACTTCGGTGGGAAGGATCTTTTGTAGCCTTACGGTCGTTTGTATCTGAACATGGGCTATGGGATTTAAAACACTCGGGTAATCACTTGTCTTGGCGGGGAACTAGATATACTCATTTTGTAAGGTCAAGACTTGACCGAACTATGGTAAATTGTGCTTGGAATGAAACGTTCCCAATGGGAAGATGTTGTTACTTACGGTTTGAAGGATCTGATCATCGGCCACTTATAACTTATTTTAACAAGACTGGAGGCAGAAAACGTGGGATGTTTCGATTCAATCGAACCCTCACAGAGAACCAAGAAGTAGAGACGGTCGTTCAGGAAGCATGGCATCACTACCCTCTTGACTCAGTTATCTCGAAACTTAATGCATGTCGCCGGAAGATCATCCAATGGGCCATGGACCAAAACCAGAAGAATAACGTGCTTATACGTCAATATCAGGATGCTTTAGAAGTAGCTTTATCGGCTAGCTCCCCCAACAATGAGGATATCAAAGCAATTACCAACTCTCTTCTCACAGCATATAAAGAGGAGGAACTCTTTTGGCAACAACATAGCAGAGTCCAGTGGCTCAAGAGTGGAGATAGAAATACCGGGTTTTTCCATGCTGCAACCCGCCAACGAAGATTAATTAACACTCTCTCGGTCTTAGAGGATGAAAACGATAACGAGGTGTACGAGGAGGATCAAATTTGCGCGGTTATAGCCAGTTACTTCAACAACATCTTCACTTCAAATGGTAACTCGGACTTCAGCAAGTTAACTAGCATCCTCCCAAGGAAGGTTACTCCTGATATGAACCAACAACTGATTAGTATACCGAGTGATTCAGAGATAAAGTCAGCAGCCCTCTCTATTAACGGTGGAAAGGCTCCGGGACCGGATGGTTTCTCTGCAAAGTTCTATCACGCATACTAGCACATCATTGGGCCTGATGTGTGCAGCGATATCAGACAGTTCTTCCTCACGGGTGAACTCCAACCCCAACAAAACGAGACACATGTTCGGTTAATTCCGAAAATTATGGGAGCCAGGAAAGTTTCAGAATATCGGCCCATAGCTTTGTGTAACACCCATTACAAGATTATTGCGAAGATCTTGACGCGCAGGCTGAAACCCCTTCTCCCAGGCCTGATCTCTAAATCCCAATCAGCTTTCGTTGCAGGGAGGGCAATAGGGGATAATGTGCTGATTACCCACGAAACCCTCCACTATCTTCGAACGTCCGAGGCTAAAAAGTATTGCTCTATGGCGGTGAAAACAGATATGAGCAAGGCGTATGACAGGATCGAGTGGGGCTTTCTCCAAGCTGTCTTATCCCAGTTGGGTTTTGATCCGACCTGGGTCTCTTGGATCATGCGCTGCGTTGAATCTGTCTCGTATTCATTCCTCGTCAATGGCTCTCCAATGGGTTCTGTCACTCCATCCCGTGGTATACGGCAAGGAGATCCGCTCTCGCCCTATCTATTTATACTGTGCACTGAGGTACTCTACTCTTTGTGTGAGAAAGCCCAGATAGATGGATCACTTCCCGGCATTCGAGTGGCACGTGGCTGTCCGTCGGTAAATCATTTGCTGTTTGCCGACGATACTATGTTCTTCTGTCGCTCCAGTTCATCCAGCGTGGCCGCTCTACTAAAGATACTTCGAGATTATGAGGAACTGTCGGGACAATGCATTAATTTTGCTAAGTCGTCTATCTCTTTTTCGGCGAGAACTCTCATAGAAGTCAAGACACAGGTGAAAACTACCCTCCAAATTGAAGCTGAAGGTGGTATCGGAAAGTATCTCGGTCTTCCCGAGAACTTTGGGAGGAAGAAGCGGGATATTTTTGCGTCCATCCTGGATCAGATCAAGCAAAAGACACTCAGCTGGACAACCCGCTTCCTTTCTGGTGCAGGTAGACATGTACTTCTGAAAGCAGTTCTTACGTCTATGCCGGCATACACTATGTCTTGCTTCAAACTACATGTGTCCCTATGCAAACAAATTCAATCCCTTCTCACGAGATTCTGGTGGGATGCAAATCCGGAAAAGCGGAAAATGTGCTGGGTAGCTTGGAACACTCTCACTCAACCTAAGTTCGCAGGCGGGCTGGGTTTCCGAGATATAGAGACCTTCAATGACGCCCTTCTCGCCAAGATAGGCTGGCGACTGATCAAGCAACCAGACTCCCTAGTAGCCCAAGTACTTTTGGGTAAGTACTCTCGATACTCCTCCTTCCTTGACAGCAAACCGCCGGCGAGTATGTCACATGGATGGCGCGGGATCTTAGCTGGAAGAGAGATCCTGCGCAAAGGTCTTGGGTGGATAGTGGGCAGTGGAGACAACATCCGAGTATGGACGGACCCTTGGCTTTCATGCTCATCCCCAACGATCCCTATAGGGCCGCCAAACAAAATGGACGCTTCTCTGTTAGTCAGCGACCTGCTTTGCCCTATTTCAAATACTTGGGACAGAGATAAAATTCAGCAGTACTTACCTCAGTATGAAGAACACATCCTCAGCATTATTACAAGTTCTGCGCCTTCCCAAGACTGCATTGCGTGGCTGCTAGACAAATCTTGTGAATATACCACAAAGACGGGGTATGGAGTTGGATTAAAATTATCTTTTGATGAAGCCTCCCCGACTACCTTTGATTGGCTCAAGCATATTTGGAATGTTAAAACATCCCCAAAGATCAAGGACTTTTTATGGAAGGTGGTGAAAAAATCTATCCCAGTTAGCTCAAACTTGACGTCTAGAGGAGTTCCCGCTTTCAACTGCAATATGATCTCCATGTTTTCTTACACTGTCACCTTGCATCCCAAGTTTTGGACTTAGCCCCACTTGTGTCACGACCTTCTAACCTGCTACCCTCCATGGTTTCCCTAATCTCAAATGGGATGATGCTAAAGGTTCTTCCCCCGGTCGGACTGTATGTACCTCTGTGGCCGTGGATCCTATGGAACCTGTGGAAGGCCAGGAACAAGCTCTGTTTCGAGAACAGGACATTTTCCGCTATGGAAATCATTCAGAAGTCTATTGCAGACGCTAAGGAATGGCAACAAGCTCAAGATCATACTGCTATCCCGCCTAATGAACCAGTTGCACTTCCTTCTCGATCCAGTACGATCAGAACCCCTACTGCACTGCCAACCACTGTAATCTGTAACGTTGATGGCGCCTGGGATGCGCGTACAAAGAACTGTGGTGTGGGAGGAGTCTTCTCTGGTTGGTACCCGCGAAAGAAGATAGACCCGATATGCGATTCCCGCAGACTTGTTTCGTCGGCGTTAATGGCTGAGGCCCTCGCCATCCGTTCGGCGGTTATGTATTCCGCCTCGTTGAACATCAAATCCCTGATGATACTGTCAGACTCTCTTACCTTGGTGAAATTGCTGAAGGAAAGAGGATCATTGCCAGCTTTGTTCGGAATTTTGTTCGACATCTATCACTTTAGTTCTTCTTTTGATGTAGTCTCCTTTTCGTTTGTTCCACGTTTAAGTAATGGGCTGGCTGACTCTGTTGCAAAGTCAGCCTTGTCATTGCTGAACTCAAACCCCTCTAATGGGGTGTAAACTCTTTATGATGAATGAATGTGTGTGTGTTTGCCCAAAAAAAAAAAAGAGATTAAACGATCTCATCGGTTCTATTGATTTTCCTAACAACTCCTCTACCCCATCTAGGATCGAGTACTTGTACCTTGGCCATAACCGTAACCATTTTGAAGGAAATATCATTGAGCCTATCTCAAAGCTCATCAACCTCAAGCTTCTTGACCTTTCTTTCCTTAACACAAGTTACCCGATTGATGTAAGCCTCTTCTCCTCGCTATAATCTTTGCTGCACCTTGATCTTTCCGGTAATATCCGGCCAGTTTAGATACAAACTTAGACATCCCAATAAACCTGGAGATATTGTTGTTACAAGGTTGCGGCATCCACGAGTTCCCAAATATCTTAAAGTTCCTTGACAAGTTGGAGAATATAGACATTTCAGGAAATGTAATCAAAGGGAAAGTCCCTGAGTGGTTATGGACGCTTCCTCGTCTAAACACGGTGTTTCTTTCAAACAATTCGTTTCATGGTTTCCAAGGTCCAGTGGATGTTTTGGTCAATTCATCGGTGAAGAATTTATTTGTGGAGCAAAACTATTTTGAAGGAGCAATTCCTATTCTGCCACTCTCCATCAACGTTTTCTCTGCGTTAGACAACAGATTCACAGGGAGCATACCTCTTTCAATTTGCAATTATAGGTCTCTGACGCTTTTGAGGCTACCTCACGGGACCAATTCCTCGATGCTTGAGTAACTTGACGTTTGTGAATCTTCGGAAGAACAACTTGGAAGGAAGTATTCCTGACACCTTTTATATCAGTTCTTCTCTACGATCACTTGATGTTGGACACAATCGATTAACCGGGAAGCTTCCAAGATCTCTTCAGAATTGCTCATCTCTAGAGTTTCTAGTTGTTGACCACAACCGAATCAAAGACAAGTTTCCTTTTTGGCTCAAGGCTTTACCAAACTTGCAAGTCCTTATCCTCAGTTCAAACAAATTCTATGGCTCTATATCTCCTCCTAATCAAGGTCCTCTCGGATTTCCAGAGCTGCGTATATTTGAGATATCTGATAATAAGTTTACTGGAAGCTTGCCACCAACATACTTTGTCAACTGGAAAGCATCATCACTTATGATGAACGAAGATGGTGGTCTATACATGTTATACACGAAAAATACTTATGGGATAATATCCTATATCAATATATAAGCTATAGATTTGCAATACAAAGGTCTATCAATGGAGATATCTTCGTTCATCACTTAGGAGATATCTTCGTTCATCACAAAGGTCTATCAATGCAATACAAAGGTATATCTTCGTTCATCACTTATGATGAACGAAGATGGTGGTCTATACATGTTATACACGAAAAATACTTATGGGATAATATCCTATATCAATATATAAGCTATAGATTTGCAATACAAAGGTCTATCAATGGAGCAACAGAGGGTCCTTACCTCCTACGCTACCATTGATTTTTCCGGGAATAGAATTGAAGGACTGATTCCTGAATCAATTGATCTTTTGAAAGCATTGATTGCACTCAACTTATCTAACAACGTCTTCACAGGCCATATTCCTCTGTCTCTCTCCAATCTTGGCAAGCTCGAGTCACTTGACCTATCAAGCAACCAACTCTCAGGGACTATTCCTAATGGACTTGGGAGCCTCTCGTTTTTGGCGTACATAAACGTGTCTCAGAACATACAAACGAAATCCTATTTCGTTTTCTATAAAGTAAGAAGGGTGACTTTTTTTAAGTCAATTTCATGTGCACCTCTCTTTTTCTACTGAGTAAAATGGCAAAAGCAAGGAAATGGTGAAAGGTTATATTGGGGTTTAGTGATATTCAAAATATTAGATTGATCACACTCGGACAAGAAGAAGCCAACTCCAAGAAACCGTTGATTACTAATAGGATATAGAGATAACTAATATATCCAATGGTCGTTTTGTATAGAAAAAGCTTTGTGATTGGGTCACTTATTAATTTGGAGTTGGTTGTGCCAAGTTTCAAGATACTACAAAATACAGTATTGATCGTAAATGAAAGCTACTCATTCAACAGAACGAAACGGCAACTTATAGTTACAGGAGTAATAAGCAGTGGCTATACTGAGCCTATATAGGCTAATATGCTCTTGGAGTCACAGTAGCATAAGTCATTGCTTCACAGTCGCAATAGTAAAGCCTGTCTCAGTTACCAAAAAAAACTGATTCTGTATACGGAAACGAAGCAGAGGAGTAAGAAAAACATGTTGATTTTTCAAGACTACAAAAATGCAACCGACAGGGAGTTTCACTGAATTCAGAAATTTACTTTAACACTTAAAAAAAAAAAAGATGCCATCATGTTGATAAATGAAAGAAGTAAAAACAAAATTCATTACTTCATTGATAAAACAAAGTCAACTAGGCTTGACTTCTACAAAGAAGGGCAAAAAGCAGAGTATTAAAAACATATCTAAAAAATGAAGGGGCAATTCTATTCTACCACTCTCTATCACCCAATCTGGAAGGAAGTATTCCTATCAAGTTCAATGTTGGTGCCTCGTTTCAGACATTTAAAGTTGGATAACCGGCTAACCGAGATTATTCGAGAAGCTTGAAAGGCCTCTTGTAAAGTGCTTGTTTCTTATCCTTGAAAACAGCAAAAAAAAACAAAATCAATGAAAACAGTCCTGAGTTTTAACTGTGTAAATAAAAACAGATTCCACAAAGACTTGGAATCCTCTGGTTTTTGGAGTAAGAAAATGTGTGAGGCACGACCAACTCAAGGATGAAATGCAACAAGGAACACAGATTACATGGCAAACTAATCTTCCTTTGAACTTCAAAGTCTACATCAAGATGGTTGAGTTTCTTGATGCGGCTGAGGAAGAAGTGAAGGTGGCCAAGAAGAAGAGAAGAAAGTGATGGATGGAGCTTGTGAAGAGGACAACAGACTATGAAGGGGAAGAATCCACTTCATTTGTTTGTCATCGTTAGAGATTTTCTTGCGATGGTTGATAAAGTATGCGTAGAGATCGCGCGAGGAACTTGCAGAGGAGAGCAACGGGAAAGTCGGAACGCGGTTAAGTTGCCTCCGAACTTTATGTCGTATAGATGGAGAAGTGATTCTGGTGGATGATCAGATTCTGCCTGAGATTTGTTTGGTTTTTTTGTATATAATAGAATCAATTTGGGTGTTGGTTATGTTTTTTTCCATGAAAAAAGTTTTTGAAGTGTTGATAATGTTAGTAGCACAGGTTTTTTTTTACATTGATTATCAATGAAGATCCACTGTTCATTAGTCTTTTAGGTGTCTTAGACACAAGAACTTAGTTGGTCTTCTTTGCTACTGCTTAAATCTATAGCTGTTTACCAAAAGATAGATTTAACAAATACCTCTACCATCAACCATAAGAGTCTATAATTACTGTGTCAACACAACAACAAGATTGGTTCAAGATTTGCAACATGATCCAACGTAGTCTATACACATACACATGAATGTAAATTATAACTATTCATAATTCCCACAGGGAGATTTTAACATTAAGGCTTATTACATGCTTACTAGAGAGTCCTCTATATAACAAAAATATAATTCGACTCTGCACCTCGAGACTAATGAAACAAACAACATTGGTGGCAAAGATCACACTAAAACAGGAAGGATATATAGCTATCATAACATCTTTTCTGAAGAGACTTTTGGCAAGATACGTACTGGTTTTGCTTTCGGATTCAGAGACTCCCTCTTTGTCTTGGCATCAACTACTCCACCCTGCTAAAACAAGAAAAGTAATGAGACCAGAATATATATATTTACTGGACTTTAAAAAGTGAAGAAAAAAAAAAAAAAACTATGCAAACCTTTGGGTTCTTCTGCAAGCGTGTCTTGTCTACAGGTCTTGCACCAGAATTGGAAAGCTGAACACCGTGGAAGAAAGCATTAGCACAAGTTCATAGAAGATACTGTTTAGAGTACACACCTCTCATGTTTAGCTTGTTCATGAGAGAGTGAAGTTACCTCTTTTTGTTGTTTCTCAACTGTCACATTGCTTTTCAACCCACGAGATGCAGAATAATCATGACCGCTAGTACTGCTTCTCTTTTCCATGCCACTTGCTTTTGCAGGCCTGTTTAATTTTTTTTAGGACAGAACAGAACTTTACGACTCGAAACAATACAATGATGATGAATTTATGTAACCTAAGCAAGAAACCACAAGTTACATACCTGCCGTTTTCCTTATGCCGTGTAGCCACTGATGGAATACTTGTTGTCTTTGCAGGATTCTGGTATTTAAGTAGCTGATCAGTGAATAATAATCCTTCACAAATTATGAAACGCAATAGCTATACCTGTTTTAGAGCTGGCTTTTGCTCATCCACAGATGCTCCAAGGTCATAACTCTTTTGAAATGACTTAAACGCCCGTTTCACAATGTCTTTATCTCCCATACGCTCCATGATCAACGATTTTCTAGTGCTTGTAAGAGCACTAGGATCAGAGGCAGATGATGGACCAAGACTCATAGACATATGCAATGACTTTGGAGCGGTTTGTTTGTTTCTCAGTAGAGACGAGGGCTTCTCCTTCTTCACAGAAGACTGGGAAGTAGACAATGAAGTGACTTTTGAAGCTGGCTTGTACACTCTTGGAGTTGAAAACCCTGGTGGAGCTTTTGAGACAGGTGCTGCTGGTTTCTTGGTTGGTTTCACCATGTTCTTGATCTCCTTGCTTGGTGGAGTTTTCTTACTTGTTACAATCTTGTTAGTTGCCGGTTTTGTCTTCACCTGATCAGGCTGGAGACAAGAAAGTAATGAAGACATAAGAAGGAAGCTCTCTGTGTTTCAACACATCCGAAGAAAAGAAGACAAGAAAGGTTACCTTGGGAGAATTTCTTGTACGGTTGATCCCCACGTTTCCACCCTTCTTGATTAGTTTTTGAGTTTTCTCTTTCTCCATCTCCTTCATTGGAGTTTCATTCGTATTGGCAGTAGTATCAACGTTCTCTCTCACCTCTGTCTCTTCTTTCTCATCCATTAGTAAAACCTCCTCTTCTGGTTTCTCCAATCTTGGACTATCCAGACTGTTCTTGACTCCTTCTTTCACCTCATCAACCGAGCTTTGACATTCCTTGACAATGATAGTTTCTACATTAACACTCAGCTCCTTCACTTCAGCAGCAATGTCAGTCACATGCTTATCTTCTTCAGTATCAACCACAGACTCTGTCACCGACCCGCCAACTTCGCCTCCCATACTCCATTGATCTGTAACGACCGATCTAAAAGAAGCCTTCTTGTCGTCCATTAGTTTCTCCTGATCCATGATCTCAGCTTTCCTCTCGGCGATCTTCTTGTAATGAGCTTCAAAATAAGCCTTCTTTTGAGCTACGGAACCTGGAGTAGCACACTTTCCAACTTCCTCCAAGTACTTGTTCGGAGAGAAAGCAGAGAACTTCTCCCATGAAAGTGAATCATTCTCAAACCTTCCAAATGAAACCGACACTTGCAGAGTTGGGTTCGATGAAGCCCCCGGTTTATCCTCCATCATGCCATAAAAGCCCTGAAAATCAAGAATCCATATGAGAAAATAAACAATCTTGTCAATAACTTGGAAGATCTGTAGAAAACTAGAGACAACAAGTATACCTTATCGTCAATATTGGCAACACCAACTTGCATATCCCCCATTAATCCTCAGCACAAGAACCTTTATATTCACACAAAATCAACAAGTTTTGTATTAACCACCATAGCCATTTCATTTTTAAGTAAAAGAAGGATCTATTTGCTACTTTCACTTTCTTGTAAGCTCTTTAATGCAATACAAAACCCTCTTGGTGAGTACATCTCAGATTCTTGCGAGAAGTGTACTTAAATGATTGAAATAATTGAAGAAACAAAGAAAGACCACCAAATCTTCTTCTTCAATGATTGAAAGTAGTCAAATCTCACTTTAAAGGAGAGAGAATCTATAAACAAATTTAGATCTACTACAAATCTTACCAGAAGGAAAAAAAAAGTGAAGATAACCCACAAAACAAGATTGTTGTTAGCTCCCAATGATGATCCCACCTTTTTCAGATTTCTGCTTCTAGTGGACACACACACACAAAAGTTGAACACACAGTTTGTCTAAAAGTAAAACACCAATGTTTTTCAAAGCTGAAGACGACTTTGACGAAAAGAGAAAAAGGAAGACCTTTCAAAGATTGAATTATTAAATAACTTTTATCACTCAACTGAAAAAATCTTAAATGCAGATTTAACAAGAGAGAGAGTAAAGCAAAAGGAAGAAGAAGAAGAAGAAGAGATGAGAGATTAGAAGAGTCAGATCGGCAATGAAGACAAGAGTCGGTGGGACCAGTGATTGAAATAAATAAAAAAGTAACGTGGAAGTGATAACTTCAAGGGCGATCTAGATAGAGATCAGAGGCAATGAACACTGTACTACTTAAGTATCCTACTAGTTACGAGTTTTTCCCTTTTTAATCACCAAATTAAAGTTGAACCAAAAAAAAACAAAGCACCAAATTAATTAAAGACAATATTTAATGCTTGCCTCCACTTCTCAGGACACCTGTGAACTTGCGGGGACCACATAGATTCATTTCTTCTCAAGGTCATCGGTGAACCACAACGAAAGTTATGGATACAGAAAACCGTATTTGGGCTTTCAGCCCTGCCAGCCCATTAGTAATCCCATAAAAACGTTGTGTTGTTTATCATCATAATGTACTGCTCATATGGTTTGACAACGAGAACTATTTTTCCTTTAATAAAAAACGAGAACTATATGTACTACATATATGACGATTGCCCGGGAATAATATCCGTAACCTAAAATTCAAATTGAACCCAAACCAAAAAAATCGATCCGGTCCAAAATATTAAAAATACCCGAATGGGTCTTATAGACATATTCAAACCTGAAGTGTTATTAACCGAACTCCAACGGATAATAGAAAAAAACCGAAAACCCAAAATAATATCCAAAGAAATCGATTCGAATATCCAAATTAATATGAAATAAAATTATTTGAAACATAAACATATACTTCAAATATCGATTATTTTTTATATGATATCTACGGATAAGTATTTAAATTTTACATAAATACCTTATATATCCCATTATATATATATATATATATATATATATATATATATATATATTATTTTTTTCTGTTTTATTTTTAAAGTTTAGATTTTACTTTGGGTTATCCAAACCGATCCGATATAACTTGAATCCGAATGATGTATGATTACTTTATAAGTTTTAGGATATGATACAAATTTGAACTGAAACCGATTTGTTATATCCGAACCCGACCCGTACTCACAAATTTACTAGAATGGATCTACAGTGTATTATAATTAGAACCGAAATCCAAAATACCCAACCCAAACACTAATGCCTACTTATTAGTATTGCAAGAATACTTGAATGAAATGTCAAAACCTAAAATAAGATTCCCAACTTTTAAACGCCATTAAATGTAATGACAAACCTAAGCACTGATCATATTCTTCTTCGACATTTCAAACATGTACATTTTAGTGTTTGATTGGTAATCTTTTGTCCCAAAAAACAATCCATATGGTCTGAATGCAAAATCTCAAGAGGCACTTCAAGATGAGTTTTTATTAGGGAACAAGAAGATTGGAAACAAGAAGAGCACCAAAATGAGAAAAGAATCTCCATCAATGGCTTCCATAGCCTCTATATATCTCTCTCCCTCCCTCTCTAACTCGGTTTATACACCAGAAAATCAAAGAATCACCTGAACAAATGTATTGTAGAATCTGTAACGCAGAAGATGTAAAAAATAATGCAACATTTCTTTAACCTCTCACAAAAAGCTTGAATCATCAGCCAACTCTGACAAAGAAGCAAACCCGACCAGAGACTGATCTTTAGCTCTCTCAATCTTATGTTTGTTATACAGATCATATGGCTCCCAAAGATGATCCAACGGACAACCTCTCTTCTCATCAAGTCTCACCCATGGCTTCCCTTTACCACTCCAATGCAGTAAACTCACAGGACCAGGATGTAAGGACCGACAGCTTCCTCGTAGGTTGTCTCCTCCTAGCCCATGCTGGTTCCACCTATGATCAATAGCCTCCACATTCCCTCCGAACACAAGCAGAAACGGCGGCAAAGAACCCAAATCGTAGATTCTCTTTTTCTTCTGCAACTGCATCCATTTCTCTAGCTTCTCCCTGTAGTTCCCTTCTCTCCATCTAACCATATCCATCACCATCACTCCCGTGTTGAAATAGCAAGGCGTCCGACCCGAGATTTGACCCGGTAAAGCCGGGTCCGACCAGAAGTTGGAAGTGAAGTACTGCGTGAAGTTCGCTTGGCAATACTCCGGAGCCCCGATGACACGTGTCCCGGTCAACGTCGTGTTCCAGAGCTTGGTGATGTCGTCGACAACGATCACGTCCGAGTCGAGGTAGATGACTCGGTCAACGCTCCGGTCGAGAATGTCTCCGAGGTAGTTCCGAGCGTAGTTCAACGGATTCTCGAGAGCCTGTCTGATCGAAGTCGATATCAGGTTGATCACCGTGTCTTCCCGGAAAATGTAGACTTTGAAGCTCAGCGACGGGAAGGTCGACCGGACGAGTTGACTCAGCACGCGCGGGTTCGCCGAGTCGAACTCCGCCGCGATGAAGTGGAAGAAGACGTTCTCGGGACACGACGCGTGGCGGAGAACGGAGTGGACTGCGGCGAGTGAGCCGCGGAGGTACTCTGAGTCCAGAGTCATGGCAATGTGGACGAGAGAGGGATCGAAGCTCTCTCTGTTAGCTGACGACGACGCGCACTCCTTGCCATTTCTGTACTCCGGAGCCTCCATGAACGGACCAAGTTTACTAAACTCATTTCTTCCGCCGTCTCCGTTGGTCGTGATCCTCCCCGGACCAGTCCGTATTCCGGCGGCAAACGGTGAGAGAACAATCAAACACAAGACCGCCGCTAAAACGACGGCGTTTGACAGCATTGTGAGAAGAAGAAGAAGAAAACGCGTTTGAGTTCAAAGCTAGTGAAAAAGAGAGATTTGAGCCTTTTTATTTTAATGCTGGTGAATATAAAGATGTAACGTTGGGTAAATAAAGAAAATATATCAAGAATGTTGTTTTGTTTTGTGTCTCTCCACAGAGATGGAGAGATAAGGGAAGGGGAGGAAGGAGAAGAAACATTGATTATAAAAGGCATGTATGACTTTAGATTCTCATGAATTGGTTTCCTTGTTTGGGAGATTGAAATTAACTCTCCATTAAAAGCGCGTGAGACCGCAATGAGGCCAATCCCTAAACTTAAATTACCCATATTAACGAAAAGTTAAAAACAAGATTTCGGTGTGGGTGGCTTGGGTTCGTCTACGGGAGGGTGTATCGTAAGATTCAAAAAAACAACAACGAAAGGTTGGTTTTGGAAACTAGTCTTGACTCTTGACCCATTAAGGCGGTGCCAGCTATGAAGGTCGAGGGAAACAGCTGGACGATGCGCTTTTGTTAAACGGGTCCATAGGACCATATCGGAGAATGGACGGATGAGATTATAAGATCAGAAGTTGAGTGAACTCAACTTGTCACGTGCTCTGCACACATATTTGCTTGTAATAATTCTTATGTCTGCAAATAAATGCTGGTTTGCCAATTGAAATAAGAATAAATCTCTTTTTATTTTGTAAAAAAAAATATATTAGAATTTCGTACTGGCAAGTAATACCTCAGAAAATATATCCCACGAATGTTTTTAGGGGGAAAGAATAAAATATATCTTTTTCTGCTTTATAGAATTCTATAAATATCAGATTTTGTACAGCAAAGCAAGGTATAAAGTTACTAAAAGAATATATTTTGTAATGAATGTTTATGGGAAATCCTTTCACATTACAAAACGGTAAGAGCAAGCATTGGATTTTTGTAAAACCAAACTTCTTCTCATATTCACATATGCCAATCATTTAACGATGATTTTTAAAGCTAATGTATCTTACACAATTTATATAAACGTTGCTAGAAAATGCTACCATTCTGGTTTTATTTCGAATATCATTTGGCTAAATGTTCCCTGTCGGCAAAATTTTCATTAAGGATCTTAAATTATTTATGTTATTGAATTTTATATCTGGCTGTTGGTAGCGACTACTGAGCCGATTACAGCGAATATTCCCATTGGGTAGTGCAGCTCATGGTCGACGTAACATATAATATAAAGAAAGTTTTATTATACAACACCACTTTCTCTGTGATGTGTGCAGCAGACTTTTGATCGGGTATGAGAAGAGAACACGATGAAGATTTCATTTGAACATCTTTGATTTGATATGTTTTTGTTTATTCAATGTGTGTTGGAATGTTTTTGAATCGTTAGACACTGGAACACCAAATAAACTTTTACATACTAATTATTTTTGAGTTAATATAAGTGAGGTTAGGTTAAGAAGAATGAATCAACGTTTCTTATTAGTAGTTACAAGAAATCCAAACTAAATTATATTAAGAAAATGCAGAATTAAAAGAGTTGAGTGCGTCACTGAGTTTACCTGTTCAATAGGGTTTGGTGTGTTTTTTTGTGTGGGGAATGAGAAAGAGACTTGTAGACTTGTAGTGCAAGCATCGATAATTGAACTTAGGTGGTAGGGCATGAGGTTTTATTGCCACCGACGAAGTTGGTTCTTCTCTAATCTATTTTATATTAGTAGTTGTAGGTAACAAATTAAACACGGGTTCTTGATGATTGTGTCCTCACATCAGATGTCGACAATCTTTTCTTTATACAGACAAAGATGATGATAAGATCTTTTCTTAACTGCTCTCTTCTTGCTTCTCTTATCTTTTCTCAGATATATAGAAAGACTGGTATCTTAAGCTTCTTGCTTTAACAATGTTGTTGTATATTAAAAGAGGCAAACAAAGTTAGCATACTGAAGCAATTGCTTTGCACTTTAAACGAAAAGTGAAAACCAGAAAATGGTTTGGTAGAAAGACCCAAGATTTGTCTGTTGCCCTTGGCTTTTATGGATTTATTGAAACTTCAATCTCCTATGGAGCAAGACTTATGCAAGTGTCACTTTGAGCTCTTTTCTGTCTGCTCCAAATGACTGCACATTGCAATGAAAAGAACTGCATAAGTCTCTAGATTCATCTTATATCACAAAACGTGCAAAGAACTACAATGCCCCCACGGGGTTTAAAGAGATAGATGTTTTGTTAAAAGGATGTTAAAGATTGGCAAGTATTAGTACCTCGACTCCACAGTCTTTCACGTACATGTTTGTGAATAGCTCGGATGCTTCTGGAACGGGGGCTCTCCTGAAACAAAGTTAAAACCAAAAGGAATTTTGCATTATTAACAGTTTTAACATATACTATAACAAAGACAAAAACAGCCCATAAGATTACCTTGGCTTGAGCAACGGCGTCATCTACTTCTTTCCTCACCTCTTTCTCTATGTCCTTTTAAGTCAAAGATCAAATTGTCATTTTCAAAGGCAAACAATGATAGGATTGGAGGATGGGATGGGAAGGTACCTTAAGCTCTTTTTCTGTAGCTATGTCATGAGACAACAGCAATTTCCGCACCCTTTCAATTGGATCACGCACCTAAAGGTAAATTTACAGATTAGAAAGTAAAGAAACTTATGAGTTGTGACGTTTTATATTCTAACAAAATGAAACAAAGAAGTAACCTGTCTAACGCCGGAGACTTCGTCACGTGTACGGTAGGTGCTTCCCGGGTCAGACATAGAGTGACCATGGTATCTGTAGGTAATCCATCTCTAAGATCTGCATAATAGGTAATGATGACAATGGTTTTGTTTGGTGTTTGGGTCTTACCAATAAGTAGAAACTGGGCTAATAAGAATCCAATATAAGCTAGAGCAATTGGAGCAACAAAGAGGAATGAAGATTGTGGATTGAGCAAACTTACAATAGGGCCATTCTTGAGCGCATGCTCCTTGGCAAACTTGCACGCCTGCTTCACAGCCAGTACATCCATACCATCCACCTACACAAACCCATAAGATACTCACTCACCAGTAAGCTTTTAAGGTCAACACCAAACAGATTCAAAATCTCGCATAAAAGGTTCCTTCTTTCTCACTCAGTTAGTGTGGAAACACATTAAACAAAGTCAGTTCTCACCTTCAAGCCAGGAACATAGTCTCCACGCTTGAAATAGGCTGGAGACTTAGCAGACCTCCACGTAGCCGTTCCCATTCCATCTACATCATCAAACTCAATCAAAGACTCAAACTTTATCAAAAACAACACCAAGCAAGAGCCAAAAGAAAACTCACAATGGTTATTCTCGCAAACGAGAATCGCAGGCAAGTCCCAAAGAGCGGCAATATTCAAGGCCTCAAACAACTGACCCTGATTAGCAGCACCATCGCCATACAAAACAAACCACACCCCAACGGAATCTGAGCGCCCACCGTAGAAACTCGCGTCCTTCTTATAAAAATGCATCGACCCTCCTTTCCCATTGGAGCAGCCTCTCATCCTCCCCATGAGCTCCGAGAACGCGTCCACGAGCTCTCCTCCGCGCCCCAGGAACGTGCAGTGGTCTCTGTACGACGTGATGATGGCGTCCTTCTTCGTGATCCCCGCCTCCATCCCCACGGCTAGAGCCTCCTGGCCGTCGTACAGGTGGCAGAACCCGCGGATCAGTTTGGACTTGTAGAGAGAGTCCGCGGCGATCTCCATACGCGGAAGAAGGAGAGGATGAGGTCTCCACGGAGCGTGAGGGAGCGTCGCATTGGTGGGCGGTGAAAGAGGCGGCCGTTTCGATTGTGATCGGGGTTGTGTCTGTCGAAACGTAGCGGCGGAGGGAGGGAGGTAAAGCGGTGGTGGATCGGAGAGAGAGTCGTGATAACGCCATTCTCCGATTTGGTTTGGAAAGTTTCCTTCTTTGGAGTTAAAAGGTTGAAACTTTTTGTTGGTAAGTGAAGGATAGTTATACAAAGAAGCATTGGTCTTCTTCTATGACAAAGTCTAACCCTTTTATAGCAGTCAAGTTCTTTTTCTTTTCTTTTGTGAAACTAAACAATAACGCAATCAAATCAAACACTCAATCCAACACCTCGGTTTCATTCCTCTTGAGTACAAAAGATTCATAAATGTAACAAGAAGTTATGTGCTCGTCACAAGACTGTTACAAGATCGATCTTAATTAAGTTAGAATAAGAACAAATCTGTAACTGCAAGTCCAAACTTTGCATCGATTCAAAAGCGTTTTGTTACGAGAATAAATCAAGTTCTTCTCTCTCTTGCACTACACTCCAAATCATACATAACCCTTACATACGTTATTCACTCCTACTTATACCAACATGCCATGTGCTATTGCCTTTCACACATAAGACAGTTCCTCCTCCTTTCCGAACTTTATTTCTTCACTTGCTTTCTTCTAGACTCTTCTGCTCCACAATGAACCAACTCATCATGTGCCAACTGTTTTCTTCTGTTGCTTATTTCAGATGGGCCTTACCTTTCCTCCTATACTGATAGATAACTGGTGGGTGTGTAGCAGCATAGATATCAATACCCCCTCCATTCAAATTAACCTTGTCCTCAAAGGTCAAAGTCAGGAAATTGCCCTTCGATCACCTGTCTCCACTCCCACGAACTGTCAAAAGCCGGTAACCCTTTCCACTTGATCAGTACTTCCTGCTGTCCGGTTACGCGATGCTTTCTGTAGTTAAGCACTGCCTCTGGTTTTGTAATCAAAACTCCCTCATCTGTTAACTAAGGTGGGATGGTAACCGCTTCTACCTCATCTCCCACCATCTTTTTCAGTTGAGATACGTGAAATGTTAGATGAATTTTTGCTTCTGCTGGTAGGTTCAGCCTATAGGCCACCTTGCCCGTAGTAACGAGCTGTCACTTTTTCATCCCCCCTTCTTGCTAGGGAATGTCGGCTGTAGGGTCTCATCTTGAGGAACACCTTGTCTCCCACATCAAACTCCACATCTTTTCTATGACCATCCTCTCAACTTCTTGACTTGTTGAGCCTTATGAAAATGCCCTTTCATCACTTCTAGCATTGCATCTCTCTCCATTAACCTCTCTTCTATATCAGCATTACCGGTTGAGCCGTTTTCGTACTTAAGCAGAGTAGGAGGTTCCCTTCCGTAGAGAGCTTGAAACGGTGTCATCTTGATCGCTGAGTGGTGTGTTGTATTGTAGCTGAGTTCTGCCCATAACAAGTAACCCACCCAAGCCCGCGGTTTGTCACTCGTAAAGCAATGAAGGTATGTCTCTAGTCCTCTGTTGGTGACTTCAGTCTGCCCATCGGATTGGGGGTGATAAGCAGTGCTGAAGCACAACTGCGTTCCCACCAACTTAAATAACTCATTCCAAAACTGACTAGTAAACACCTTATTTCTGTCTGACACAATCGTTCTTGGAAACCCGTGTAGCTTCACTACTTCTTGAGCGAACACCCCTGCTACATCAACCGCCGTGTAAGGATGCTTCAACTTGATGAAGTGAGCATACTTAGTAAGCCGATCGATCACTACCAAAATGGATTTGTACCCCTCTGAACGCGGTAACCCCTCTACGAAATCCATAGCTACATCATCCCACACCTTCTCTGGTACATGCAGAGGTTGTAGCAATCCATTGGGAGCCAGCGTCGAATATTTGTGTCGCTGACACACTTGGTAAGAAGCCACATGCCTTCGTATTTCTGTCATCATTCCCTTCCAATAAAATAACTCTCCAATCCGCTTCTGCGTCCTCAGCACTCCTCCGTGACCTCCAACCTTGCCACTGTGGAACTCCTTCATTATCACTTCCCTCAATGGTGAATCAGCAGGCAACAACAGCTTCCCTTGTCGCAAGAGACGACCCTGAGTAATGGTATAATCTGAGTGCTCTGTTGAATTCAACACCTCTTCTCTTATCTCGCTCAACCTTTGGTCTCGGTCTACTTCACTCGTAATGTCTTCTAACTGAATGGCCTTTGGTACTGACAGTGCCATTAGCTCTGGTACTCCTACTCGCCATGACAGGGCGTCCGCAGCTTTATTCTCCAACCCGGGCCGATACTGTATTTCGAAATCAAACCCAAGCAACTTTGTTAGCCACTTTTGATACTCAAAGTTGACCTCTCTCTGCTCCAACCAGTACTTGAGGCTTTTCTGGTCGGTGCGAACCACGAACCTCCTCCCTACTAGATAGTGTTTCCATTTTTGTATGGCTAACACGATCGCCATCAGCTCTCTCTCTCATACACTGATTTGAGACGCTGTCGATCAGATAGAGCCTGGCTGTAGTAAGCTATAGGGCGCTGGTTCTGCATCAGCACCTCCCCCAGTCCTGCTCCAGAAGCATCTGACTCTTTGACAAACGTAGCTTCGAAGTCTGGCAGTACAAGAACCGGCACCGTAGTCATCGCCGTCTTGAGGTTTTGGAAAGCAAGATTAGCCTCTGCTCCCCAATTGAACTGATCTTTCTTCAATAGAGTCGTTAGGGACCTTGCTATCAGCCCATAGTCCTTAACGAATTTCCTGTAGTAGCCAGTTAACCCCAAGAAGCCTCGCAACTCTTTTATGTTTCTTGGTTCTGGCCACGCTACCATAGCTTCTATCTTTTCACCATCCGTAGATACTCCTTCCTCCGTGATAATATATCCCAAGTATTCTATCTTTTTGCTCCCAAAACTGCACTTCTTGCGGTTAGCATACAATTGGTGTCACTCCAGTTGTGCTAAGACCTCTCTCAGATGGCCGTGATGCTCTTCGTTCTGGCTGTAAACGAGTATGTCATCGAAGAACACCAGCACAAACTTCCTTAGATAGGGCCTGAAGACTTCATTCATTAGCGCTTGGAAGGTTGCTGGCGCGTTTGTCAGTCAAAAGGCATGACTAGGAACTCGTAGTGCCCATCATACGTTCTAAAAGCAGTTTTTGGCACATCCTCGCTTCGAACACGTATTTGATGATACCCTACTCTCAAGTCCAGTTTAGAGAAGACCTTTGCACCTTGCAACTCGTCGAGCAACTGTTCTATCATTGGGATTGGGTATTTGTCTGCTACCGCTGCCTTATTCAAGGCCCTGTAGTCGACACAGAACCTCCAGCTACCGTCTTTCTTGCGCACTAGTAGTACTGGGCTAGAAAATGGGTTGTTGCTCTCCTGAATTAGCTCTGCAGCAAGCATTACTGCTATCTGTCTCTCTATCTCCACTTTCTGAGCGTGTGGGTAGCGGTATGGTCTCACGCTCACTGGGCTCGACCCCGTTGCTAGCGTGATCGCATGCTCTCTTCCCCTCGACGGTGGCAACCCTGTCGGTTCTTGAAACACAGAACCAAACTTGTCTGATATCCAGAGATAGCCTAGTGGAAGCTCCTCCGAGGCTCCTTCCACTTAAGCTTGCATTCCACCATACTCAACAATTAACCCCTCTCATGTCTCCTCCATTGCCTTCCATAAGGCTTTAAGAGATACTTGAGCTGAGAACAAAGTTAGATCTCCTTGGATGGTGATAGTCTCTCTCCTAACTGGAATTTCATCCACTGCAACTTCCAATTATTCCTCGTTTCTCCAAAGGTCTCTAGCCACTGCACTCCTAAGATGATGTCGGCGATTCCTAACTCCAAGGGCAAGAAGTTGGAGTTCACTTCGCAAGTAGGGAGTTTGAGAGTCATTCCTTCGCAAATCCCCTTTCCTCTTACCGTTACTCCCGCGCCCACCATTACTCCAAACCCTTGCGTCGTGCTCACCGTCATTTCCCAACTTATGCACCAAGCTTTCTGATATGAAATTATGCGTGGCTCCACTATCAATCAACACCACCACATCTTCTCCGTTGACGCTTCCTCTCAGATTGATCGTGTGTGGGGATGAGATTCCCACCACGGTGTTCACCGACAGCTCCACCACTTCGGTGTACTTTTCCCTTTCCTCTTCGTCTTTCTCATCATTCTCATTCCTGATGTCTGTTTCTGTTCCATTATCATGGACCACTAAGACCATCAACTACTTTCGCCCACATATATGAGTTCCCGTCCACTTCTCGTCGCACTTATAGCATAACCCCTCGCTTCTCCACTTCGCGTCGGCGTGAGCTTCCGAAACGGGGGTTTCAGTCGCCCATGAGCCGCCGGGGTTTGACTTTTGTTTTTGTGTCCTCTAAACGTCGTCGTTGGAGACTGCGATGAATGAGATTGTGTTTTGGGTTTGTAGCTATTGGGCCCGTGTCCGAGATTCGGCCCACTTGTTCCCTTCTCCAAATTGGGCATTGGGTTTTTAGGGTTTCCTTCTGACGTATTGGTAGCCGGCTTAATCTCTGACGTCGACCATTCCTCCACCGTCTTCCCAAACTCATCATTTTTTTCAGGGTTTTGGGCTCAAACATCTTAACCCCAGCCCTGATTTTTGGTTTCAATCCTACCATAAACGCTAGCTCTAACACCGCCTCTGACAGCTCCGGTGCGTTATTGGCCAATGCGACGAAATCGCGAATGTACTCCTTCACCGTGCCCACCTGTCTCAAGGTGAGCAACCTTTCTCCTGCGGTGGTGTCCTGTATCTCCGAGAACTGCTCCAAGATTCTTTGTTTCATCTGTTCCCAACTGGTAAAAGGGTTCCTCCCCCCCGTCTCCCACCGGTACCACATCAACCCCTCTCCGTCAAAACACATCCGTACGACTTTGACCTTCTGCTCCTCCGTCAGCTCTCCGAGCTCGAATTATTGCTCGACTCGTAAGCCCCAGCTTTCGGCGTTCTCCCCATCAAACACCGGTACCTCCATTCGTCGTTGTATTGACCGGTCCGTCGTTGCAAAAAAGAAGTTTGCGGGGTCGGGTGAGATCGTTTTAGAACCGCGTGGCTCCGATGTCTCTCCCCTTACCACTCTGTTTGCTTCAGGCTCCTTCGTCGTCGACGCTACACCGGTAGTACTCTTTTCTTCGTTACTCGTTATCGCTTCTCCGCCTTTCTCCTTCTCGGCGGGGCTTTCCTCCAACTGTAACATCTTTCCACGCGCCATCGCCATCAACCTTCGTTTCTCCTCTTCCTCTTCAAGGAAACGTTGTTGCATCTGCTCGAGGAAGGAGAAAGTCTCCAACTTCTGCTGCATCGCAACCATGGCCAGCTCCAGGGATTTCACTCTCTCCCCTTCCTGCCTTTGTTCGACCAACATCGTTGTGATCTTCCCCATCTCTTGTTGCATTTGCTCCATCGTCGGATCTACGTCGGTACGCTTTGGTGCCATGGATTCTCCAAGACCAACTGCTCTGATACCACTTTGTTACAAGATCGATCTTAAGTTAAAATAAGAACAAATCTGTAACTGCAAGTCCAAACTTTGTATTGATTCAAAAGCGTTTTGTTACAAGAATAAAGCAAGTTCTTCTCTCTCTTGCACTATACTCCAAATCATACATAACCCTCACATACGTTTATTCACTCCTACTTATAGCTAGAAAGGACATACAGTCACCAACATGCCATGTGCTATTGCCCTTCACACATGAGACAGATCCTCCTCCTCTCCAAGCTTTATTTCTTCACTTGCTTTCTTCTAGACTCTTCTGCTCCACAATGAACCAACTCATCATGGGCCAACTGTTCTCTTCTATTGCTTACTTCAAATGGGCCTTGCCTTTCCTCCTATACTGATAGATAACTGGTGGGTGTGTAGCAGCATAGGTATCAAAGAGTTGAACTCAAAACTTTTTAGAAAAAAAACTATACAAAGCTCTTCTCGTTAGTGTTCTTCACATTTAATATTATGATAATACCTGGTAATGGGCGCCAATGCAAATTCTGGTCTACACCTTGGTCTCCTTTCGGTTAATTGATCACCTTCCTGGGAAACACTGGTCCTCGTGCAATCGGAATCCCTCTATCTACTTCCTTGGGATCTCTTTGGAATGGGGAATCCTGGACTCTGCCTCCAGCCTGTTCAAACAGAATGAAGCTGATAATGGCCTTCCTAATAACCATTTCCCTGACTCATACTCCAGATGCTGCTATCTGGAACACTACCGATTTTGACCCTGTTCAAAATCAGAAATTCTCAGCTAGGAAAGTCTACAATCTCATCAGAGAATCCAAACCTATAGTGCCTTGGAAAAACACAGCCTGGCTGAAAAAAAGTATTCCCAAATTTAAAACACTCTCTTGGCTGTTTGTGCTAGATCGGTGTCCAACTAGAAACATATTGATTAGCTGGGGCCTCCAAACAGATGAAACCTGTCTCTTATGCAATCAAGAGCCAGAATCTCGTGATCATCTCTACTTCTGCTGTGACTACTCTTTCTCAGTTTGGGGTACAATAGCAAGGAATCTCAATCTCGTTTTGTAATCAAACTCTTGGAACGCTACTCTTGAGTCCTTATCCAATCTGTCAGGTGATAGGCATCTTCACCGGCAAGTCTACCGTTCCTTCTGCTATTATTTCCTCTATATCCACTATCATCAAGAACAGAATTTTATCATTGCGTGAAGACAACGGGGGTTTCTCCAGCACCGCCATGCAACTGTGGTTGTCTTCAAGCTGAGAATATCGCCTGCGACCATTGACGTACGAGTTCCTCTCGAGCGTTTTTTCTTAATTCTTCTATTAGGATGGGCTTCTAGACCAACTAATTTCTACCATTTCCTCTTCAACTTGCGTGGACCTCCACCCCATTTTGGACAGTTAAGCTCAATCTGGCCTGCTTTCTTGTGGGTCCACATGGAACAATTACGATTCTACACTAAGATGATTCTTATCATGGGGTTTATTTTGGATTAATTGGGAACGTGTTTGCACTAGAGTCTTTGAAGAAAAACTCTTGCCACCTTTTTAATATATTGCACCAAATTATAGCAAAAAAAAAAAAAAAATTTCCCCAATGGTTATTTTTTTGAAAAACAAAAGAATACAGTTAATGACGGTGCATAGGATATTTCCAAATAAAGGTGGAGAAACGGACTTTCGTTTTGAAACGAAAAGAAAAACAAAAACTCAGACGTTACAGCAAACAAACTAAATAAGAAAAGATTATAAGAAATTTAAATTTCCTTTTAATATAAACTTCGATTATGAGTGACTGAGGCGAAATCCAAATCTGGTAAATAGGAAAAAAAGTGAAACTCAAAACATTCCTTGTGCATGCACCGGTACATTAAAAGGACAGATAAATATGATCCGCCATTGAAGGATGTTAAAAATACATAGCATGAAATATCTGAATATGAAGCATTGGTCATGCTCGGATATATATATGAATACGCAAGTAGATTAGACATATACATATATCAAATTCATTCATGCATGCATATATATAAGCATCTTCCTCATACCTATAAAAAAATCTAATATTTTTAAGACCAAAATCTCTATTATATCAAGAAGACATAACAATCTCTACTTCTTTCTTGTAAAGAGAGAAAAATGTCAAAAGACATGCGTGCACGTACATATATAAATAGGCATTTCTTATTTGATTATTACCAGAGTTGGAGTTGGGTAGTTGATAGTGAGATAGAGGAACTCCACGTTCCATTGATTCTCTGCCAAGTTTTTTTTGGGGTTCTTTAGTAAAAATATTTGACTGATTTGTTGAATGCAGAGAGAAGGTTGATGGCTTAATGGTTTTATAGAGAGATGATACAAATGGCGAAGGAGGCGGTTCTTACGAGGTCTCTATATCTCTCTATCGCCCATTGGCTGATTTTATTGACTAGGGGCCAGTCAAACTAACCCCACTGCTCTTCTCTCATTGGTTTTTAATTTCACTTATCACCAAAGTTAATTTAGGAAAATACTTATCACCGGAGTGTTTGGAAAGCAGTACAACAAGAAGATTTAAGGAAAAAAAAAACTTTGTTTAGAAATAAATTTAAGAGAAAATTACTCAATCTAACTCTCATTTTCAGTTAATTACTAATCTAACTCTCGTCTATCGACATACGTTAACTAAAGGGGTAAAAGACGGATTAACCCTCTATATTGTTATTTATTTCTATTTTTACATTAATAGAATAAGAAAATTAAAAATAAAATACACATTAATAAAATAACAACACACGATAGGTTTGAGTAAAAAAATTAGGGTTTATGGTTCCATTGTCGACGAACGTAGACTGCCTCTGAGGGCTTTCGATTTCTCCGTTCCTCCGACTTGCCTCGTGTTCACCGGCGTGAAGAGCGTCGTTTTGTACAGGGAGAAACACCTTACTCGGAGGAGTCTAGGTTCCGGAGGCTCTTGTCTTCTCCGCTAGTGGAGCTTGTCCGCCGGTTAGATTCACAGTCGTAAGTCTCTGTCCAATATTTATTTCTGGTTTCAGTCTTCCTCTCAGATTTGAATGAATTTCAAAACAATTAATTTTGTTCACAGTCACGGTGGTTTTAGGTTCCGACAAAATTTGAATCAGTTCTAGTTGCTACTGACCACGTTAAACATCAACTCAAGGTCAGTATATGGTTTCAATCTTTGTCCTCAATGTGAAGTCATAAAACAGTATTGATTTAGATTTTTCATTGTTTGTTTGTCAATTTAACATCTATCAGTTCATTTTAGTCAGTGTAACCAACTCTTACATGTTATATAGTGAATATTTATTTGTTATTTATATGCATTTCTCTGTAGTTATTTCATGCTAATGTTACTTTGAACTTTCCATTGCTAGATATGGCCTCAGCTAGCACTACGACTAATTATCCACAACGACTATACAAAAAGGGGAAAACACCTAACCAACAAAAGAGTATGAGTTACTATAGTTATTTGTCAAATTTTCAAATGGTGGAAGTAGGAGTAGGAAACGACGCATGGGATGCACTGAAGAAGTCATCAGTTGGAGATTTTCCTAGACTTTACGAGCTTGATTTCATATGGTCTGCAAAGGTTGTTCATTACCTCTTAACGCATCAGCTGGTAGTTAGAAAGAACTATGAGATATGGTCGTTAATTGATTGGCAGCCGATTCGTCTCTCTTTGTTAGAGTTTGGTGAGATAACTGGTTTGAATTGTGATATGTTTGATGATGGCGACCTTTGCAAAGTTGACCATAAAGAATTTTGGGCAGAATTGAATGTGTGTACA
Organism: Brassica napus; assembly: GCF_020379485.1. NCBI lineage: Eukaryota > Viridiplantae > Streptophyta > Magnoliopsida > Brassicales > Brassicaceae > Brassica > Brassica napus. Next base: position 15,853,580 of record NC_063448.1, read on the forward strand.
AACTGTTGGTCCTAGTCTGAATGAGTTGCAGTTGGTATTGGGAAGATGCAAGAACTGGAGTCTTGAGAAAAGGATTATGGTAGGACGGTTGTGTATTTTGCATATCGCAATATTTGGCATAGCTCCTACACGTCGGATCCCGTTGGAGTGTGCAAAGCGAGTACTTGATTTTGAAGCTTTCGAGAGATATCCATGGGGTCGAGTTGCATGTAAGAGTTTGATACACTCCATTAAGTGTGTCAGTTATGACGCAAAGAAATCATATACAATGGAAGGATTTGTGTATGTGCTACTCATATGGGGATATGAGGCTGTTACTGGCCTAGGAGAGCAGTACGGAAACAAAATTGTTGGGGCAGAAGTTCCTCTCCTTTCATGGGCTGGATCAAGAAAACGGTTCGTGTCTGACGACTTCATTAGACAAGAAAAAATCAAACACGAAGATAAGGTACCAAATTTGTAATGTTTTATTTCTTGTTTTTGGTGATTTCTTTACTCTTGTTTTTTTTTACTTTTATGTTTGTTTTGACTCTTAAATTGAACGAATCTCACATTCATTTTTTATTTCCAGGTTCGTGTACGGCATTTCTTTTCACACGTTGACGAGAATTTAGTCCCTAAATGGGATGGTGAGCTTGAAGATGAAAATGTGAACCACTTGATCCGTGATATACTTGATGACTGTGTCAATCGTAAAGCATGGGATTTAGTTGAAACTTCTGTTACGAAGAGGACTAAGCGTAAAGAATCTATCCCCATGAATGTTTCAGAGGATTCAGCAAACAAGGATAAGAAGGCTAAACCTATGGAAGATGGTCGGTATAATGTGAGTACAATATTATATTTTGGTATTAAATACTAGTTGGTATGATAAGATTTTCTAAATTCTTCAATGGTTTTAATGTAGGCTGACGGTAATGATACGCCAAGCACTGCGATGTTGACCATGTTGAAGACTCTGACCGAAAAAGTAGACAACATGAACACCAATATGGCTACTAAATTAATGGCTGGTTTGGATGCAGCAATTGGTACGAAGGTTGATGTCATAATTGGTCCCTTAATTGAGAAAGTCGCCATCTTGGAGATGGAAATGCGAAAGATGAAAGGAAAAATGGTACCTGAAGAAACAAAAGAAGCTGCCAACTCCAATGTGAATATCAATGAGGAAGTGACAAGTGATGCTATGGTAAGTTACTTTTAACTTAGTCTTATATTTTTAATTTTGCCTATTAAGATCATATCTAGTTTTCTAGTTTGTCTGAAAATTGTGAGGAGAGTGTAAAAGTCATAGCAATATTTTGTCGTATCTAATTTACATTACGTGCTAGTATTCGTGATTCTATTAAGTTATTGATTAATATTTTTTTTGTGAAGTCTTGGATGGTGGAGATTAAATCCACGTCTCAGGATGGTATACCAGCTCGACATGTTGTTAAGAAAGTGACGAAGACATGCAAAAAAGGTGGAGATATGGGACTTGATAAGAATAATTTGTTTGAGAATAAGGTTTTCAAAACCAAGATACAAGTCCCACATCTACTCGATACTGCCTCTGAGGAAACATGGTCTGATACAAAGCAGCGTGAAAAAATTAGAAAAGTTAGTGATGGCTTAGATGCAATTGCAGCAGCAGCTAGAAAGTTTAATAAGCCTACATCTTCCACGCCTCAGCCGAAGCGCCAAACAAAGTTAGCATCGTCTCAGTTATTTCCATTCATAGGAAATTCTACCGTCAAGCGCATCATCACAGGTGTAATACCATCTGTCTCAGCATATGATCCGTTTGCTGTTGTTGAAGACACTAAAATTCGGAACTTACTACATTTTCTACTGGATGATGAGTATGCTTCTTTTTCTTTTCTCCTGTTGAACAATGTTTCATTACTATTTGTTTTAAGCTATATAATTTTGTTTTAGGGAGGAACCGGACAGAACCTCTGAATGTAGTGTCGAATTTTATAAAGTGCTTATAACTCCAAGAGAAGAGTGGCGTACACCTACATATGGTTGGCTGACTAACTGGGTAAGCATTATTTCTTTACATATGGCTGACTAACTTCAAGCTTTGTTCTTGTTATCTTTTAGAAAATACTGAAAGCATATAGTTATTAGTCTTTTTATTGTTCTTGCTCTAATATATGATTTTGTTTTTAATTATTCTGTTCAGCATATGTGGTCTGCAATGCATATGTTCCATAAGAGATCTCTTTGTGATCCTTCACCGTACCATTCTCAGCGCATTGTGTTTTTGGATCAGTGTGTCGTCATCAAACTTGTCAGTGATTTCAAAGAGTTCAACCCTAAAACGTGGAGTGCAACGGATATATATAAGGGTATTTTCAATGGCACATATCCAGCTGACCGCATCACAAACAAGAAGTGGCTTCAAGATGTTGATCATCTGTATGCATGTCATTTCATAAATGGTAATCACTGGGTTGCTTTAGATATTGACTTGGGGAAGGAAACCATTCACGTGTATGACAGCATTCTTAGCATAGTAGAGGACAATAAAGAAATTCGAAATGTTTGTCGGCCTTTTGCGAAGATGATTCCGACGATTCTGAATGCTATGGTTCCTACTACTCTTCGGAAGAAAAGTGATAAACAATTCGCTGTACGAAGACTGAGAACCGTTCCACAAAATGAAAAACCCGGAGACTGTGGTGTTTATACCATAAAGTACATTGAGTGCTTGGCAATCGGTTGCACATTTGAAGGGTTAAGTGATAAAAACATTCTAGATATTCGAAAGAATCTAGCTGCTGAGATTTATGACGAGGTTGGACAGCCGCAAATAGCTCATTTATTTCCTCATTCACCAATGTAGTATATTAGTATATTTGTGTTAGTTTAGTTTCTCAGTTTTATTAAGGTTAGTAGAGATTTTTTTAGTGAATCCCACTTTGACTCTTTGTTAAATTAAATTTTTTTAGCACTGATATTTTTGTTTTGTTTGGCACTGTACGTATAAAATATGTTTCAGCTATGATTTACGTATTTGGCACTGTTACAGAGTACTGAAACTGAATATTGTAAGTTTGATAACTTTAAATCTGTCGAATGTCTTCCTCTGAAACTAAAGAAACAAAAGTTCAAAATTTTAAAACACTTGCATAAATCAACTAATCACTAGCTACTTTAACCTTACACGTCTTACAATTATGACCATATTGATGACAACGTGAACATGCATGTTCTTTTCTTGGCCTTTTTTTCCCAATAGCTTTCTCCAATGCAGATTTGATTCTCGACTTTTTAGGTCTTCCCGGCTGCGTACTTGCTACCGGAGGCAAACATATCTTCATGGTGACATCTTCTGAAACTGGTGAAACAGCATCTCGAGGCATTATAGAAGTGGAGTATGCATTACATAAATATGACCTATGATAATAGGGATGACAGAGAGAGATGCGAGATGTTTTACGAGACTCCGCTGCAGCAATTGCATGAACACATGGTAACTTCTCGATATCAAAGCGACGACAAGTACATTGTCTCCGTGTCAAATTAACTACATGGAGAGATGATCCACTTGTCACTTGTGAATGATGAAGATCGATTGTTTGTACCGTTAGCGTCTTCGCGTGTGGTACACGTTTCTGTCAAAACAAAAGTTACAACTTCATTACCCAAACTAACTCTTTAAACTGAAAGTAAATAATGGAGAAACTTGAAAATTCTTACCTCCAACATTTTCTCTACCCCACGAGTCAAGGTTGTTTTCATTTTTCCTGCATCAGTCCTTCTATCTGCAAACCACCTCGTCATCATTAACCGGATTGCATCCAAAAGTTTTACAATTGGCAAACTTCTGGAGCTTGATATCACTTTGTTGATTGACTCTGCAATGTTTGTTGTTGTCAAGTTGTATCTATCACCAGGAAAATGCACACGAGCCCACTTTTTTATATCAGCACCTTCCAAATACTTATGTAGTGCTGGATTCAACAACTCGATCTCATGATATATAGTATTGAAATCCGAAATCCTAAAAGCATTTGCAGCTTTTTTAACCAACCGAAATGCATCACCACTTCTGAAACGTAACAATATGTTTTTGTAAAGATGGTATGTGCAGATTCCACGACTAGATTTTGGAAACACCTTTCCAATAGCTTTACCAATAGCTTTATGCCTATCAGATATAAGTGCAAGTTCTTCATCATCTGGAATCACATTGCTAAGCTGTCGGAAGAACCATTCCCAAGAGTTATCATTTTCGGTGTCAACGACTGCAAAAGCAATTGGAAATATTTGAAAATTTCCATCTTGAGCTGTTGCAGTTAGTAGTATTGATGGAAAGAAAACATGAACAGCCTAAGAAGAAGAAGACGGCTTGACGTAATAGGTAACGAACTTGATTAGATTTTGTTTAGATTAGGGTTTGATTCAATTTTATTTCTGGTCTAAATTAAGTTATGACTTGGTTTACACAATTAAATTTTGATTTAAATTAAATTTTGATTTGGTTTAAATTAAGTTACGGTTTGGTTTTCGCATTTAAATTATTGTTTGGTTTAAATTAAATCTGATTTACATGGTTTGTCACGATTTTGGTTAATTGGTTAAAATTATATAAGTCTGTCTTCAAAAAGAAAAAAAATCTGTGGTCAAAAGTAAATAAATCTGTTGAAGTTTGTTAACTAAATCTATTGAAAAGAAATAAATCGGTTGGAAGTCTATCAAAACTAAATAAATTTGTGGGCAAATGAAAACAAATCTATGAAAACAAAAATAAGTTTGTCAAAAATAAATAAATCTGTGTCTAAAGAGCAAATAAATCTATCAAACCTTAAATAAATCTGTCAACTTTAAATAAATCTGTCAACTTTAGATAAGTCTGTATCTATAAGATATAAATCTGTCAAAATTAAATTAATCTATTGCCAAAGAAAAATAAATCTATCAAATAAATCTGTGAAAATCAAATTAAGTCTATCGATTTTAAATAAGTTCGTGGCAATGTAGAAATAAATCTATGGTTAATAAGTCTGTTGCTTCTTGTAACGTGAATCAAATAAATCTATCAAATGGTAAAATTGTAATTATTATTATTTTTTAAAAAAATTAAAAATTATATTAATGGCAGTTTTGTAATTAGCGTTTTACATAACAAAGTCTAAGGGCATTATAGATATCAAAACTAAACCAGTAATTAAAAAAATATTAGAACTAATCTAGTAATAAACTGATAAATTAGGGCTACATTAACTTTTTTCCCTAAATTTAAAGAAAAAGATTATGACTCATTTCTAATAGTTGTTTAAATACTTTCTAACTAGGTAAATACCCGTGCCTTGCACGAGGTGAGATGCTTATATAAAATAATTTTTACACATTTGTTAAACATTAAATGTTACATATTAAAATTTTAGTTGCAACATTTTTTAAAAAAAAACCACAATTCGTATACATTTTGTCCCTCCAAAAACATTAACGGAAAATTAAGGTGAGAAATAGTGGTCTGAACCATCATCACAAGAAATCAGACCAGCGAAGGAACTTTTAATTTATTTCAATGAACAAAACAATTATATCATTATTGTATTTTTTTGAAAAAAATTATAACCTGTTTGTGAAAAGGAAAGAGCTGACGTTTTGGGTTTGCATCTATGATCGAGCAATTTTAATAATCAAATGATGGGTCCACAATATGAGTAGTCGTGTCTAGGTTTAAAAGGGGTCAATATCTATTATGATTTGGATGTTAATGCTATACAAAATTATGATTTGGATGTTAATGGCTTAATGCTATACAAAATTATGATTTGGACATTTCTAATTAGGATCTGAGGAGAAATGTGGAGCCGCCCGATCAGTAATGGCACTCAAGTAAATAAGATACAAAAATTAGGTTACTTTTTAAAATTTTTGCTTCTTTAATAAGCGAGGGATACATTCATAATAATAGGCATGGGGCCAATTGGATATCCAAAAAAATTAGCATCGGTGATATGTATCATTAGAATCAGATAGTTAGGTTTATGATCCGTTCAGATCCAAAAATTTAGAAATCCAGAAATTCGGAGTTCGTTTAGGTATTTGTAGATTATCCAATTCTATTAGTTAATTATATTAAAAATAAAATAAAATAAAATAAAATAAAATAAAATTTAAAAATAATATGTAGTAATAAAAGTTAAATAAACATGACATCATAAAAATAACAAATAATATGATTAACTAGAAGCTAACATTTTAATGCAAATCTCAAATCAAAATCAAAATCAAATAATCCAACATTGACGAGCCAAATAAGAATATTCATATGTTAATATTTGGTGTAACAAAAAAATTAGAGTAGGTGTGTAATAGCTCAAAACTAAAATTTCAAAAACAGCTTAAAATAGTAAAAGAAGCAAATTTATATTAGAAGATTTGTATAAATATAATGACTTGTATATATAATTATATTACATATATATAAATATACAAACTAAATCGAATATTTGACTTTTCAAAAAAAAAAGTAGTTTTATTTATTTATTTTTAAGGATACTACATTTTACTATTTGTTTCGATCAGAAACCTTACAAATATCTAAATTTTTGGAATCAAATGAAAACGAATCACCAATCTAACCAAATTAACAAATAGCATCCCTAACTATAAATCAAGAAGATATTAGTGTAATTGAATGGCAGAGAAAGATTTATGTGCATTTTTTAATTATATGCTTATAATATGATAAAATTTATGTTCTACTATATTTAGTGTTATTAAAAAATATTTTGTATTAAGTCAAATAAAAAATAATATGTAGTACTAAAAATTAAATAAACGTGCCATCATAATAAAATAACAAATGTGGAAGCACCGTGGCCTAGTGGTTAAGGTTTAAAGGCTTCTACGTCCAGTTCTGGGGTTCGAATCCCAAACTATGCAATTTCTTGCAGATTGCATATTATAGGAGGTCCAAGTTTCAATTCCTGGAGAAAGCGATTTATTAAACAATTATGCAAAGTACAGAAAAAAGCATACTAGAAATCTTCAAAATGGTCCAAGTAAATCTGGCCAGGCGTGGATCTTCATTGAACGGCTTACGTGATGCAGTTAGGCATAGATCCTTATAAAGCAGGTAGTATTGTCAGTTGTCGAATCGTCTATGTAATCTTTCTCATAATTGTAATATCATAATAAATCAGCGTTTAAAAAAACAAATAATATGATTAACTAGAAACTAACATTTTACTGAAAAATTATAAAGAAAAATCAAATAATTCAATATTACTGAGCCAAATAAGAATATTCATATGTTAATATTTGGTTTAACACAAAAACTAGAGTGGGTGTGTAATAGCTCAAAACTAAAATTTCGAAAAATAACTTGAAAAGAGTAAAAGAACCAGAATTATATTATCATATATATATAAACTGAATTGTATATTAGGCTTTTCAAAAATAGTATTTGTGATTTGATTTATTTCACAGATATCCAAATTTTTGGATTCAGATGAGAACGAATAAATAATCAAACGGTTTAATGGATAAAATGTCCAGCTCAAAATCAAGAAGATACTAGTGTAATTGAGTGGTGGAGAAAGATGTATGTGTCATTTTCTATTTATTTATTATAATATAATAAAATTATGTTGTATTGTATTGAGTGTTATTTTACTGAATAAGTTATTATTTTATTAAAATGTAATTTTGGTATATCTTTTCAAATATCCTGAGTTGATACACGATGACAATCGATGCAATTATAATAATTATATATTTTCCAGAATATCAAAATATAAATTAACTACATACAAACATAGGCAAATATTTTGTTAAAGAAACACATGAAATATCCAATGCGATAATACAAAACACATGTTGTATTTGAACAATACTGTTAAAGTGATACATTTGTTTCAGCAAGGAAATGAGTTAAGTGCATCCCCAGTTAATTGTTCTACACGCGATACTTTTGTATTTAGTTTGAGAATTGAAATATTGTGCTTGGCTAAACCGAAGTTCATTGCACAATTTGTTGCAAGCATTTTCGCATACATCATGAGGCGCATCTTTGGTCTCTTTCATGCATTGTTCATGACAATTGTTTAGACAATTTGCAGTGTTTGCGTTAGATACGTGTCCCATAAATAATACCAAGAGAAATATGATCATCATGAGAAAACTGCATCTTTTAGCCAAAACTTTCCCCACCATGATTGCAAAATTTGTTAACGCGTTAAAGATTCGTTCTTTTGATTATGATTGGGAATTTGTAACAAGATCGATAGGTTTGAAGAAAGCTTTTGGGCTATTTTAGGTGATTTATATATTAAAATAGTCTATCTAGATTTGTTTTATTGTTTTAGGATTAATTCAAGATCAATACTGTTTCTTGTTTCTTCTTCTTTTTTTTTGGGTAAAAATTTGTTATTTCTTTGTGTTTTGGACAACTTAAATGTGTAAACGCAACTATTATTATTGCAAAACGAGAGCTATAAAAACAATTTTGCATAATCACCTGTAAAACCAAAAAACAAATTACAAGTTTTAATCTATTTTATAAAATAGGGTATAAATATATAAATTTTGCTAGATAGACATCATCTACATCGTTTAAGCATAATTGTGTTTTGGTATCCTAATACCACATAGTCTAGACCATGACATGTTAATTAGATTCATAATCTATACTATTAAAGTAGAATCCTATGAATACTATTAAATCAGAATCCCTCATAGAATTATGCACTTAGTTTTCTTAAAATTTACAATGTGATGCCATTCTTATATTTATAAACAAAAACATTAATTATTTTAAAGATATTTATGGATACTATCTAACTAATTCCCATAATCATTCCATAAAAATATTGCATATATATCTTTGTGTGACCCACATCATTCCATAAAAATATTGCAAATATTGCAAATATTGCCTTCTGCGCGAAGTCTCGATCCCAATGATTTCATCCCTTCTCTCGCACCACAACGGCGGAGCCTGAGGGTTTTTCTTCGTCCACAACGTTCATGTAACCCCTCTTTTGGTTGGGTTTTCCGCCTGTAGAATGCTGACGAGGCTCCTGACGAGTGTCGTTAGTTCGGGCGGGCATTTGCTTTCCTGCCGCTTCTTTCGCCGCCTTCGCTCTGGTGTCTTCTTCCATACGAATGAAGTTGTTGGATCGGGCGATAGCGTGTGGCAGGGATCTCGTCGGGTGTCAGTAGAGGTCAGCTCGGAACGGTGATTTAATATGGAGGGTGTTCATCAACGATTCCATAGCTATGTGGTCTGGTACGTCGACTTTCGAGACGACATATTTAAATTTCTCCATGAAATCCCTCAGGCTCTGTCCATTAGCATGGTTGAGATTCCAGAGATCCGTGGCGGTGGCTTTTTGACGAGTAAACATGATATAATTTTTGAGGAAAGCCGTCGAGAGGTCGTGAAAACTGCTGACGGAGTTCTCTTGGAGGCCGGTGAACCAGTTGAGAGCGATCCCTTCTAGGGTTTCGACGAAAAGCTGACAAAAGCCGGCGTCTTTTTTCTTCTTCAGAGAGGTTCGCGCGTCGCATCGCGATGTTGAAGGACGTGACATGGGCAGAAGGGTCGGAAACGCCGTCGAAGGTCGGAAGACGGAGCTTTTCCATCTTTCGGAGTCGAACCTTCGTTATTTTTTCTGTGAACGGCATCCGGAGAGACTCTGCGAGGACGCGCTCGATCTGAGGAGCGGACGTCGTCAGGTTGTGAATCTTGGAGTTTATATCGAGCACTGATTTTTTTAACGCGGCGAGCTCGTTTATGGTCTGTGCGTCGAAATCTCCAGGGGTTTGAGCCGTATCGCCGTCGTTGACATCTTGGTCTTCAGCGTGCGCCGGTATCGCGCCGATCGCTTTCTCTGTGCTAAACAAATGTCTTTGGTACTGCGCCGTCGAGGCTTCCACGTTCCCAGTGAGAGAGGCTAAGATTTTTGCGAGCGCCGCGATTTGGTCGGTCGCCGCCTTCTGGGCTGCGTCTTGCTGTGCAAGGCGCCCCATGATAGTTTCTATGGAAGCGGGTGGTAGCGGCGCCGGAGTCACGGGAAAGGATGCAGGCGTCGTCTCAGAAGCTTCACGCTCTTCTCCAGAGGAAGAGACGTCGTTGCTCGTCGCCATTTTGTCGACGTTACTTTGCTAATAGCCCCACGGTGGGCGCCAACTGTTTGATCGGGAAACGGTGCTGAATGAGGGAACGTTCGATTTTAGATGTGGGTTAAACAAAGACGTCTTATTGATGGTCGGAAAAGGGTTTCGTCGGTTACAAGGGAAAGAGATGCGCAAGGGAAAGAGTGCCGGAGCTCGAAGAGCTTTACCAGAAAGATACAACACGGCGAGATAATAAAGTTAAACCCTAATCTAGCCGCCAAGTGAGTGTGTGTGATTTCGGATTCTCTCTACGTTGCATCCCTCCTTTCTTTAATAGCCGACTTGGTGCTCTTCCGTGACCTAACCTACGTCGCCTTTGTGGGCTTTTAACTCGTTGGGCCGAGAAGCCCACGTTGCTTAGGAGCCGTTGAGCCGGATGCGTTTAGTCGACATGCGACCGATTAAAAGTACTCTCATAACGCGTCGAGAGATCGGCACTCCGAACCGCCGCGCCGAACTGTTGCTATGCTTTGTATGGGCCGGGCCGTCTGTTATTTGGGCCTTGAGGGGTGGTCGAATCCATCCTCTACAATAGAGAGAGCCGTGTAAGTATGTGGTAAGCTTATCATCGGGAAACACACCGTTTCGGTCGGTCGTTTATGCAGGACAAAACAGTACAAGAACAGCTTTTACTATATAGATATCTATCTAGCTGAATCGTTCGGTATGATTATCTATCCATATATGCATGTGCAATATGTCTGAAATAGCAAAAAATAGGAATCTCTAGTTAGATTGTAGGGTGTGCATTATATGATCGATCATTTGATATGTTATTAAGGAAAAGTATCGCATTTTATATCGTTGACCCGAGCTGTGGTAAGTTCCATATATGTTTTTTTTGTTATAATAGGAGTATATAGTAGGTTAAAAAGGAGTACTGCTTGAAGGCGGGTGACATGTGAATATGTAGTGTCTGGTTTGTATTGTATTCATGTATGTACGGCTGAGTTTTTTTGTCATCTGGGTTACTATTATTCTCTTTTCCCTGAACAATCGCATTCATCAATAAAATCACTGCATGCACTTTACAACAAATTAAAGAATATTTAAACCATACGATTGGTTATATGATTTTGGTACGCTTGTATTTAGCATCCGGATGTTATTGATCAGTTGATTGAATTCGAAATTTAGATGTCAAAGAGCCTAGGAGCTTGGCAATTTAATAATTGTATTTGTTATTGGTAATGCTGTGTTAAATTTGATGATATCTAATATATATATATAAGTTGCAACCTGTCTACTAGCATAGATTTATAAGTTTTTTGCGAGTTCACCCCAAAAGTGAACCACTAAAATAATAGTTAATAAAATTTTGTGATGTCATATTATGTTTGTAAAAAAAAGAAAAAAACATTTAGAAAATAATATTAATTACCAAAAAAAAAAAAAACTTCGACGTTGTTAACGCCGTCAACAAAACTATAAACTCAAACCCTAAGTCCTAATCCCAAAACCTAAGCCTTAAATCTTGGACCCTATATAGGAACCCTAACCCTACACTATAAGAATCCTAAACCCTATGATAGGGTTCTAGGATTCCAAAGAGCCGTCAACAAAACTATAAACTCAAACCCTAAGTCCTAATCTCAAAACCTAAGCATTAAATCTTAGACCCTATATAGGAACCCTAACCCTACACTATAAGAACCCTAAACCCTATGATATGGTTCTAGGATTCCAAAGATTTAGGGTTTAGGGTTTTGATAACGGCTAATGTTTAAGGTTTTGTTGACGGCGTTAATAACATTGAATTTTTTTTTGGCAATTAATACTATTTTATTATTATTTTTTATTTTTCTTTTTACAAACAGAATATAATGTGGCATATTTTTATTGTTTATACATCATTTTAGTCGTGAAACAAGAAAAACTCTAGATTTATACGAGCAGTATTATATTGAGAAAGATAACATACAGATTAAGTATGCACGTACAAAAATCTAAGATCGACTTAAGATTTCTATTCAGGTAATCATGATTATAATGATATGGAAGCTAATATTGCATGCTTGGTATTAAAGAACTCAAACACTAGCAATAATATATCAACTGTCGTATTTTTAGATTATCTATTACTATATGTAAGACCTCAACTATCGCATGTTGATCTTGAGAAAATGTCAATCGATTATTCTATAGGAATATTGATATACCATGGATTTTACCCACTTTCAGCCATGGTATATAAGTGTTTTAGGATATAACTATTATGTTTTGGAGTCTATTTAGAATATTTATAGGTTCAGGAGTGATTTGGAAGAAAGTGATGTTTTTGGAGCATTTTGGAGATAAAAGGAGAAGTTACCCGAGCTGACCATCGAACAAGACCGGGCATCGACAATCAGAGACAATAATCGATCGATCGACAGCGAAGCGCGTAGAAACCGACTTGGTTCCAGCCGACTTAAAGCCCAAGACTTCACTAATTACAAAATTTCCCCTGACGAGGTTTAACCTAAGTATTTATGTGCTCTGCCATTGTTCTAGACAACACACACTGTCCTATTTTCTTACTTTCATACAACAAAATTTAAGGGTTTTTAGTAGATTTGGAGAGAAGATCCAAGACTCCTTCAGAGCTTGTTATTGGAACTCCATTATTTTTATCTATCTATACTATGCAATTTTCTTTATATCTTGTTATGAATTGCTTAACTATGTCTGCGTAGTTCTCTTGTTAGGTTTAGGGTTCAAATAGGTTATGAAGGGTTAGCTCCAAATATAGAATCGCTAAGTTGTGATATTCATAAATAGGATTGCTCTTATTTTTTGTGTTCTAAAGTAGCTAATTAGAACTCTGATATTAGAATAATTAGGCGTAAGCGGCAGCTTGGTCTCTTATCTGAATTAGTCCATATTAAGCTAGGATTGCTAGAAACAGGCGACAACTAATTTAGGAAGCCTAGTAAGCATATTCAACCCATCGTAAAGCTTTCTAGAAGCATCATCGATCGATAATCGAATAGATTAATCGACCGACGTCGTGAAAGGTGTATCGATCAATATTCCAATAGAATCGGCGATCGACACTTTCTCAAGATCAACAGATGACAGTTGAGGTCTTATAGACAATAGATACGCTAAAGAAACGACAGTGGATAGACTATTGCTTGTTTATCTTGAGAAAGTGTAGAACGATGACTCTATGAGAATACTGATCGATATAACTTTCAGCCCGTCAATCGATGCAACTATGCAGTTGTCGATCGATGTTCTTTCTAGCAAGCTTTGCAAGCAGGTTTGAATAGGTTCTCTAATTTTCTAGACCAACTTCTGTGTGTATCTAGTAAATTAGATCATACTAGTTTAGTTTCAGGCAATTAACCAAGCTTCCCCTTGCGCTAGTTAACCTAAGATCTAGGTTTAGGGTAATCAATCCTAGACTTAGCATTAAGAACAATTACCCTAAGGAGTGATTTACTCTCTCAAATAAGAGGTTCAGTTGTAATACTTAGGGGTCGAATCCACAAAGACTATAGGATTACACAATAGATGTGTAGTCTTCGAAGTAAAGCTAGACAATTATGATTAAAGCAGTAAATCGGTTTTGAACAAAGTGATTGTTCGATTGAATGGTTTTAGGTTGTAACTGTTTTGCAAAGGGTTACTTGGGATAATTCTCAGGTATGGCAAGTATGCAAATGTAACTAAATTATTTAGGAATTATAAACTAAATGTTCTCGAACTCAAACTTAAGTATAATCTGTCAACTTCCATTTGTTTAGATTATCTAATGTCTAGATCTCAGATGTCGCTTGTTGATCTTGAGAAAGTGTCGATCGATGACTCTATGAGAATATTGATCGATACACCTTTCATCCCGTCGATCGATGCAACTATGGAGTCGTCGATCGATGTTCCTTCTAGCACGCTTTGCGAGCAGGTTTGAATAGGTTGTCTGATTTTTTAGACCAACTTCCGTGTGTATCTAGTAAATTAGATCATACTAGTTTAGTTTCAGACATTTAACCAAGTTTCCGCTTGCACTAGTTAAACCTAAGATCTAGGTTTAGGGTAATCAATCCTAGACTTAGCATTAAGAACAATTAGATGAAGAACTATTAAAATACCCTAACAGCAATTCATATTAGCAATACATAAATCACCCTTTGAAGAACCCTAATCTAACAATAATACTACTCAGACATATTCATAAGAAACATGGTCATGATGGTCTGAATAATACTTCAAATGAAATGAGTATGAAAAGTAACAAGACAAAGAAAAAAAAAAGGAGCTCAAGATCTTCTATGTTATGAAGTTCATATCTCTCTCTCCTCTCCTAAACTCTGCAAGCTATCAAGTAAGCCTCCTCTTCAAGTGTGTGACGATAGTGGAAGAAGTCTCCAGAAGGCCTGCCTCTAAAATGATACAAAACCCTCATAAATAGCCTAACATGCGGCCACAAACTTATAGTGCAATAACTTGGAATATTGGGTAAAACTTGTTATCCTTAAATGTTGTTCTCGCGGATAGCTCGCCGTCGATCGACATCAATATCTCTCTTTCGATCGATGGTTAAAGTGATATGTCGATCGATGGTTATCTTCAATAATCAATCCGCCTGAGTGATTTCAGCATAATTCTTTAAAAGGTTCCTAAATGCTCCAAAATCACAATTTCCCTCAAATGAGTACCTAAACCTGTAAAAGCTCTGAAAAGACTCCAAATGCATATAAAAAACTCTAAAAACATATATAAATCATGGTTAAAAGTGGGTAAAATCCATGAAATATCGGCATCCCCATACTTATCTTTTTGCTTGTCTTCAAGCAAAACATAGAATTAAATGTCTGAGAAAGGTTTGAAAACAGCAGAGACTCACTTGATTTGGAATTAACTACTCTCGCTTCTGCAATTTATGATAGATGGAAATGAGTCATTACTAACCTCAGATGCTTTCAATGTACTACACACTAGCTTAGCTCATGGATCAGATTCAAGTCTTACCAACGAGACTGTCCACACCATACTGCTCAACACTTTCTTCAGAGGCATCGCGCTGTAATATCAGATGGCTATGGACACAGCTTGTGAAGGAAACTTCAACACTAAGAATCCAGTGTGAGACAATATGATTATGTTAAAATATTGTTTTGATGGGAAATATAATTTTAAGATTTCAGCTGAAAAATACATTATTTTCGTGATTTTGGCGAGAAAATATGATTTTGTGGTTTTGGCGAGAAAACATAATTTTGTGGTTTTGCCGGGAAAAGTTATATGGCTTTAGTGGGAAAAGGATAATTTTCAGTATTAGTGGGAAATGCGTTTTTGCAGTTTTTACAGAAAAATGAGTTCTGTGGTTTTGGCGGGAAAGTGCGTTTTTTTTTGTTTTGGCGGCAAAGTATGTTTTATGATTTTGGTGGGAAAACATTTTTGGTTTCGTCGGAACAATGCGTTTTGTGCGGTTTTGGCAAAAAATGTGTTTTGCGGTTTTGGCGGGAAATTGTGTTTTTTGTGAGAAAATGTATTTTTGCGGTTTCGGCGGAAAGTGCATTTTGTGCGGTTTTTGGCGGAAAATGCGTCGTTGTGGTATAGAGGAAAATGCGTTTTTGCAGTTTTGACGGGAAAGTGTGTTTCTACTGTTTTGCGGAAAATGTATTTTTGGATTTTTGCGGGAAATGCATTTTTGTAGCTTTGACCAAAAAATACATTTTTGTGGTTTTAATGGAAAATGTATTTTTTGTCATTTCAGAGAGAATGCATTTTTGCGGGAATATGCTTTTGCGGTTGTGTGGGATAATGTGGTTTTCGGTTTTGGTGAAAAAAATGCAAATTTGCTTTTTTTTTTTTTGTGGCAAAATGCGTGTTCACAGTTTTGGTGGGAAAATGCGTTTTTATGATTTTGGCGTGAAAATACGTTTTCGCAAATTTGGCAGAAAATATGTTTTTTTTTGTGATTTTAACAGGAAAATGAATTTTTGTGGTTTTACGATTTTGGTAAAAAAAAAAAAAAATTGAACTTGGATATAAGTTTCTGTTAGATTAAAGATATATTCGTCATTTGTTATTTTGGACAGATTTATCTCTATCCATTTAAACTTATCTGTATTAATGTTATCTTAAACCAAAATTTTAAAATTCATTTAGATGATGTCCAATTTAATACTAAAAAAAAAACGAACATTCCCTAATCCTAAGTGAAACTGCAAGAATCAGGTTTAAGAATCTATCTCAGAATAGTTGGTCACGGAATCGTTCCGACAGATGAAAAAGCTGGAAGGATTACATTGTCAAGGTCGAGACGGGGAAGCATGTCTCAATAGCTTTATCTACTCTACACCTTTATCTCTCCGTTTTAGGAAGCGTCCATCTCTAAAGATGGTGAACAAATATCGTTCAAAACATCATGGACCAACGATTGAATCTACTTGAACCATTCAGGTCAACACTAGGATGACCAAGGTGACAACACTAACGTTCTCCAAACACAAAACAATGCAGGAAAGAAGGTATGTGGTAGCCAACAAAAACAAAGAAAGATCATCATCAAGAGAAAATGGACTGATTCACATTTCTGAAGTTAGCATATGAGAACACATGCTAAAACATGTGTTATAAGAATCACACAACCGAAGCAAATTTGAGGGGATGCTAAAACAGGTTATCAGAATCACACAACCAAGGAACAGATGCTAAAACATTAAACATAGTCATAGATACGAGTTTTCAAAACAGGTCAAAAGGTTATTTAGAATACTGAAACTAAGACAAGGCAGGTTTTGTCGTTTGCGGAACACAAATAATCATATGATTCGATTTCCATGTTGTCAAAAGCACTTTTGCCGCTTCAGGCTCGGGCTCAGTGCATCAGTGTCATCAGGCTGAGCGGGGCTAGAGGTGGGATGCGAAGTTGCATGGTTCGGGATGAGAGGGCTCCCACCAAGCTTGAGAGTATCCCAGAACCACACAGATGATGCATCCTTAATTAGAGGCCCTGATGCTTCTCCATTAGGCTGTGCTAGCAGTATATTGTGCCCTTTCTTCTTCAATAGATTAAGAGTAATAGATAACTTACTGTCTCCCGAGATTAGCAGATAGTTTGTAGGGGAAGGAAACTCTTGTGCCCGGGATAACATTCCCTCAGTTATAAAGCTAAAGTCTGCATACTTATCTCCTAAAAACAAAACAAAACAAAAAAGAGAGGAGATAATTAAGTCATGCATCAACACTAAAGAAATCGTAGAGAGAGTTTAAGGGATTCACCGTTTCCAATTACGTGTAGGTACGTGATTCCGCTGCGAGCAATGGAGTTATTGATTTTCCTAGGGGTACGTACGATAACAATCCCCAAAACCGAAGAAACGGATCATACCAAGATAATTCATCTTATTGAGAGCCAATCTTACATTTGTTACGACCCTAGAAATCATCACAATCTTCAGGGATTCCACAACTCCGAACATCCCAAAAGACTGCAATGGGGGCCTTAACGAATTGCTTCTCAGCCAGCAAATCTTCTTTGTCTTCTTCTTCGTCTGATGACAGAGGATCGCCACTCTCTCCGTCACTCTCACCATAATAATCATCATCGTAGTCAACTTCATCATCCGCATCCTCGACAGCCGATGCCGTCGACCTCATAACCTCAGAACCGCCGGTTTCGACCTCGGCCGCGACCAAAGCTTCTTCCTTCTTTCTATCCATCTCCAAACTAGATGAGAGATTAAGCAAACTTAGCTTCGCCGAACAACAATAGCGAGAGACTCGGATGCTTCGAAAGATTTGGGAGATATTTTCAATTTTAGGGTTCTATTTAGAGAGAAAACGATCCCCAATCCAGTTATATAATAGGAAACAGCGACGCCCACAAAAAAGATTTTTTAACTATTTTTGTTTAAATGTTCTAAAATTACAGTTTTGGTTCACAAGTTTCATTTATTTATAAAATAGCTCACAACCAGGTTTTAAACTAGAGAGAGATCATTTTTCTCTTTTTATAGCTATCGCGATCTTGGCTAATTGACTATCTATTCGCTTAATATATTCATTCAGGGTTTCAAATTTTTTCCTCAGCTCGTAGTGAACTAAATCAATCTTTTCACCCAGATTTACACCTATTTTCTGATTTCCAGTAAATGTTTGATTTAACCTAGATTTAATCTTTTCCCTGTACGGGCTGTTCATCGCATCATATCTTCAGGTAAAGCCTAAGATCACTAAACCCAGTGTGCTGATCATGAAGATCCACTGCATATGTGGGTTTTGTTTGTCCTTCCAGATTCGACGGGTTATTATCCTCTATTTTGAAAACTCGGGATTCGTTTTGATCCGTCAAAAGGGAATAAAGCGAGTCTGAGGATTCCCTAATTTCAGCTATATCAGCATTAGGTTTGACTCCATTTCCTTGTTTTTCGCTCATTTTCTCGAAAGCTCTAACGGTAGCTATGTTCTCTATCAGCCTAATCGCATTTTCTGGACTCCTTGTGTTGAAATTTCCCTCGTTGGCTGTATCAAGCGTAGTCTGATAACGAAGATTAACACCTCCGTTGAAGATGCTGATCAGCTGCGGCTCCACGTAGCCGTATGTATTTACTAATAAATTTTATTTTATAATGGATTTGAATGGATTTGTTTGGATTTTTTTTGTTAAAAATATAAGGACTCAAATCCGAGAGAAAACCTCCAGATTTGTAAATACTAATCCGAAAAAATTTAAAAATTTTCATATTTTATTTGGATTTATAAATACTACATGGATTTCTAATCAATCAAAATATGTATACTAGGAAACAGCGACACCAATTTTTAATTATTTTTGTTTAATTGTTCCAAAATTACAGTTTTGGTTTACAAGTTTCATTTATTAAAATAGCTGTTTTAAACCATATATTATGTTTTTTAAACCATATATTATGTTTTCTAAAGAGAGCTTAAACTTTGAGAGAGAGAGAGAGATCTGAACAATTTATGAGAGAAAATCTTGGACTCCCTTTGTTCTCTACTATACTCTATTTTCATATTTATCTTATAAAAATTTACTCTAGATACACATTCTAAGTTTTCAATTATCCACAAAGAAACATATGATCCGGGTCGATTCATTGGATTCTGATTATGGGAATCTCTTAGTTGAGATTTATCATGAGTTTTAGTGAATTTTATTTAGTTTTTGTAACACTTTTGAAATCGGCCAGATTAGGGCCTGATGTGTAGTTTGATGATTAGTTATGGAACTAGCCATGCAATGATAGATCCTTGTGTTAGGTTATTTGATCATATGCTTGTGTGTTGTGTTTGTGGTTCCAGGTACAGACTTGGACCGTGGTAAAGGGAAGGAACTGTGAGGACTCCAGCCGTGGGAAGATGTGTGGTGATTGGGTCATTGTTGATAGATGTGAAATATTGATAACCTATTGTGCTTGTTGTGAACTTATGATAGCCTAGTGTGCAACTTATGTATTAAGAACGAATGGATGTTGTATGGATCTTGTTTAAGTATCTATAAAATAACAATTTGCTTTACTTGAATCTGATTGTCTAGATATGATTGAATGAACCTCAGAACTCTGAAAAATACTTAGAAAAATATTACATATGAAATCGGAAGTAAAGGAATCAAACTGAATGAAATGAATAAGTAAGCCACGGTCTGGTTGGATTGAGGAATCCAGGATCGGATCTTGCAAAGACGGTTTGTATATATCACCAGGAGCTCTTCCTCATCGCAGCAACAATTTCTTTCCTACTTTGCTTTGTAATGCTTTAAACCTTATGCTCCTGTAACACAAAATCAGACAGAACAAAGCAAAAAGTTACAATTTGACATCGTTGTTTCAAATCAAACACTAACTTGTTTTGATCATGGGCTCGAACAAACTTTTTTTAACAAACATCAGGCCTCCATTTAGAGATTGCAAACATTTGATAAGATTCAAATAATTATCGAATTTACTTGATTACAGGCTATGTCCTTTACTCCTTTTGAATATATTACCTATCACGGAAGCGTCTCTTTTGAGTAATTACAGGCTATATCCAAGTCTGTGTCAAATTTATAGGAACTGAGAAGATAAAAAACTGTGGAGGAAGGATGATCGTGGGTAGTGTAGTGCTCTTAGTGGATTTTGTTTATAGAAGCCGTTGCTAAAAATTTTTTCCCTCGCCTACAGTTGTTTTTCAACATTATTTTGTTTTTAAAAAAATTGCAAACATATTTTATGTGTCAGAATTTAATTGGCTAGGTGACTTTTGATTTAGTATATAAGAGATATATATATATTATTAATTTAAACTTTTAGTGTGAGCATATACATACATAAAATTTTCTTAAAAAAATATTATCTTATCCGGTCTAATTTGAAATAAAATATTTTTTTTTAATTAAGCGTGTTTGTTTTATTGAATATTAATTTATAGAATTAATTTATAAAATTTCTACTATACAAACCATTTATTTGTGAAAACTTTATTTGACTTGGAAATATTTAAACTATATAAAATAATTATGTATCATTTTTTTTTAATGAATGTTAAATTTTATTCATAAAAAAAAACCTTGTTACATCAAAGTGTAAACCAAAAGTTTAATCTACTCCAACTCCAACTTTAGAAATGACTTATATCTACATTCTTGTTGCAAACCAAACTTGGAGACTATTTCTTTACCTCTCACCTTTGTTGATCTCAACAAACTTAGCTTGTTCCTTATCCCTTTGTCTATGAACTTCATCAGTCTTGGCATAGGAAGAGGCTGATCTCCATGCCTTATCTTGTTTCTCTCCCTCCACACTGCATGAACACAAGCTTGGAGAGCATATCTCAAACAGAAGAGAGCTTTATTTTCTCTGTTCCCATCCGTCAACAATCTCACAATCTCAGGCCAAATTTTTGTATATTGATCGCGCAAAATCCCTTTTGTGAGTTGCTCCCATATCTGAGCAGAGTATGAGCATTCAAAAAAGAGATGATCACGCGTTTCAGCTGCTTGCTTACACAACACACAAGTTGTGTCCACATTCTGGTTCCATCGATAGACTCTGTCCATGGTAGACATTCTATCTAACATTGCAAGCCAAGTAACAAAAGCAAATTTGGGTGTGGCCTCTGAGAACCAAACACCTTTCGTCCAGAGACACTGTGGTTTTGATTCTCTCAACGTCAACCTCGTTTCCTGCGTCGAGAAAGTGTGTTTATATCCAGCTCCTCTCTTCCACATAGACAGATCTTCTTCATTGTTTCTCATTTTTTTCTCATTGTTCAGCTTCAATAGAGTTATGAACCTCAGCTCGATATCTTCTTCTACGTCTCATAATTAGAACAGCTTCCTCCACACTAGCTTCTCTTCTTATACCCATCTAAATTATACCTCTCTCGCTCCATAGCTCAATTAGAACGCCCTGTTATGACCAATTATCATACCAATAAGAAGTATGTCTGTCATTCCCAATTTCTTTTTTATAGAACTGCTTTGCCACCTCTCTTAACTTCAATAATATCCTCCACATCCAAGATCCACTCTGAGTAATAACCTTCACCTGCCAGAAGCTTCTCCCTTTGAGTAAATAAGCTTTTATCCATCTCCCACACAGCGACTTTCCTGTTAGTATCCTCCAGATAAGCTTCAGACCACAGACCAAATTTACTTCCTTAAGAGCTCTATGTCCTAGACCCCCCTCCCCCTTCATTCTTTGTTTTACATATCGCAGCACAGAGTTGCTCTATTTCCTTCATAAACTTATTTGGGAGTCTGAAAACTGCAGCCCAAAAGTTCACAATGCTCATCAAAACTGACTTTATAAGTTGAAGCCTTCCTGCATATGAGAAGAATCTACAGGTCCAGGTGCTTATTGTGCCTCTGATTTTTTGTACTAATGGCATATAGTCCTGTCTTCTCATTGTCCGAGCCATCAAAGGGAGTCCCAGGTATCTTACTGGAAGAGTACCTTGAGCAAATGGAAAGTTCGACAAAATCCTTCCCTTCTCTACAACAACCTAGAAAACATATTTGTCAAATAGACACTGACACATTTATCCGGAATCTAAGAACCAAATCAAACTAAAAACAAGATTCGGTTTGGGTTGGATATTAGAGTAGGTTTTTTAGAATCAAAAAACCAAAATTGAATCGAAAATATAATGGGTGCATAAATTCCTATATTTAGTTTTATAATAAAAAAAATATTTTAAAATACTCTTTATAACCCAAATTACTCAAAAAAGAATTGCTTGAATATTTTTTAGCCACAACAATATCCTAACAAACAATGGTGTCGTAATTCTTCTCAAACGGAAATTATATATAGTTTAATTTCTGCGCGCAGTGCGGACCGATCGTAGTACTTTATAACATATTATTCTTGTGTTTTGTTCAACGTAGTTAATATATAATGATTTATTTTTTCATAAGTAATTTGTTTCGTCATCAGTTATTAATAAATATCAGTGTATTTTTCAATATTTATATACTAAAACTTGTATTCCGGGGTTCACTCTTCTTAACCTTATGTACTTCATCATCGTCTTCCTCGTCGTCATCTTCATCCACATCTCCATCTGAAACATTCTGCAACAAGAAAGAACTATATATATAAATAATTTGACGTCTGGAAAAAACCCACAAGTTTAAACGAACATGAGTGCTGCTTCACAAACCTTGTCACCACCTGAAGTGTTACCTTTCTTCACAACATGCTCATGCTTTGATTCCTTATACTCTTTGGGAGGTTTGGTTGACATGAGAATACGTTTTTTCAAAAACTCGGGAGATGGGAGTTCCTTTAAGCATTCTCCAAGAGGAGGAGCAAACAACATGTCTCCAAATGTTTCAGTCAGCATCTAGATTAATACAGCAATAAAAGAAAAATAACATTTATCATGAGATAAAAATAAGAATTAAATTAATAGATTAGATTTTAATATTAGATTGTTATTTTCATAGATTGTTTGACGATATTAACCAATTAAACCTGAACATTATATAAGAATGTAACCAAAATATTCTGTGAAGAAAGATAGCATTAGGCCTCTCTCCTCAACTCCCTTCTCTCTCGAAGCACCGAAAGTAGATCTCACCTCTGGTAACCTCTGGCGTGTGCTGCTGTCTCTCTGTATCCGGAGGGTTCTTTTCCTTTTTATTTTGCTCTTTCCGATATGTATGTTACCCTGGTGGTTGAGATACGCTGGTGACGGCGGTTTGGGCGACTCATTGGTGTGGCAGCTGGCAGCTGGAGAGGCGGAGGTACGGTTGGAAGTCAATGTTTAGGACTTGTCAAGCTGGTTCCTTTTTCATCGGTGTCACCTGTTTGGAGAGGTGGAGTGACGGTTCACCTATCCGGTGGTGGAGGGTGGGTTCTTACCTGCGTGTCCCCTCGGTTGTTGTGTCGATTGGTCTCAAGGCTTCACCTTGGTATCTCGGTGGGTCTTATAACCTCTTGGCCACAGTTTAGATTCTCTTCCTCGAAGGTGTACGGCTTCCGGCGGTTCAGCGCTGGTGCGTGGAGATGGAAGGTGTTGTGAGCAGGGTCGTCTATGGCCCTTGTTGTTACAATACCGGCGGTCTCCCTCTCTGTGATCTCCTCTTCAAGACTTTGTTTCTGCATCCAGATTGCGGTTTAGCTCCTATTTTATTTAGTCACCGTAAGTGTGGTATAGAAATTGTCTTTGGTATTCGGAGGTAACAGTAGGCATCCCCTCGCTAAGCTTGGGTTTTGCAAGCCTTGGTGACTTCTATTGGCGTAGCTTCACATCTCAGTATCATGTTGTCTCGCTTTCTTTTGTTGCAGGTCTTGGAGCTCTTTCCGGTTTTGATGCAGTCGCCCCTCGAGCCTGTGTTTCTGTTTTGCTTGCGATCTTGGTTTCTTGGCTACATGCCGGTTCGTTTGGCTTCTTGGCGTGTGGTGGCGAGTTGTGTAGTCGGGTTTCAGTATTTACCTCTGTTTGCGTCTCAAGCCATCTTTTCTCTTTACGAGTTAGACGATTTCATCGAAAACCAGCTACATTGGAAGCGGCACATGAAGACCCCGATATCTGAGGAAAAATGTGAATCTCTCCTTCGCTAGATATATGGGTCAAACGAGGCTAAATATGAGATTTTGAATGAACAAAACTTAGGTTAGCCCCGCTCTTTAGGACCAATCAAAGTTACACATAGATTATTAACTAAAAATATTAAATTAAATAAAAAATAGCTACAAAAAATAAAAACATTAATTTTAACGACGTTAACGCTTCCAGCGAAACCCTAAACCCTAAATCTTAAATTCTAAACTCTATACCCTAAATTCTAAATCCAAATTCAAACCCCTAAACCCAAACCCATACCCTAAACCCTAATCCTAGACCCTAAACCCAAATTATATACCTTAAACCAAAAAAATAGACTATAAACCTAAATCCTATACCCTAAACTCAAGTCTTAAACCCTAAACCCAAACCTTAAACCTTAACCCAAATCCTATAGCATATAAGTTTGGGGTTTGGGTTTAGGGTTTACCGTTTGGGTTTTACGTCTAGGATTTGGGTTTAGGGTATAGGTTTTGAGTTTATGATTTACGGTTTGGGTTTAGGGTTTATCGTTTGGACTTATGGTTAAAGTTTTGGGTTTAGGGTATATAATTTGGGTTTAAGATTTACGGTTTGGGTTTAGGGTCTACGACTTGGGTTTAGGGTATAAATTTTAGGTTTATAGTCTAGTTTTTGGGTTTAGAGTATATAATTTGGGTTTATGGTCTAGGATTAGGGTTTAGGGTATAGGTTTTGGGTTTAGGGTTTTGGATTTGGGTTTAGAATTTAGGGTATAGGGTTTAGAATTTAGGGTATAGGGTTTAGAATTTAAAATTTAGGGTTTAGAGTTTAGCTGGAAGCGTTAGCGTCGTTAAAATTAACGTTTTTATTTTTTGTATCTATTTTTTATTTAATTTAATATCTTTTAATTAATAATCTATATGTCAATTTGATTGGTGGTAAAGGGTGGGCTGAATTTAAAAGTTCACCCTAGAGGGTCAACCTAATTTCTGTACATTTTGAATTGTAATCCGAGCTTTTTTTCCATTCTCGGGTTTATTAATAATATTTAAATTTTTTCTAAAAAAGAAGAAAAGAAAAAGCATTCCATGAAAAATATTTTCAAGTGAATCCGTAAAGGTAATTACTTTCTAAACAGGCCCAGATTTCTAATGGCCTAACTATAACTAAAAACCCGCAGCTCTAAAAGGCAACCCTATTTATCTGTTGACCTCTCATAAGCCGAATTAACGTATCTAACTTCCATCAATCCTTGAAAACAAACCATGACTCCCTACAACTTCGTCGGTAAGATCCGCGGCTTCTTCCTTGTCAAAATAGTTATGCTTTGTCCGTTTTGCTTAATCGTTAGATTTGGGATATAATCTTTAGATCTGATTGTGCTTTGTCCGTTTTTTTTAATGGTTAGATTTAGCAGATGCTCCGACAGCCGTGTTTTGGGTCACTAATTGTTGCCCAGTCCCTGCTGACTTACATTTTATTCATGTACTGCGCAACATTAAACGATGCCTATATGAAAGTTCCTATAATGGTAGGGTTAAATTCATGGTTTATGATAGCACAAGTCCTTCCCTTATCAATGAAAATCCCCCCGTAGAGAATCTGGTGATCACTCGCTTCCCGGAAGGTGTGTATCTTTTAGACCCTTTCTCTACTTCATTGTTCAGTTTTTCTGTAATTTATTGTTCATTTTCAAACCTTTTTTTTTTTTTTTTTTTTAAATATAATTATATTAATAATCCCCTAAAATGGGTTCACCGGAACAATAGATCGCCGTCTCTCCGATATCAAACAGCGACAGACCAAAAAAAGAAAAGAGACAAAACAAGGAACAATACAACAAGCTGTAAAGCTAAAGATTTGCAAAAGCTAAAGAGTAGGGTGGGAAAGAAAGTTCCGGAGGCACTAGTCCTCCTACTCCGACGAACATGAGTATCTCCTCCGAATTGGACCGCATCGTTGACTTCACCGGGTTTGGCATGTCCGAAACCAACCCACGGATCCGTCGCCGATGAAGCTTCTAAGGCTGAGCCACTCCCGGAGGAACCCCGCGGCCACAACACCAGATCCAAAGACCTAGCCTCAAAACTCAACCTTCGCTCCTCTCGTTGACGCCTCGCCGCCTCCATACCTCAGTCAATCGCGCTCCTCGCCGCCTTCATTTTCAAACCTTGTTATTTGATATATGTAGGAGGTGATCCATTTGAGAAGTTTAAGAAGATTTTTGTCGATATCATGGAATGGTCGATTGATAATCCTACTCCTGCCAATATTCTTTACATCTCAGGAGACATGAATACTTATATGACCCGTCTCATCAACCAATTAGGTGTGGTCTGCTACAACACGCTCTTATGCGTACGAGAAAGCCTTACTGCCTTTCCTACTACCGGAGGACGTCCATTCATCACCAGAGATTTTTCATTCGTCAGCAGCGTGTGGTCCTGGTTTGAGCTATCTCATGGAAGACCGCCTTTCTTCAACCGGTTTTCTGATAAGCCGAGTGTTCCCCTTGGCCTTCTTAAAGAAGAAGAAAAGGTCACCAAGGCAAAGGAAGGTGCTCGTGGATCCTGTTAAAAGTGAAGACTGCCTTTCTTCAACCTGTTTTCTAATAGGCTGAGAGTTTCCTTGGTCACCAACGCAAAGAATGGTACTCGTGGATCATGTTAAAAGTGGCTAAAGGAAGATCTATAGAAGAAAAAGCAAATACTCTGGCTTGAGAGAGAAGATTACTAAATAAGTTGGTGTTGTAAAACATTGTCTTTTACTTATCTGAACTTTATGCCTTGGTTTGTATTTAAAACCTATCCATACATTGGATAAGGT
Source organism: Brassica napus (assembly GCF_020379485.1). Lineage (NCBI taxonomy): Eukaryota > Viridiplantae > Streptophyta > Magnoliopsida > Brassicales > Brassicaceae > Brassica > Brassica napus. Next base: position 15,880,508 of record NC_063448.1, read on the forward strand.
ATCAAAACATATAATTAAAACAATGTTAATATCATTTGCTTAGCTATCCTTCTTATCTTTTCCAATCCTCTTCTCCAAGCTTACTTCATGTATTTCTATGTATTTTAAATGTTACTAATCTGCCTACAGTGCGAGCATGTATTTTAATATTCTACTAGATGAGTTTGTAATTCCCAACTTTACAGTTTGCAATAATACAATGTTTATAAAGTCCAAACTCATCTACGGATGTGGACAATGAATATAAAGCTTGGTTTCATAAATGGTTTCCAAGAGTTTGGAATAATACAATGTTTATAATATTCTACTAGATGATTACCTGCGCGGGATGAGTTTGTAATTCCCAACTTTACCGTTTGCAATAATACAATGTTTATAAAAATCCAAACTCATCTACGAATGTTGAACAAAACTCAAGAACAATTATTACAGTTTGCAATAATACAATGTTTATAAAGAAGTCCAAACCGTAAAGTTGGGAATTACAAACTCATCTAGTAGAATATTAAAATACATGCTCGCACGGTAGGCAGATTAGAACATTTAAAATACATAGACATACATGAAGTAAGAAAAGAGTAAAATATTAGAATTTGCAAGATAGGCAAGGAGCAAGGCTGTCATGTCCCCGATCCTACGTAGGATCGTCCGGACGGACTCTGGCGCGAGGCAATGCACTGATCAGGTCATCTGGTCTTGAGACAAGTGTGCCATGGTCCAAATTGATGGTTAAGGACGTCAGACAGCTGAGACTTGACCTGGATACGATGGAGACAAGTTATTTAGAGCTGGACGAGTTATCCGGTAGCTGGACGAGGCCCGGGTCAAGCTCAATCAGCTCAATAGAGCGTGGTGTCAGCTCACTCAGTGTTGTTCAGCTCATGGGAGCTGATGGACTAGCTCACTCAGCTGGGGACAGTTGGCAATCAGCTCACCTCAGCTTGGCGGAGTGTTCCGGTCCGGACCAGTGTGGTCGGGTCCGAGCGGTTACCGAGCCGTTGCTTAGATCATTTCAACTTATGCACAACGGAATAATATCTACTTAACCATTGGTCTAAAACCAATATAATACTTGTCTGGTCGAATCATCTCAGCTAATGGTTAGTATACTCAACTACCAGCTAGCTCCAAGGTTGATCCTGAACCCAAATCAAGTCATGCAAATCCGAGGTTCCATTCTCCTAACCATTCTATCTAGATCTATGCAACATTGCTAGATCACACCTTTGCCACATCCACGGAGCTTGCTAGCTCATTGTCCCAGATGATTTAGCTGTTTAGCTAGCTCATCCAGCCCAGGGAGCTGACACACTTTACTTGAGCTCCAACCGAGCTTCTTGCTTGCATCGCGTAGCTGCTAGACACTTTGTCCAGCTTGCTCTCTTCATCTTATTCAATCCTTCTAAGTCCCTTGGTCTATTTCCAGACCTAGACTAAGTTCTCCCATAATTCATTCTGACCTACACTTGGTGAGCTACCTCCAAGCTTCCATGAGCTGACTGAGCCTCACCATTGCATCGTCCAGCTACCATAACACTCGACCAGCTCCTTTGAGCTTGTCTCCGCCTTGTCTTGGCTAAGTTTCAGTTATATGTTGCCCTTAACCATGCTAATGGACCATGCTACGCTTGTCTTTAGGTCATGTGACCTGATTGGTGCGTCTCCTCGCACTAAGGTCTGTCCGGACGAGCCTATCCAGGATCGGGGATGCTACAGGTTCAGACCTGCTGCATATAATTCTGTCTTGGTTTTGTTCATAGTGAGTCCTGACCACCTAGAGAATGCTTCAAATGTCTGAGCAATATGATCCAGAGACTGTTTCTCTCCATCGAAGAAGACCATAATATCATCCGCAAAAGCGAGATGAGTGATATTGGGATCAGTGGTTTTGATCTGGTAAGAGGTCGAAACCAGATTCTCCTTCGTAGTAGATTGTGTAAAGGCTGAGCACGGTTGCAACGAGTTGGCGAGGGATCAAACGACGAAGCTCTTGACGTTCTTCCATTGGTATCGAATCTTGCAGAGAGAAAACAAGAAAAAAGATGATAGTCAACAGAACATTATATAGAGTCAGTGTGTGTGGGTTCCTTTCTTTTTAACTTCTTGTGACCGTGGCTGCTTGGGTTTATCTAACCAAACCATGGTTAAATTTGACAGTGATCCATGGTTTATAATGACGTTAAAGATGGTGACGAACGCAGGACAAACAGTCCGGTTTATGAAATACCGGTTCACTGCCGAACCGGAAAAACACTTGTTAGCCTCATTCATATCTGTTTTAGTTTGTAAAAAAATATCCTAATGAATCTTTTGTCTTGCCAATTGAACTCTTCGTTTGCATATATAAATTAATTCACAAAATATGTTAACATAGAAGTTTGAAAATCAACATTTTTTTAAAGAGGCAACAAATAGATATGTTTAATAAGACATAAATATTCAATATATGAACAGACATGCATGCAGAAAATAATGAAATTGTTATCTTCATTTATACTGACCATACTGGTCAAAAACCGGCATTCCATTCATAGAAGACGAAGATCCACCACCACCACCGGATCCATCTTGACCCGATCCGTTTTGGTAGCACCGACCCGGCGACCCCCACCCATAACCATAGACTGATCCAACATAATGACCAGGGTGTTGGTGGGCCTTGAGGTGGGCCGTGAAAACCAAAACCATTTCCTCCAAAGGCCGGTTTAAACGACGATGACTCACCTCTAAGTGAACACCCACGATCAGTCTCGAACTCACCGTACCGGTTAATGAACAAGTTGAGTGGTCCAACGTAGTCATCGAATCCAAGCTTGCTCATAGCCCAAGTTGAGTGGTCCAACGTAGTCATCAAAATTTTGAAAAAAATAAAAAAAAAAATTCGAAAAAAAGTTCTAGAAAAGAAAAATTTATAAAAAGTTTGAATTTGAAAAAATATAATTCGAAAAAGTTTTTTTTTTAATTTATTTATTTAAATAATAATTTATTATATATATAGATAACAAGGGTATACAAATATTTTTGAAAATTGGTGGTGGTAAAGATGAAAAGTATACTACTAAAGTTAGTATACATAAAACAGTGGTTCTAAAAGAGCAGCAATCTCATATTTGGATTTTCAAAAATTTACTAAGACTGCGGCAAGAGGTTGTTCAGTGGATCAGAGCAATCTACTTTCTGCATCAAACGTCATTCTAGAAGCAACGATATATGTCATGTTGTTTAGTATCTTTACGAGTTGTTGATGATGCTATTCCAACTGATATTTTTGTCGTTTGAAGTATCTGGTAAAGTCCTCGGTCAAGTCTTCATGATAGTAGAGAAGATTCAGGACCTGCATGATATATAAGAGAACCAAGTCAAACCAAGAACAAACAAATTAAACAAAATAAAGAAGTATGAGTGCCACACAAAATGGCTAGAACATACCTTGTTGTACACCTTCCTTTTCGACTTCTTTCCCTCTTCATATTTTTTCATCGTCTTTCGGAAGGACTCAACTACATGAGTATCAAGGCTCCGAAACCTTATCTGCAGATGGAGAATTTGTTATTTTAAATTGCAAAATTAATTAAGAGAAACATCAAAATAGTATTTGTTTTTCATGTACATACCTTAAGCTTGTCCACAAAACTCGTATCATCAAACTCCACACGTTTTCTTTTCTTACTATTAGACTGAGCAGTACCATGATGCTCAGCCTGGGGGGGAGGGATTGTGCTCTTAACCTTGAGAATGATGGTTGTCTTAGCATGATCCGGAAGGAAGACTCTGAAACGACGAAACAGCTTCTTGTGCTCTTTCATGAGTTCCCTCATCCTTGCAGTGGTACTAGGGACATCCTTCCTACAAAGAGATTATTAATATTAATATCAGACCCAATTCACATGTGTGATGGTTGTGTAGATTTTAGAACTGAAATTTAAGATTAAACCGGACATAAGAGAAAAACAATTCATACCCGAGATGAGAATAAGCATGCAAGATCTGTAGAAACTCCTTATATTTTCCAGGTTCATCACAAAATGCTTTTTTCACAGAAGCAATGTATGGATGCGCATCGTCATCTAAGGTTAGCTCCCGCGATACTCTTCTATCAACCATGGTTTGATATTTGCTTAACTGTTTGTTAGCATCGGGAGTGATGATGGTTCTCTCAGCCTCATTAGTGATGGTTCTCTCAGCTTCGGGAGTGATGGTTTTTTCAGCTTTGGGAATGATGGTTTCTTCAGCCTCGGGAGTGATGGTTTCTTCAGCTTTGGGAGGGATGGTTCTCTCAGCCTCGGGACGGGCGATGATGCTCTCAGCCGTGGGAGGGATGATGCTCTTAGCTTCGGGAGTGATGGTTCTCTCAGCCGTGGGAGGGATAATGCTCTTAGCCTCGGGAGGGATGATGATGCTCTCAGCCTCGGGAGAAAGGAAGTTATTAAAATCAAGACGCAGATTAGGGTGATCTTTTAAGAGTTCATCCACAGTTGCTAAGATAGTAGCTTCATCATACCTACAAATTAAAGAGAATAAGGTAACATGATCAGAGAACAATTCATGTTGTGAGTTTCTTGTGTAGATTGAGACTAGAAACAAAAGAGCAAGCCGAATATATTAAGGAGAAAAATTAATAGATAAACCTCCGATGATTTGTGAAATACTTCAACATATCGACAAACACTTGATATTTTTCAGGTTCATCTTTTAATGCTTCCTTCACATTATCAATGTATTGTTTCGCATAACTGAACATTTGATTCTTCGGTTGCACTCTTCCTCCGCCCATGATGTGAATTTTGACCTAATCCAATCATCCAAATAAATCAAGAGAATGTTGTTCATCAAAACAGATTAGATAACACATTGGATCTCTCTAATATCTAGAAACTATTAGCACCTTCTCGTTTAAAAGATTACTCTTAAACATGAGAATCCTTCAAAGAAACATAAACTAATGCGTAAACCTAATCAAAATACTCTTAGTTAGAATCCTGACATGATCTCTTAATCGATAATTGCTGTTCTTTTTCGTAAAACTAATCAAAACCCTAATCAAACGGTGTTGGTGTTATTTACTCTCAACGATAAAGAACTTAGTTCGTCAGACTCAAAGTTAAGCGAACCTATATTGTCAATTTGGAAGAACCATGAAAATTTAATCTCTATACGGGAATTTCACCTAATTTTCAGAGATTTTTCATCCTTAGAAAGATGGAAATCAATAGAGAAACGATTTGAAAAAGAAACGAACCAGAAAAAAACTCGATCGTCTCTCGTGGCCTAATTTAACCTAATCCAGCGAAACACGACAAAACCGAAGAGGAAGAAGGTATGCTTACGGGAATTCGAAGACTACAGCGTCGATGAGCAAGAAGACTTGTCTTAGTTGATTATCGTATGTGACTTGAGCGATTCTCGGAAAGCAATCTGTAATGAGTTTCTTTCTATCCGCTATCGTATTTATACTTTGGGCCTCATCTTATTTTTTTTTTTGACGTAAATTGTATTTGATTAGATTATATAAACTTAAGCAAAAAAATAAGAGGAAAATACCTGAAGCGAAAGGTGCAGAAAAATATTTTATTAGATTGATTAAATATTTTCCTTTAAGCCATACCTTTTTTAAAAAAAGGTTTTCATATTACAATATTTTGATATATTTTTTACAAAAATTAACAGTTGGAAAACATTTTCTTAAAAATGAAAAAACAAACTAAAACTACAGTCCAGTTCACCCAAACCGGGATAGTCTTAATCCTAATTTGATAAACAAAGGGACAAAATGAATAAACCGCCACTGACAAGCCAACCGGAGCCAACACCGAAGTCCGAAGAGGAGATAGGCCAGCTAATAACATCGCTAACTGGAAAACCAAAAAAAAAAAAAAAAACTATTTCCACCAGAAAGCAGAAAAATGAAGAAGAAAATATGAAACGAAAAACCACTACGGAAAGACAACTGAATCCATGAAAACAAGAGAAAAAAGGTCGTGTAAAAATGGGAGGAGTTAACAGATTGGACCAGCTTTGCTGGTTCATAGCCGATGAGTATATAAGCCGACACCACACCCCATAACCAACTCACCTCCAGCACCACCGATGAACCTTAACCCGAGCTCCACTCCACAGCAGTCCTCAAAGCAAGCTGCAAGCTGAAAAGAGAAATCCGCAAACTCGATCCCAACGTCGCGCCTTATCAAAGAGAGATCTCCATCGCCACACTGTTAGACTGGAAACGCTCGATCTGCAGAAGAAGAAAAAACGACGAAGATTTAGGGTAACACAACTCGAATCTGTCCCCTTAATTCTAAGTCGTGAAGCCTGAACAATCGCACCTTCAGGACCACCGTATATTACCAGCCAACGCTTCAGATCTTAAAAGACCATCTTTTGAAGCTCAAGATTGACTAAAAATAACACATGGAAGCAAGAAAAAAGAGAAGAAAACTAATCTTCTCACAACCACGGGTAAGACCCAGTGCCAAAGAGGCAAAAGATATCATAAGAGAGATTTGTTTTGCAGAAGAGATATTTCCGTAATTCTCTCATTCTCTTCTCTCTTTTAATTAGGCCATTCCAATTGTGAAATTAGTGGAAATATTTTTATAAATTTAAGAAAATAATTCAACTATACTTTACTGAATTTTTATCAGAAAATGTTATTCTATGCACTGATTTAGCATAAATATTAAATTATAATTTTAAAATAATTATGATTTGATTAGTATTTAGATTGGACTATAATGAAAACTAATACTGTTAGAGGAGTTTCGTGTTTTTGACATAATTCAAGAGATTTTTGTAAATTTTCAAACATTTTTTTAAGGAATACCATTAAATCTAAAGGTCTCTATATCTAATTACTAACAAATACTCCCTCCGTTTTTGAATAAATGTCACTATGACATTTTTCACACAGATTAAGAAAGTTGATGAAATATATATAAGTTGTTATTAATTACACATCTCTGGCCAGTAGAATTTGAGATAAATAAAATTATTTTAGCTGAAAGTGAATATAATTTTCATTGGAATTGTAAATTGATTTTTTCCGTGTAACAAGAAAAAAAAGTTAGAATGACAAATAGAGGAAGTATAAAACAAAAAATATCCATAACTAATCAAAACTCAAGTGACTCTCTTCGGATTGACCTCAGTTTTTAAAAGCTCTATAAAAATGACATAAACCAGAAGAACGAGTCAAATCATCTTGTTTGTACACATGACATTTAATATAGACACATCTGCAGCATACACTATATTAGAAAAGTTCCAATTAAGAGATTCCTCTTCTTCCTCTCCAAATCCAGCCACTATCGTTTTCATGAGGTTTTGATCTTTATACCGAAGTAAGATTTAAACGGAAAATATGAAGCAAAGGGACCCAACGAGGAAAGCATCCGAAAAAGGGGAAGAAAAATAAGCCGACTTAAAACCAAAAACCTAGCGGTGCATTGAAAATTATGAAAGTTATAGTAAAATGGAAAAACTAAAAAAGGTGTGCGTGAATCCTGGTTCTTTTGCATTTTACATCTCTGCTAGCATACTAAATTGTCGCAATGTCAGCAATACGTGCGTTGTGACGCATAAATTAAGTCATTGCAACACCATTCTCAAATGTTTAGGTAGACAGTGTCTAGTTCATGAGGAGAAGAGGGTGTGTAACTTTTGCTGGAGAAGTTTGTGTTCAGTTTTATTATTATGACATATAATGTACATTTGCTTCTTTTCTAACAAACGAATTGATCGCCTGATCACCACTAATTATTTTCTAGTCTGGATGGGTTGAAACCACTATAAAGTCGTTGATTTCTAATACAATATTCGAATAGCATTTTTAATGTTTGTTGGGTTAAAGATTAAAGAGTTGAGAGGAGGTTGATATATAAAAAAAATGGGAACTACAAAGAGCTTAGAACCATTATTTATAAGGCCGAATGGCTAATGGAGTAAATATAACAAATCATAAACAGATTCGCCTTAGAATACGAATCTAACCCGAACTCGGTTTAGATCCTAAAAAAGATTAGACGGACGTTATACATCAGCGACCCTCTAAGTTGTACCAATCAGCGATCTCTAAGGACCCTGGTAAAAACACATTGAAACCCGAAATCAAGTCTCGGTGTCCTTTAAATAGTTCCTTCACCTCTTCTATGCAACCATTCCTATCAATTCTACAATCACATTACGTTTAAAGTTAATTAGTATTAAGAGAAAACAAAACATATTCCCAAATGGTATAAATACTACACAGATACATACCTTCCAGCATTAAAATTATTCATAATCGCAAGAAAATCGTTATATTTTTCACGATCGTTCTGAATTTTTTTCTTCACAGTCCTAAGATATGCATAGGCATCATCTCTAGTTGCGTTTTGTTTACTTCCTTCTCCAGCCATGGTTTGAACTTTGAAGTTGGTCGAAGGCTTTGAAGCTTCATTTTCCAAACAAAGAGAGTTAACTTTTGTTTCTTTCTTTTGCATTAAAGCAAATTAATTATTACTTTTAAAAAAACTCTAATGTATTATACTCCCTATGTTTCAGTGTCATTTTGACTTTGTGCACACAGATTAAGAAAGCAATTAATTTTGTAAATTTTCTTTAAAAAAAACACAATTACCTATACACCTAACCATATTTCAATCAATAGAAAAATAAATTACTGCATAAAATTAATAAATTTTGCATTGAAAATCGAAACGACACTTATTTTGTAACGAAAAAATATTTCTACAACAACACTTAATATGAAACGGAGGGAGTACTGTCTTTAGAAAAAAATTAGTATCAAGAATCTTAATTCAACATTACTAGAATCAGAGACATCGAAGAAACATCCATATGGCGAACGAGACAGGACCATAATCAACTTCTTGCTGATAAATTTATTTTAAAAAAATCTAACTATGTACGAGGCCATATTATCATTTTTAACAATTAATAACGCAAGAATAAACAACATTGTCAAATTTGAGAGATCATGTAACTTCATCGATCTGTACAAGAAAATTTAATGTAGATTTCTTAGTACACTAGAAACTAACCAATTACGCATGTTTAATAATGACTAACACATTTTGTCAGTTTATGGCTTGTCTATAAGAAACAATACTTTCAAATTTGAGAGATCATGTAATTTCATCGATCTCTACAAGAAAATTTCATGCAAAAATTTCCTAGTACACTGTAAACTATTCCTGGTAAAAATAGAGCTAACGAAATGGAATTGTGAAAATAGTTTGGAGCAAGGAACCAGAAAAATCAACATGAGTACAAGCTTCACCTTTGTAGAACTAGCACATGAATGGTTTTTGAGTTGTACGGACCACTTTATATATAGAGAGATTATTGATTGCTTTTGTTACATTATGGGGCAAGTATTTTGTAATCTATAAAACGTATAAAATGTAGTTGATATCAATTAAAAGTAGACAAAATGTGAAAACGTTTGATGTCATAAAATCTCAAAAATATGATTAACTTAGATATTCAGTATCTATAAGATTTCAGCATGATCCATATATATAAATATTTAGTAAATTTACTAAATTGTCTAAACTTAACCAATATTTTTTTAAGAAATGTATAGAGAAGAATTTTTTTTGTTAGATATTGTAAATCGAATATGTTAAATGTAATACATAATAAATTAGAGACAAAGTTTTAGTTTTAATTTTATATATAGAATAATTGATTTCTTAAAAATTGTTGGTGTTTCCAGATTCCTTCGAAACCTAAAATCAATTTATGAAAATTCTGATTTCAATAATAATACACTATATTGAAAGACAATAAAATAAGGGTAAATCTCTTAAATAGTTTTTTTTTTAGTTTTATTTCATAAATAGTTTCCACGTGACAGTTAAATTTCATTAAAAAGAAATAATAATTATATCTTCAATTATAATTTTAATTAGTCTATATAATATTAAAACATAATTTTTTTTTGAGATCTCACTGATATGCTTTAATATTTACAGGATTTGGTAACTTGTGGTTTCATTAAATTTGTTAGCCTAATATGTGGACTATCTGATTTCATTAAATACATTTCCTCATTTAGTTTAGACTAAATGTGTGGGACACAAAATTTTACAAATTCAAATTTTAATATTATCAAATATGCCACATATTACACTACTATCGTAAACAATAACTACTGGATGATAATCCGCGATGCGTGCGGAGTGAGTTCTTATAATAATATTTGTTTATGAAATGATTTTAACATTTTGCAATACTACGATCTTTATCGATTATAAAATGATGAATACAAATGTTGGTCTCTTAAATATATCATCGTAGTTGAAGAGTTAACGTATTACATCTCATTTTAATTATTTTTAAGATTTCATATGCACAAAATGAAATTAAGTTTTGCGGCTGACACAAATCACCAAAACCAAATAGGCAACATCGATTGTATAATGACGAAAGGGGATTAAGTTTTCTGCTCTCGATTTGTTTACAATTGACTCTCTATAAGTGATTTCATTTTCTACCTCTATAGAATTGTGCTTTCGTACTCGTCTTTGTTTCATTGATATGAGTTAAGTTTCTTTTTTTTTTAACTTTTTTTATGAATTCGGTGAATTACATAAGTGTCAATTAAAAAAATGGACATCTGTAAAAATTAGTTTCACTCCATATACATATCTAAGAATCAAAATTTTGAAAAAATTACCGGCAAACTATATTAACAGCTTAGTGTTCAAATCTAATATATCAAGCTGTTATAGAATATAATTGCAGACCCAAAATATAAATGTTTGTTTAGTATATATTCACCAACTCGGTCTAAAAAATCATCTAATTAGAACAATAAAACAAATTACTTATTTCACCAGTTCAGATAATATCTGAATCCGAACGGGTAATATCCGAACCCGAATAGATATTCAAAGATAACCAAATATAAGTATATTTAACTCTATATTTCTAGTTTATTTCTCTCTTTTTATTCAAAATATTTATATTAATGATTCTTATTGTTCAAAATTAGATAATATACATGTAATTATGGACAAAATCATTTGCTACTCACTTAAAGTACATATCAAGTTCTTGTTTCTTGCATTAACAAAAGTTGCATCTAAAATTTCAAAACAAAAACTAAATTAGTGTCTTTCTATTTTTAAAGTTTTATCTTCAAACCTATTAATAGTTTAATCTTTTAAAAATTAAAAAAAAAAACAGTTAAGTTAAAATATATTTTAAATTCCAAAAACTTAAATAATGAATAATTTTTTTTTTTCAAAATTTAAATATCCGAATCCGACCCAAAATATCCGAACCCGAACATAAAATATCCGAACCCGACTCAAAGTGTAGAAATACCCGAAAGGGTTCTATACCTTTATACTGAAATATCCAATACAAACCCGAACGTGTATCCGAACGTCCACCCCTATGATATATGATCATTTATATCTTGTTTGAACAAAAAAAAGTTAAACCATTGATCAAAAAAAATTCAATGTGGGACTTTTACCATTTTTAGTAATTTATAGTCGTTTTTAAAAATTCAAAATATAACGTATAAGAAAAAAATCTAATTGTTTTTATTATATGCTTAATGTAATTGTTTAATTTCTTTTAATAGCATAAAATCAAACAAAAAAGAGAGAGGTTAGATTTTTTTTATCAAATATATATTATTCATAATCATTAATTATCATATATATATTAACCATATTAGGTAAGTCCGTAGCTTTTATTTAAGGAAAGAAAAAATATTCCTTTGTACACTATTAATTAATTTGATAGTTATTTTAATAAAAAACATAGTATATGTTTATATGGACCAACTTATTTTTTTTAACAATTCTAAGAATCATTCTCATGATAACACGTGACCACGAAAATATGTTATAATGCTCCAGGATTAATATATATTTATGCCACATATTACACTACTGTCGTAAACAATAACTATTAAACCAAATATTGATTTACATCATTATGTACCATATCATGTAAGAAATTGTACATATATATTAACATATAATTCACATGGTAGTGAAATAAAGTTTTCCTGCAATCTCAATTATGAGCATTGATCTTAATTTGAAACTTGTGTATTTAATGTTTTTTAACACGTCAATATTTTATTATGAATATTCTTAAACCAAATTATTTAGTATGTGCTATTTTTTTGTATATGCATCATTACGTATTAATTTTAACATGTTTGTCAATCAATAATACATAATTAATTTCCCTAAATGAATATATGCTTCCATAAAAAACAAATGCGGCAAAACCTCATTAATATGTTTATAGGACTTATCTAAAATTGCAAATGTATATAGAATAACTAGAAATCCTATTATATATTCGTTCTAATATTATATTTCAATAGAATCATGTAACTTAATAAATTTTAATAAACCATTTTAAATCTGTCAAATTTTTGAATATATTACCAAAAATAGTGTCAAATATTATTTAGTGCTACTATTATCTGATAAAATAGCTTCTTATATATAAAAATGTAAATTTTTATTTTTTAAATTGCATTTTCATAAAATCCTGCAACTTAAAAATTTACTAACAAACTTTGAAATCTTCAGAGTTTAGAATATGAATATACTCCTCAAATAAAATAATATTAGATATTTAATAAATCCTAAATTTCCTAAATAAACACAAAAATTGGAATAACATGAATTGAAGATATTAGATACATCAGGATTTTGTAACTATATAATTTAAAATATTAGAAGTAGGTTTTAAGGGTTAAACATCTCAAAATATTTGAAGTTAAAATGAATTGAATTAATTAAACGGGTTTATCTATTTGTATTTTTTCTAAATGTGAGATTGTATTATTTAAAATAAAATATTATTTGAACTAGATTACTTTAAAGGATTTTTTTTTTATAAAATCAATAAATTGTCATAAATTAAGCTATTAAAATTATATCACATAGTTGTTAAGATAAAACTATACATATTAATAAATATAATTTTTATCATTAGTATGAATAAAAATATTATACTTTCTTACAAATTTATAATTAATAATTCATGAGGAGATTTTACAGAACTGTTATAAGTAAAAAAATTAAAATTAAACAATAAATTAAATTCAAATCTACTATAGTTAAAAAAAATTATTCCAAATGATATAAATCAAATCATTTCACAAATATATAAAACGAAAGAAACAAATTTCGTTAATTTTATTAAATTAAAATTCTGCCAAAACATATTTCCGCGCTTTAAAAGTGCAAATAAAAATCTATTTATTTATCAAATACTAAAAAATTAAAAAAATAAAATAAAATTTAAGTTTTCAAACTTTTTTCCATTTTTTCGGAAACGTTTTTCTTAAAAAAGGTTTAAAAATACTTTCATGAATGTGTATGATATATTGTTTTTAAAAGAAATTCCCCAAATTTAGGAATGCATTCATAAACATGAAATTGTATTTCCTTTACTGTAACTTGTATGTAAAGTTTGGAATGTCCGTGCTTCTTGCAGTACTCAATCACCTTGGCGAGGATCTTGCTCGTGACGTTGGGAAGAGGGACTCCGTTGTCGACGCAGTCGTCTTCAACCATGTGGGCTATGGTCTGAGACTCGAGAGCCACCGCCTCGTCGACCTCGAAAGACTCGCCATCGGAGCTCTTCAACACGATCTTCTTCGTCGACATGTTTGTGAGAAAACGCGAGAGGAGATTTGAGAGAAGCGATGAAGTGGAGGAGATAAGGAGATCCCTAATTTTTCTTTATAAGTGGGTCGATTGTTACAAAGTCATCGCGAGATTAGGAATAAAAGGAAATCTTTTATTTGTTTCCAATTATAAAATTAGGAAATATAGAAAAAAATCCTAATTAGTTGCTCAAAAAAAGAAAATAATCCTAATTTCATTAATCTTAACTTTTTAAGTTAATTTTGATACGATTAATTCGTTATTTGGACTTTGGATATTTTGAAAAATGAAGAGAGAAATGCATATATTGTTATGTTAAAAACCAACTTCCGAGAAGAACCAAAGTAGTCTCGATTACACGTTTGTCCCCGTACATACAGTTACACAAGGTGTGGTAAACATGTGAGTAAGCTGAAGTAGATGCTCGGTAATAAACCCGATCTCTTTTCATGGAAAAGAATCATGGTAAGCTGAAGTAGATGCTCAATAGAGGAGGATGATGGTACCGGTAACAGAATCAGTGAACCCACCAAACTATTCATCCTTAAAGAGTGGTATAACAATGCTCGCATAGTACTGATCCGAAGGAACCCCTTGGAAATCAAAATTACTAAACCCGTAAGTAGTTGACTCGTTGTGTGGTAGATTCTTAATTATTTGTTACGAGTTCTAAGCTAAGAACCAGGAGCTGCGCCCTTGCTATTGAATCTGCTCTCACTCCATTTACAAGTTTACTTTATTTTTTTGATCAACTACTTCATTTAGATAATTGAAGAAGTTCACCAGATAGAGATTCAGTCCACATGTGAGCCCAATACAGATAGATGAGTTCTGAGAGTTGTCTTGGCCAAAGAGTCAGCCCTTCCATTCTCATCCCTTGGAATGAAATAAACTGAAATGTCGATAAGCAGAGAAGAAAGACTCTTGATGTCTTCCACGACGCCAATTTCCTTGTGGAAGAGCTTATCATTGATTACTCTAGCTAGAGTTTGGTTGTCGATACTAAGCTTGATGTTGGTGATATCAAGGCTGGCTGCCGCTTGGAGAACCGATTTAACGGCCAGAGCTTCCGCCATTAAATGCGAACTAACAAAATTGTGGTGGCTTGATCCTATTATCTCAGTTTTTGTCAACGGATCTATGAAGATCCGAGCCAAACCTGCATGTTGTGAGGCCCGATCCCAAGCCGCATACGTGTAGCAGCGTGTCTCGGTCTCACTCCGGTGCAGTCTGGATCTAATGCTGTCTGATCTCCTTCCAGGTGTGTGTTTAGGTTGAGAAGTTTTGATTTGTTGAGCCATTGTCCATTCTCTTGCTAGCTGTATTCCCTTCGTTGCAGTGTCCTTGCTTGAGATATACCGTCGTTCGAAGGTTATTTGGTTTCTGGTGGTCCAAATGACCCAGCAAACCCATGGGAAGAGTGTTAGATTACAGCTATGTGAACGGTTGCTGGAAGAGGGATCTCTTGCCACACCTGTTTTGCAAAGTCGCAACTGAAGAACAGGTGAGTAGCTGTCTCTACTTCTCCACAATGAGGGCAATTAACAAGTTTACTTCATTTCGTACAATAAATACGGAAAATCATTTGAGCCCAAAGGAGTTACACATACTATCAAGATGGTTAAGATACAGAAATATCATTAGCAGCTTCGGTTGATAAGAAAAATATGTAACACCAATATTTTTTCCTATACATTCTTACGTTAAGTTCATTTTTGTATGGAGGTACCAACTGATGGTGGTGCTTGTAAACTCATAGCAATAGTATAGAAACATGTGGGTTTGTTTGTAAACTCATATCAATAGTATAGAAACATGTGGTTTTATCACTATACTACGTTTTTGTCTTTGTTTGTTAGGTGGTAACTAAAAATAGTATTGAGTACACACATAATGAATGTCAGCATGTTTTACGAAGATAACATGAGTTCCATAATTCTGATAAGGAATACAAAAGGAATAATGCTTTTAATATAATTACTATTGAATTTTAAGAATAGGTAGTCACTTTACACCAGAGAAAAAATAAGGTCTTTAAAATTGGATATATGATGATTTATCTTGCAACGATTGGAGCGAATGGATCTACTAGATTAGTTATGTATAGTACGTTATAAGTTGATATTCCAAAGAAGACAGATGAAACAATAAGAAAATGTTACTTTATTTAGAGGGAATACAATTTTCAAATAATACAAACAAAACATGATGAAATATAATCAATCATTACGAAGTGACAATAGTCTTTCAGATAAACTGATTAACAAATTTGTCAATCAACAATGAGACTAAAACTTTGTACGTTTTTTCTGTGGGATGATAACTGTCCCAAAATACATGGCTAGACACGTCAGGACATACTGAAGATGTGATCTTATTGCAGAGGACAGCAACTTCTACGGCTCCTGTTCCACAGCATCCTTTGTTAGATACTCCAAATCCTACAATAACCCAAATCATAACTATAATTTTAGGGTATTTTTCATAATAAAGTAAATTTAAATATAAATTTTAGGGTATTACCGTATTTTGTAGGATTCTGGATGATATCATAAAGAGGGTCATAGATATTAATGTAGACCGGTTTACTATCCGGTAGAGTTTTAAGCAGGTAATCCAATTTTGTGGAGATCTTTGAATTAAAAAGCTTTGCTGCGTCATTGTAATACTCAGCACACTCTCTCAAAAGACCTCCTCCTAAGGTTCTCTGTGATGGGATACAACCAAGTGGTGGTGCACCAAACACAGCTATTCTTCTTACTCCATATCCGTATAGTTTCTGTTATCATAATTAATGAATAGGTAATATTAAATTTATAAACGTTAGAAAACTCAACACACACATAGTTGCCTATTCTATCAGAGATGAGAAGGATAAAAGATGTGACACATCAACGATCAGTCTATACATGGTACTCCAGTTATTAATGCCTTAAAAGTGATGTATCACGGAATAATATAAACTATTTAGTCGGTATTTTATTTTTGATATATGATTGTCCTCCATCGAAATCAAAATGTGTGGACCTCTGAAAAGTAAATCAAAAGCGTTATGAAAGGTTGATAATCTGGTAGATTTTTACTACTTTTAGCATATTTATACGCTTTTTTGGCTCAGCCAGTAAACTGTAAATGTTTTTTTTTTAACTCTTTCAATCATACTTACCTAGAGAGATAAAAGTATACTACTATTGTGGAATATGATATATATATATATATACAGATTTTTCTAAATTATGGGAGAAGCTTACATTCACAAAATCGGAGGCAGAGTTGGCCATAAGAGTAGTGTACGAATCGACGTCATAGTGAGGTCTTGCATGAAGATCATAGTAAGTATTGGCGATGTCGTCGCTTCCTGCGACCAATAAGAACAAGCTGTTGGCTAATATGAAGTTTTTTCTTTCTTCCCCAACTAAATTCTTCACTTTTTCTATGTACTCCTCAAAATATTCCAACTGCTTTTGTAATGATATTGCTGCCTAATATCATCAACAAACACAAGTGCGACCAAGTTAAATCGGTAAATATCAAATCAAATATGTCCATATGTTATAGGAGTACAGTTGGTTAAAAAGAACTTATGATCGCCATATTACTTATATATTTATTATTACCACGAGTTTGGGTGTTATAGGATCATAACTAGAACCTCCCGACGCAAATGATACACCGGTTAAAAGATCTTTAGGCGTTAGATTTGGATCGAGATATGCGGGTACAACTGATTTTATCCCCACTTCCTCAGCTGCAAATAAGAAGAGAAACATTAAAGACATATAGCGTCATTTTCAACGTTTTAAAATCAGTATTATCGTGGAACACTAACTTTCCTGACATGTGTTATGCATATCGAGTCAATGTTACTAGCCTTGTCTTTAACTACCATCCAAAAAATGGAACAAAAAACAAATGATTGCTCAAATAATTTGCCGTCGTCACTAACTTCACTTGTGTCCTAAAACCTAAAGGTACTAGAGCTGAAAAGGGTAAAGTCATTAAAAAAAACAAGAGAATGGACCTAGCAAATCGGCAGGAACTCGTCCGTCGCAGAATCTCCCGGTCGGAACTCCGCCTTGGAAATTGATACCGTAAGGTTGAAAATCGCACTTAACAACGGTTTTGACATTGTTGTTATTTCCAGTGTCAACAATGGAGTCTCCGAAAGCTATTAGCGCTGGAATCTTCAAGTTTGGCGGCAGCTTGATGGCGACGACTGTCTCAGTGAGAAAGAGAATGGACAACAAACATAGTTTCAATGAAGAACAAGAACTAGACCGGCTTGTATTGTCTTTCATGTTTGCTTTCTTGTAATGAAAAAATATAAAAAGCTTTTAGAAAAGATAAATTTTCTTGGAAGCCCTTACAATAACCAAGACAAACAAGGAACCATGTTTGCTCTCATGTTTGATATCACGCTTATTTATAAACAAACACATGTAGATGTATATGTATATTTATTGCATTGTGTGGTGAAGATGTCGTGGACCTGTGGTAGACTTCGGACAATATATACTTAACCAGTTGACTGAAACATTTCTAGATATAGATAATGTATTACAACAAGTTTAAGCGTAGAAAACAACTAAGATACTGTACTAATCTCAACTCTCAACCACATCAGTTTTAATTTTAATAACTAACGACATAAATCTAAAAGTGCGTATGTCGAAACACGTATTGCCAGCAGAGTGTGACAACAAGCATGTATATTACTATATCAGTGCGTATGTCTGTCAACTCTAATTAGTCGGGGATTATGTAATACTTTCAGTTAGCCCTGGGCATTCGGGTATTCGGTTCGGTTTCGGGTATATCGGATAAACCATTCTTATACCCAATGGGTACTTAATAGATTTCGGTTCGGTTTCGGTCGGTTTCGGTTCGGTTTCGGGTACCCATTTAATAAATGAATCAAATATACATATACAAAATATATGAGTTAATATGTTAATCTAAGTGGTCTAGTGGTTACACACTTGCATATTTGTCAATCCAACTAGAATTCGAGTCAATAAAGTGCTAGTTTTATAAGTATTTATTGAATTTTAATATAAAAATACCATATATATATATATATGTATAATATAAGAGAGTACATAAAAGATAACATGGTTTGGTGATAACAATGTTCTCACTCTTCATGTTCGAGTGGGGTTAATGACATTTTACCTTATATTAGAAAGTGAATACTTGTTTTTCGGATATTCGGGTAACCGTTCGGTTTTCGGTTCGGTTCCAGTTATTCGGATATAGAAATTTAAGAACCATTCGGATATTTGAGAGTTTCAGTTCGGTTTCGGTTTCAGGTAATTTGATTCGGTTCCGGTTCAGTTTTTCGGTTCCGGTTTTTTTGCGTAGGGCTACTTTCAGTCTTTCAGGTGATATCCTCATAGAGAATTAAATACTCTTTGCTTTGTGTCAAAGCATAACGCTTTAAATGAAAATTCAAAATTTACTACGTATAAATCGTCTATACTGATCATATATGGTGTGGATAGCACAATCTTTTGTGGAATCTTTTATAAAAACCGTTCATCGTGTTTTCATATAGCATACCACCAGAAGAAAAATAATAATAGTTGAGGACTAAGTTTACAGCAAAAGGTCGGACATTTGGGTTGCTTCCTTTTTCAATTTATTTGGTTTATAAAATGCTAATTTTTTCATTCAAACTATAAAATTCCATCGTATAGAATTTTTTTGTAAATTTATTTTATTTTATTTTGTAAAATTAGTAGCATTATAATATCTGATTAATCTTATGTTAATAAAAATATACATATATCATTCATATATTATTTTGGATAAATATTATTCATATAATATAATTTAAGTTTTAAATGGGTTTGATTATTCTTTTCGATCAGTGCTTGGTTGAATTTAGTTTAGGATTATTTCGAAGATGTATTTATATACGTGTAGTAATGTTTTATAAACTTTATTTTAATTAGGCTTGGTTAAGTTTTATTTAAATTTCCAAATCTAATTACTTTTAAATGCAATACTTAAAGTATTGTCAAATTAGGATAAGCCAACCCAATCCATAGCTTATCTATACTATTATTTATGAAGTGATTTGGCTTATTTGTCATTTTCTCCATGATTTTTGTTAATTTGCTTATTTGTCATATTTTTCATGATTTTAGGAGAAATCATTAGTTTAACTAATATTATTATTAATTTCTTTTTTTTTGATATCTATATATTTATCATGATATCTAAAATCATGATAAACATGAACCTATTTTACCGATATATATACTAATATTTTTAAAAAATATATTTTAATATATAATAAACATGATATTGAGGACATTTAATTAAGAAATAGATATTAATAATATATACCGATAATATCATTATTACTTTTCTCTCATTTATAATTTTAATGACTAATATTTTAGCTAATAGCTAATTTTCCTGATTTTTACTGAAAATATTGATCAAATACATATTATTATAAAATTTATATATAAGTATACTAATATATCTGAATTAATCAGTTTATTTAGTTAATTTGCTTGTTTTTCATCTTTTCCATAGTTATATGATAAATCATTAGTTTAATTAATATTATTATTTAATTTATTTATTTTGACATCTATATTTATCATGATATTTAAAAAAATTAATAAACATTAACATATTTTACCAATATATATACTAATATTTTATCATGATTAATAAATAGATATTAACAATATCTACCGATAATATCATTATTATTATTTTCTCATTTTATAATTTTAATGACTAATATTATAGCCAATTTCTCTATTTTTACTGAAAATATTGATCAAATACGTATTATTATAAAATTTATATATAAGTATACTAATATATCCGAATTAATCGGTTTCTTTTGTTCATTCGGTTTGATCCCTTAATATATTGAACCATATTCATATACTGATGTTTTCTAAACATAACATCCTCGGTACTTCCAAATCCAGACTATTTTCTCTATTTCGGTTTGGTTCGGTTTTGAATTGTTTGGTTTTACCAGATTGAACACTCCTAAACTATTGTTATTTGTTAATGTTTTATATTTGTAATTTTTTATAATCCTTATAGTACCACATGATTTCTTTTCAGTCCAAATACAATATGTGTTAATTTCACATACAAAATTTCCTAATTTAGTTATTACTACAAAAAAGATTTTGATCCAAAATCTACATCACATAAATAAAAATATGAAACAAAATAATACAATTTAATAAATTGATTACCAATATGAATATTGAAATTTTATAATTTATAATAATTTAAACTTTGTATCTAATTTAATTATTATTATTTTATTAAAAAAATAGAATTAAATATTGTTAGATGTATTGATATATTAATCCGCACAAGGTGCGGAACATCAACTAGTAGAATATAATTTGACATAATATGAATATTTTCATATTTAGATATATTTGTTAGTATTTATATGTAAATAAGATTTATAATTTTTGATGATAATAATAATATTTGTAGATTTTTAATATTTTTTATAGAATGCTTATTAATAAATATATTAAATAATTGATTGTTAGATAATATTAAAAATTAGCATAAAATTTCTGTAATAGTAAATGATTCAATAAAATTATTATTGACTATATTCAAATGTTTACATTGACTTATACTTCTATTATATTCATAAAGTTGCCTTTACCAATCATTAATGAATTTGTATTAGTTTTAAAAAGTCTAATATGATTTGTATTGTAAATCGGTGTAGTAAAAAACATAAAATATATGTTATCAAACATTTGCTTAAGACATCTAAAAATTTTAGACCGGTTGATGGTTCCAACTGAATTTCTTTTGATTAATGTATCAAATCAACAAATTGTACCGTCATAAAGATCCATGTACGTAAATATTAGAATTTCGCAATCCAAATATATTATATAATCTCATACGATAACTAGGCTACGTTGAAATGCTAAGAACATATTACCTAAGGAATTTCATAATTAAAATCTTTGAGCATGTGATCTAATTAAATTGTTACCAAACTACAACTTTGTAGGTCATCATAGTTAATGCATCAAGACTTCTAGAGCCCATCAAGCTAAACAATATATAAGATATTGTTGGTATCATTTTTGGTCAATATTCTACTTTTTAGAGTTCTTTTAAATCGACTCAACTACGCAACATGCGTAAATACGAATAACTGAAAAATGGAACAAAGGCGTAGGGTAGATATGTGGATCACACCCAACAGGTGATTGATACTACCACAGAATTGGGTGTGAAGAGGGTAGCTTTCTCTATATTTACACGTAATATAAAAGGTCCAAAGAGACATAAAGAAGAAAATATTGTGAAATATATTAATGGAAAAATGTTTATCGAGAAAAACTTGCTGTCCAAATGTAAAAGTAATAGTTATGGATTATAAATAGCAAGCCCGAGATCAAGTACTATCCGAAAAATCAAGCTAATTAAGAGTAAGATACATTGACAAGGCTACTTAATTTAATGATTTACACAGCAGAATAGCTCCCAACTGCTATCTAACATTATTGTTGCTTTTTTTTTGATCAAATCTAACATTATTGTTGCTATCATAAATTATACGCGTAGAAAAAGAAAGCAAATAAATTGTACATGCGTACATTAGGGTTTTCCTTTTAATTAAGAGTAAGGTCATTTACAGTGTTTTCTTGTTGAAAACGAATATCATTATAAGATTCAAAGATAAATTTAGATTATATATTCTAATTTTTAACAGAAAACTAATAAACTGCGAATTATAGTGATTATAGCTGAACTGGGAGAAGTTATTTTGATATTCAAAAGTTATTTCCACCAGAAAAGCTTACAAACTAACGCAATTAATCCAATAGCTATACGTTATGGGGTCATCTTATACTAGTCTATGGTATCCATATACCGTAGAAGATAGGCCCCGTAATGCAGTTGCAACAATCTAACAATACTAAAAGGGGAATATAGTGCAAAGATAAGCATGCCACGTCATTTAAAAAAATCATCCAATCAAAAAGTTTATAATCGCCACACGTCATTGCTGCTGAGTTAGATTGGGCTTCTGTGTGAATTTTCTTAAAATTTCCATGCGGCCCACCTCAGTCCATGCCGATAAACGTGTTCCATCTTCAAGCATCGAGAGAAGTAGTCTCTCTCTACACCCCACTCTTCCACTTCATCTTTTCAAATGCCAGATTTTTTCTTCCGTTACTTTCTCAATCAATGTTCTTAAATGTTTTGTTCCACCTCCCCTTAGTACTGCTTTATATCTAAACCTAAATCCACCCTAAATCAAAACCTATTACGAAGAAGCTATTTTCATGGCTATGAAATCCACCGCAAAATCTCAGCTCTTCACTGGAAAATCTAGAGTCACCGTCTATTTCAAAGGCTATGGCGGAAGTGACATAAACCGTGGATCAGATGCGGAGGAATAGGTGGTTGTCAGGGAGAAGCGACTACTACATGTGTGGTGAGCCAGGTTACATGGTCAGAGACTGTTTGGAGGACACGGAGGCGGTGGAGGCGGTGGTGGCTACGGTTGATGGACAGGAGGAGGTGGTGGCCACGAGGTGGAGTCAGGTACGAAGGTGGTCAGTATCAACAAAAATTTGAAGGTACTCTCAGTAATATTGCAAATTATGATTGGTTAAGACCAACTGAATTAGACATCGTTCACCCTTTAGCCAGTTTCAAATCGGACCATACGTGTATGATAGATCTTTTGCATACGATTTAGCATTTTCTTGAACTGTGACTACCATTTCTTTCATTAAGATATCTTCACC
Source organism: Brassica napus (assembly GCF_020379485.1). Taxonomy (NCBI): domain Eukaryota; kingdom Viridiplantae; phylum Streptophyta; class Magnoliopsida; order Brassicales; family Brassicaceae; genus Brassica; species Brassica napus. Next base: position 15,903,942 of record NC_063448.1, read on the forward strand.
TCAGATACAAACTATATCTTTGGTTTGTTCTGTGATAACCTCAGGGTCCTCTATACGATAAGCCCTTGAAGCTACAAAGGTTCTCGCTGATGATTATCGACGCAATGGCACTGCTTTTTATCTTTGGGTAATTATTTTTCTTCTTCTGCTCTTTATCCGTACATTCTCTTGATATCTAAGCAAGTCACCTACCTTGCTTTTTGTTCTCTGTTTCAGGCAGTTATATTTCTGTGTGTTCTGTCGTCGTTGCTTTTTAATGCAATATAAGAGTCTGAGTGAAACACAAGACCCACCAATGTCCCTGTGTTTTTTTTTCTGTCTTAAAAAATGGAGAAATTACTGCCCGCTGATATTCTTATCAGGCGCAATGACAGAGATTGTGGTAAGAACCAACTACTCCCTTCAATCTGGTTTCTGATTGCCAGAAGACTATGGCTCTGACTTCTCTGATCATTTTACGAGATTGTAGTTTCCATCATTCAGGTGTTTTCGAGACCTATAGAGGTTTACTGGTGGATCAGTTCGACTCCAAAAATGAACTTATAACATCTTCCTTTATTCCAGGGTAAATACCACTCGCTTGCTTTTGAAAATTTATTTTTCTCTACACACTACAAGATACACACTACAAGAAAACAGCAAGGATTCTGAGGGAAAAAATCGTTGGAATTTCGTCGGAATATCGCTATTCCGACGACATACCGACGAAACAAGTCCTCGGAAATAATTCCTCGGAATTTCTTCTTTCCTCGGAAATCCCTCGGAAATTTCCGACGGAATTCCGAGGAACCAAATTTCCGAGGAAATTCCGAGGAAATTCCGAGGATCACTAGTTTGTCGGAAATCTCCTCGGAATATACCGAGGGAGAACTTCGTCGGGATATTTCCTCGGAATTCATCGATCGATGCGTTTTTGGACATATATACATCGATCGATCGGAATATACCGAGGGACATGTTCCTCGGAATATTCCGAGGAAAGATGTCCCTCGGTATATTCCGAACGTTTTTTTATAAACAGATCGATCGATGGACTTATGTCCAAAAACGCATCGATCGATCGAGTAAAAAATGTAATGAATTTCCTCGAATTAAAAAATAAATTTTTGAAATTTAAGATCGAAAATATAAAATTAAAATTAAAATTGAAATCATATTAATTAATATTCAAAGTTTCACAAATAAAAATAAAACATTCCGAGTTTTTGGAAAAAAAAAAACTACGGGTCTGGCACGTCCGGGAACACCTCGTTCGGGTACATCCTTTGCATCATCTCCATCATTTGCTGGTTCAGCCTCCTATGTGCCTCATAGCCCGCCTGTTGAGCCGCCATCTGGGTCTCCAACAAAGATATGCGATCATCCTTGTCCTTCAACTGAGCCGTAAGTACTTCTGGATCAACAAAGGGCGGTGGTGCAGAAGAAGGAGGAACCGACCGGGTGCGACGACCCAAACCGACCAAACGTCCCTTCTTCTTTGGAACTGACTGAATAGAAAATAGCCAAATTTACAAATTTAAACCAAGAAATAAATGAATTGAACTTTAAAAAAAAAAGAACTTACGGATTCAACGATTTCGTTGATTCGAAACCGGGACAAGTTGGTCGAAGCCGTCGAAGCGTCATCCTCGGTTTGAAGCTGAGACACTTCGTCTATCACCTGAGTTTGGACCAGGTCGAACACGTCCCTCACAAGACCGTCATCAATCTGGCCGGTCTTCTTGTTGGTATACGCCCTCCTCATTAGGGCGAGATCATCAACCGGCTCGCCATCATTTTCTTCCGCCTTGAAAAAAAACATAAATTAAAGAAACATTAGAAATTAGAAGAAATGCACAATAAATTAAAATTCTGAAACTCAAATAATTGAAGAAAAGACGGTTGAACTTACCATGCGATCTCCCAGAGTGACAATAGATTGAGCACCCAAGTTATGCTTGTAGATGCCCTTCCCTTTACGGTCGCTCCTTCGGTTGGTGGAGTTGGTAGAAGAAGTTTCTTTCGTCTCTTCCTTATCCCAATGCGCACACAACTCCTTCCAGACCGTGTCGTTCATCGACTTTGGGACCTTTTAATAAAAATAAAAATAAAATAGTTTAATAAATTAAAAAATAGTTTAATAAATTAAAAAATTGTTTAATAAATTAAATCGAACCTTATTGATTTCCCACTCCTTCTTCCACTCGTGGATCTGCTTCTCATAGTTGTCCATAACTTTATGGACGAAGTGGTGATAGATAAAGAGCGTCTCATCGGAATTCCAGTTGAACTCTTGCTGAAAAAAAAACACAATTAGTAGAAAATTTATATTAAAGATTAAAAATATAAGTAAAAAATTAGAATACTTACCGCAAACTGACGAAACCACAGAACCTGCTTGTCGGTAGGGAAGTGAGTGAAAGTCGGATGTCCCCTGTCGAGTGCCGAGTACATCATACGGTTGATCCATGCGCTGATCCCGTTCCCGGATCGGTTGAACCTAATAAAAAGAACAAACGGTTAATAATGAATCCAAATTTAAAGAAAAAAAAATGTTTAATTACCATGTTTGACCCCGTCCATGTGGATACGGAGTGAGATACGGAAGATGGTCACGACCGGGCTATTGAACCAACTCCGCAACACTCATCACTCCCGGAGGACCCGGAGGAACAGGAGCGGATGCAGCAGCGGGAGCGAGAGGAGCAGGAGCGGGTGCAGCAGAGGGAGATGTATGGTTGGAGCTGTGGGGCGAAGGGGAATCCTGAAAATGGCTGGAATCCCGAGACTGGCTCCCCGTACCACCACGACCACGACGCTGTCGAAGCCGGGTCTGATCATCATGAGACCTGTAAATTAAAAAAATATATTTAATAAATAGAGAAATATATAAATTAATTAAAAAAAAAATCTCAAATAATTTAATCACAAAAAAAGATTTATATATATTAAAAATATTTAATAAATATATAAAAATAGTTCTAATAAACAAAAAATAGTTTTAATAAATAAAAAATAGATTAATAATTACAAAAAATAGTTTTAATAATATATATATATATATATATATATATTAAAATATTTATAAATCCCAAATAATAGTTTTTAATCACAAAAAAAGTTTTATAGATATTTAAAATGTTTTGTAAAATCCAAAAAATCAAATTTATATACAAAAAAGATTTTTTAAAATCCAAAAATCGAATTTATATAGAAAAATCGTTTTGTAAAATACAAAAATCGATTTTATATACAAAAATAGAATTTATAAATACAAAAAAATAAAAAAATTCTAAAAAAATTCTAAATCAATTCAACAAAACAAATTATTCAACCAAATCACAATTCTAAACCTATTATACAACCAAATCACAATCCTAACCAATCACCCTAACAATAATCTATCAAAACTACACAAAAACCTAACAAATAGAACCTAAGAGAGTGGGATAGGGTCCTTACATGATTTGTGTAAGAGAAGGGGGAGATCGCCGGAGATATCGTCGGATTTCAGGGGGAAATCGCCGGAGAGAAGAGAGGAGTCGCGCAGAGGAAGAAGAGAGAAATGGGGAAGAAGAAGGGGCTCGTGGTTATAAAACCTAGGGTCCGACGGACATTTTCCGTCGGAATTCTAATTTCAATTTTCGCAAAATATTTGCCCGGTAAAATGAAAATATTCCGAGGAAATTCTGACGGATACATAAATATCCATTGGAATTCCCTCGGAATATTCCGAGGAAATACCGAGGAACTAGTGTTTGGGGTTTCAAAACATCAATTTTTTTTGCCGTATTTCATTTCTTATACAATTGTAATGCATACCATTGAGGATTCTTTGTATAGATGAGCATAAACCATGAAATAACAAATTCAAAACTAATTGAAAGTATTCCCTTTACCGTTCACTAAAAGGTATAAGTGTTTCTCTTATGTTGTGGGATTTCGTTCATACAATCGGAAAAGTGTTAATTATACGGTAAGGAACAAATTTTTGACTTCATAATGAACGTAAGACACTTAATAAGGGTTATATAGGTGTTATTCAAACCGCAAAACGTTGTTTTCGGTTTAAAAACCCTATTTCCTCGGAATTTCCTCGGATTATATATATCCAAAAACGCATTGATCGATCACTAAGATGGAACAAAGCGTAACAATGTGATCGATCGATTGGACTATCCCATCGATCGATCGAGAATCTCAAGCTTTCCTCGGAATGTCTTCGGAAAATCTCGTGCGTTTTTTTTAAACGGATCGATCGATGTGTATATATACAAAAACGCATCGATCGATCACTAAGATGGACCAAAGCGTAACAATGTGATCGATCGATTGGATTATCCCATCGATCGATCGAGAATCTCAAACGTTCCTCGGAATGTCCTCGGAAAATCGTGTAAGTTTTTTTATAAACGGATCGATCGATGGATATATATCCGAAAACGCATCGATCGATCACTAAGATGGACCAAAGCGTAACAATGTGATCGATCGATTAGATTATCCCATCGATGGATCGAAAAAAATCTCCGGAGCCTTTTTATAAACGCATCGATCGATTCCGTATTTGTTCAAAAATGCATCGATCGATGCGTGTGCGGGAGACATAATTATAAGGCAAAACCCAAACTTTTTGGATCAAAACCTCAGAACTCTCATCCCCTCCGATTTCCCCTATAATTCGCCCCCCCCCTTTTTCTCTCTCTATAATCATCCGATTTGAACAATTTTGGGCTCTATTCCCCTTGATTTTTCGAGCTCTACCTGATTCCTACACTCGTTTTCACCCTAAGACAGGTATACACCGCGAATCTCCACCTTCTGAAATCGTGTTCTTGAGGAATTTTTTGGGTTTTGTGAATTTCTTATTTCCGTGTTGATTCCTTGATCAGATATGCATGAAACAGATGTTTAAACATGGAATAGAACACAATTGTCTGTGATCAACGAGTTTGGAACAGGATTTGAGATGATTTAGGGATTGAGAATTTTTTCAATTTGGTTTTTTTTATCACAACTCGATTTCGCCTTTCATTTTCATGTTGCTTTGAGTTCTTAATTGATTATAACCATGTTGAGAGCAATGATTCTATTTTGTAGAGAATGAAGCGCACGAAAACATCAGCAAAGAAGAACACACAAGAAGAGGGTTCGTCTCAGCGAGAGAATCAAAGGCCAAAGAAGTGGGATAAGTCTGATACCACCCACTACAACAACATGAAGAAGGTAGCCGTTCCGGCTACACAACTAGCATGTCCTGAGACGATGACAATATTGGGAATCAAATCAGACATTGAAGGGCTGTTCCAGAACATGGGTCTAGGCCAACTATGCAACCTCAACGAACCCACTTATCCGGAGTTGGTACGCCAGTTCATAGCATCCGCATACGTCAGCCGTCCCGATGATAGCCATCAGGAAGGTTTTCTGGCATTCGTAGTGCAGAAAGTATACTTTGAGGTATCTTTCACAGACCTCTGCGGACTATTTGGAATGAGTCACTACAAAAAAAATCCACATTGATAGCATATTGTTATAGCACGTTTTACTGAACTGCTATCATAAATGAATTTAAAATTTTCGTACTATATAATAGCATTAGATAAACATTATTGTAAAATTTCGCTAAAAAACCAAAATTTGAGTTTTGGAACCTTATTTTTCAACGAGAGGGAACTAAAAATCAGTTTGGAGTAAACGCTTAGAAAAAAATTGACAAACTACTTTCATCTTTTTTTTCAATTACTTTCCCCAAACAGTCGATATCTTTTTCTCTTCTCTGGCTTTCTCACCCAAACCTTGAAACTCTATCTCTATGTTTTATTTATTCTTTCCTCTTCTTCTTAGTTTTTGATTTCAACTGCTGATGTTGGAAAAGTGACAACGATTCGCTTTTCTTCTTCTCTTAGTTTGCAATTTCTTGGTTTAGCAGCTGCGTCGGGTCTGAAATTTCCGGTGGAATATGGGATCGTGTTGGAACAGCAATTGAAGAAAGAAGAAGATGAACTCAGGAAGAATAAGAGAGAAACGTCAATCTCTTCCAGGTTTGTAACCCAAATCTGATAAAAAAATATTTGTACCGACGAATTGATTCATTGAATTAAACTCAAAGTCGTTTTGTCTCCACAGAGACCGGAACCCTGACTCCGGCATTCCCGGCGATTTGAAATCCGACTCCGACAGCTCACCAGACCGCGACTCTAGGTAAGCATCCTTCTCTATCTGTTCCATCCTATTTTCATCTCTAGCTAGTCTCTGTTCATCTTCTTATCTCTCTTCTTGGTGCATCAAACAAGATTTGTATGGAGATTCATTAGGACGATGTCACATTTCATTGTGTGTGTTTAGCCACACTAGACCCATAAATCCTTTCATATTGTTGAGAAAAAAAATTCCCTTTTGATGAATCTCTGCAATTTTTTAGTATTTGGGATAATCTTGGATTGGTGTAGAGTTCTCAATAGCTAGAAAAAGATCCCTTTTGACGATGCTAATGGCGGATTAAGCTCTGTCTTTCTTATATGGAGATTTTGAACATCCAATCGTCCCTTCTTTGTTCTGTTTCTGTAATGAGGATTCAAGTTTTATGTTTCAGTTCTTTGTGTTAGGTATAATCCTATGTTCAGGCAAGGAGCAGGATAGATTAGCTGAAGGGTTGGGTCACAGTGTAGCTAAGGTTATCGTTTGATATTTTCTAACGTAGATATAAGGTTCGAACTTAGAAGAATATGTTACAAATAAAGAGCGCTAATCGTGATCATTTTTCTGCAGGTACGGAAACTATCCACCTGAAGCAACTTGTGGATATAGTTGCAAGCATAAGAAAAAATTGGAGGAGGATCCTTCTGCTTTTGCATTTGATGAAGTTTATGATGACATGAAACACAGAGACATTGTTCCTAAACTGCAAGATCGTCAAGACCTCAAGGTAAATGTTAAACCTTCTTTTTTTAGTGTATCAGTTGATATCCTATTACTCATTTAATTCATGGAGACTTGAAGCTTGTCTGTAAATGTAAATTTGTGTTTGACTAGCTTTTCTCGGCTTTTAGGGATATTAGATTTTTCATGATGATGGATTAGTTTTGCTTCATGATGATAGATTAGTTTTGCTTTGTGATGAACTTTAGTGTTGTATGATCAAGAGTTAACCAAAATAAGTTTTGATTGTGATAAGTAGTTGACATGTGTTGCAGGATCTGGTAAAGGGGTTTCAGACACTCCCGTGACGCTCCATATTGCGAATGCAGAGCTTGCTCCAACTCACCCAATCTGTCTAGGTCTGGCACTGAACTGATGAGTTATGTGCAGGCTCCAAAAACTTCACAAGATAAAATGGCTACTGAGCTTCAAGACAAATAGAAAATACTTGCAAATCAGATGATCAAAATGCAAAGTTTTGTCTATTGTTTTTGATTCGTTGTTGATCCTTACCTGTAACATTGTTTTAAGACTGCTATGTTTTTATAAATCAATTTGTAGTTTATAAATTATGGAATATATATTTTACCAATTAAAAGGAGAATTAACAAAGGAGTGATATTTATGTTTAAAAATTAAATTATATTTTATATTTATAACGTTCCTATTAAATAAATTAAAGATTTTCATATAATTATAGGGTTTGGAGTATAGTGTCTCGGGGTTTAATTAGATTTAAGACCAAACTTTTAGATTAAATTTAAAATTTGAAATTAACTAATGAAAAGAGTTTTAAAATTTTTAGTTATAGTTTATGGTATATGATAAATTTGGGATATGATATATATAAGTATAATTTATGGTTTGAGGTTTAAAATTAATATTTGAAATTAAATTTATAAAAATATAAATTTTGAATGAAACTTAAAATCAAAGATTAAAATAAGAAAATATTTAAGTTTTGAGGACTGTGTTTAAGTTTTAGTTTTTAGGGTTTAAACCCTAATCCCTAAATATAAACTTTAAAACTTCATTTTTTCATAATATAACTATAATCTTAAATTTAAATTCATAATTTAATTATTTTAAAATACAATATATAATTTAAATTCTAAACTTCATACACTAAACCATAAATCTACACCCTAAATCTAATCTCTAAACCCCAAAATTAAACTCTACATACAAAGTCATAAATTTAATATTTTCAATTTAGTAATTCACACAACATCAAAACTCAAATACAAAAATATAGATTTCAAGTTTTAAATTATAATATCAAATTAATTAAAGTTTAGCTAATTTAATAATAACTATAAATAAATAAAAAGATAATATGTATTGTTTTTTTGAGCCATTGATTGATTTAGATCAAAGGTCCAAAATCATTCTTTCAGCTATCCTCGTCCTTTTTTTCTATTGGTTTGGCATGGATCACCTTTTCCACCCTTGGATAATATTGAATCAACGTTCAAGATTAATTGTACTTTTACATTTGTTTTTTAATTATTTTTGAGATCTGAGATCTCGTGTTTGAGAAGAGAGAGAGAGTTACAGAAGCGAAAGAGACAGAGAGAGATGGAGTTCGAGATGGTAGAGTTGTGTCGGAGAAGACATGGGAAGGGGCTCGATTCCGTCGCACTCCCTTCGATTCCGTCGCAGTCTTCACAACCACCACCATGGTCACCTCTTTCTCTCTCTCTGTCTCTCTCTCTGTTTTGATTATGTTTTTCTTTGTGGGCAGAGCTGGTGGTCGTGAGCAGAGGAGACAATACGGTGGTACCCAGGACTGGTATGTCTCTGGTCAAGATCTGCGTTGGCTTCACCTCCTCACCACCACCACAGGTAAACTCACTTCACCTTCCTCTTATATGTTCTCTTGTCATCTTCTTATAAATTTGTGATTGATTTTTATTTTGTTTACAGATTTGTTAAGGAGCAGGGAAGTAAAATCAGTGGTGTGACATAGCGGCGACTTCGGTCAAGCGTGATGCAGCAGTGGTGCAAGCCGGTGGTGGGGTGGTGGTCGTGCGGTGGAGATGCGGCGGGGACTGAAGAAGATCGTCCGATTGTAGTTTGGTGGGTGTATAAGTGTATTAGGTTTAGTTAGGGTTAATTACTAAACCAATTTGTAACTGTAAACCAATGTAATTGTAAACCAAAATTCAATTTATAAAAATACCAATTTATTATTTTTAGTCAACTTAACCGATTTAATTATAAATTAGTTCTAATTTATGTTTTAAAAAGAAATTAAATATATATTCCGGATAATTTATATATATATATATATATATATAATTCAATGTCACTGAAAATGTATTATCAAGATTCATAGATAAATGCTATTATAATCTTCGTTCTATAATAGCAAACTATAAATGTTATGGTAAAAGGTAATAACATCATAGGAGTATTGCTATGATATGTGTATATTTCATAGCATTCCAAAAAAATGCTATCGTAGAAGGGGTACCTATGATGGCTGCCGTATACGTAGCATTTATGAATTCGCTATCAAACATCTAATATAGCATATTTTCAGCGCTAACAATGTACATATTTCTTGTAGTGAGTGCAGGGGAGAGGACATCTGGTCTTTATTGGACTTCAGAGCTGTTGAACTTCTGGGAAACAATTGGCACAGGGGTTTATAGATCTTCTCAGGCAAAGGAGTCACTTATCTGGAGCCCAGTACTGAGATATGCCACACGCCTCATTGGCTCATTGCTATACGGGAAAACCACAGCCGCATCAGTCACGCAATGGGAGTTGTGCCTCCTGTACCAAGGTGTGAGGCATTTGCTACCGGCATTTGGAAACTCTACATTCCCACCTGCTACTGCCTTCAACATGGAAGCGGTGCTGGCCGCAAACTTAGCAGGATACAAGGGGAAAGTAACCAACTCCAAGAGCAATGCATGTGGATTTGGTGCAGTGATTACTCGGATCCTTACACATGTGGGTGTAGACTGCGAGAACCATCAGGTAGCACTGGACAGATCGAACAACATTGCTTGGAACTACCTGGATGTCATTTCTCTAGTAAGTAAGGAGTTCATAGCTGGTCCCCACTCGAGGATCGATCGGGATGGTCCTTACGTCTACGTATTCCAGGACCGAGCGAAGAAAATACTCTACTGCCATCTGCCTCAGATCGGCCTGACTGCTCTACTTTCAGAGGCTGCAGTTGAGTTCCTACCCCCTGCTACCGCACTAGTAGACAAGCCATCCTTCTTCACGCCAAAATATCAGACCAAAGGCAAGGCCGTGGTTGATGAAGAAGGAGAAGATGAGGCTGCACAAGCCATTCCAGATGATTCACAACCCCATCAGCTACTCCCATCAGACTCCAGCCAGTACAAGCTGCAAGAGCTTCCACCGAACGCCACTTCGCGCCAGCAACAACATTGGAGAGATCAGAGCATAAAGACAAACAACGACATGCTACACAAGATTTGGGCTGCCATTTCACGTATCAGGCCGTGTCGTTGCCAAAAGGATGATGTAGTTCATCGGGACAACTCTCCATCCAGCTCTGGTTCGGGTTCGAGTGGTACACACAGGGTAAGAAAGAGGTCCAAGAGACCCACAGATGCAGGAACATCTGGAGCAGGAGACGAGGAGTAGGAGCTATCACCGGCCAGTACTGCCATTTGATTTCCGACCGCGCTATTTTATTTTCTTTTCTATTCTAACGTTTTATGGTCTTATTTTCTGTTAATTTTGAACTTAGTTTTTTTTTTTATTTTTTTTCTTAATTATGAGTTCGTATTTCTTTTACATGATTTCTTCGTTTTATTTGGTTGTGTTTTGAGTAGTTTTTAATTCGTATTCAGCTTTGCCTTGCTAGATAAACCAAATAACTAATATCCGAGGAAAGAGGGTATATCAAGTGTTCCTCGGAATTTCCTCGGTATTTCTTTAAAAAAAAAAAAAAAATCAATGGTAGTCTGTTTCCGAGTCATCATCACCAGATGAATCTGAATCTGGATCTTGGTGAAACTCTCCAATCACTGGTTCATCCTCTACGTGAACGACGGCTTCCTCTCAAAAGTCGGTTAAATCGACTACAAGGCCAACTCCAGCTAAATCTTCTGCTGCACTTAAGTTGCCGGATGTGCTTGGTTGTAGTGGGTCTTCCAGCTCAGAACTTCCCTGAACTCGGCCTCTCGGGTTGAGTCTTGTAACAGTAACCCATGGATCATCTCTGTTCCTTACCCGGGGGTACTTGATATAACAAACCTGTAATATTTAGAAAAATTATAAATTAATACACATGATGATGAATCATTCTGAATAATTAACATTTAATTACCTGATCGGCCTGAGAAGCAAGAATGAAAGGATCATAATATTGCAGCTTTCGCCTCGAATTTACTGATGTAACACCAAATGCATCTGTTCTCACACCTCGATCTGGAGTGTTGTCGTGCCAATCACAATAGAAAACAGTACAGCGCAATCCAACCATGCCCAAATACTTGATTTCTAAAATCTCATGTATGTGTCCGTAGTATACATCATCTCCTGATGCAGAACAAATGCCAGCATCATAAGTCGTACTCGAACGTCTCCTCTTCTGAGTTGTGAATGCATATCCTCGAGTACAAAATCTCGGATATGACTTCACAACAAAGTTTGGTCCAACGACCATCTCACGTATCCAATCGTCAAATGTTTCACCTCTGGCCAAACCAGCAGACACCTATTAATAGCACATATATATATATATCATATCAATAAATGTGAATTAGTATAAATATGTGATAAAATATATTTTAATTTGTTTAAAGCACTCACATAAGTAAACATCCAACCAGTAAATTCTCTCTGCTTCATTTCTTCTAGTTCGTCCTCTGTGGCGTTTCTATACTCGAACCGCTTTTCTGCCATGAAAATCTTGTATATGATGACAATAATGTAATTAATTAAGATTTAAATTTCAACTTGTTAAAATAAAAATTTGTAAGCTCATTTATTTACCTCTCATATTGAAGAACGTCTTTGCAATTGGTGAGCAAATATGTTTGCAAATGACTGCGCTCCTGCTCAGTAAGTCGACGGTCCTTTGGTTTTCCGCTAAGTCTTCCAACGTCAGTGAAAATGTCTGGAACCGTAACATGATATGTTGCCCATTCGCCTCTATCATCATGCCGAGCAGGTCTTCTGTTTTTGGTCTGAACTTCTGCTGGAAAGTAGTACTCGACAAAGTTTGAAGTTTCTTCATTGATCATCTGTGCGACTATAGAACCTTCCACCCTACTTAAATTTTTCACCATCTTCTTCAAATGGAACATATACCGCTCATACAGATACATCCATCTATACTGCACATGACCACCAAGTTCCAATTCTCTTGCCAGGTGAATAACAAGATGCTCCATAACATCAAAAAATGAGGGAGGAAATATCTTCTCAAGGTTGCACTGAATCACGGCTATGTTAGTCTTCAAATTTTCAATACCTTCAAGAGTCATTTCGTGGTAATAGTTCCTTGAAGGCGAACGGAAGGAGGCGCTGCATCATTACATGGCAATCGTGGCTTTTCAAGCCAGTAAACTTTCCTTCCTTTCTGTCGATATAGTTACGCAAATTTGATGCGTAACCGTCTGGAAATTCCACATCGTTTGAAATCCAATCAAAGAACGCATCTTTTCCCTCTGCATCAAGTCGGTATATGGGAAAAGGAGCCCTACCATTCTCATCAACAAGAAGTTCTGAACGAGCACATATATCGACTAAATCCAGTCTTGACTTCAAATTATCCTTTGCTTTACCTTGAACATTAAGGATCGTGTTCATGAGATTGTCAAAAAAGTTCTTCTCAATATGCATGACATCTAAATTATGCCTTAGCAGATGATCCTCCCAGTATGGCAGATCCCAGAAAATATTTTTTTTGTGCCAGTTATGTAGTTCTCCAACAGCATCTACCGGAAAACGCTCATGTCCACCGACGTCTGGCGTCCTTTCTGCACCAAAATCTCTTAGTTGTATCTTCAAATCTTTCCCACAAATTTCCGGAGGTGGACTGTCAAACACCCTCTTGTTCTTCGTAAACAAATTCCTACTCCTACGATATGGATGATCAGGTGGTAGGAATCTCCTGTGACAGTCAAACCAACACGTTTTCCTTCCGTGTTTTAGTTGGAAAGCATCAGTGTTATCTTGACAATATGGACATGATAGCCTTCCATGCGTTGTCCATCCAGACAACATACCATATGCTGGAAAATCACTTATTGTCCACATTAGTACTGCCCGCATTTGAAAGTTTTCTTTACACGAAACATCGTATGTTTCAGCACCTTGAGCCCATAGTTGTTGCAACTCATATATTAGTGGCTGAAGAAACACATCAAGTGATCTCTTAGGATGCTCTGGTCCGGGAACGAGAATCGAGAGAAACAAAAACTCTCGTCGCAAGCACAAGTTTGGGGGTAAGTTGTATGGTGTAAGAATGACGGGCCATAGAGAATACTGTCTTCCACTCTTGCCAAACGGACTGAAACCATCAGTACATAATCCAAGGTAGACATTTCTTCTCTCATACGCAAAGTCGGGATACTTTGATTGGAAATGCTTCCACGCTTTTGCATCTGAAGGATGTCTGATCTCACCATCTGTTGAGTGCTCCGCATGCCATCTCATTGGTTGCGCTGTGCGTTCAGACAGATACAACCTCTGCAACCTTTCCGTCAAAGGTAAATACCACATCCTTTTATATGGCACTGGAACTCTTCCACTCGTATCTTTATAACGAGGTTTTCCACAAAATTTGCATGTAACCCGCTGTTCATCCGCCCTCCAATAAATCATGCAGTTGTCGCTGCATACATCTATTACCTGATACGATAAACCAAGACCAGCTACGAGTTTCTGAACCTCGTAGTATGAACCAGGAGCTACATTATCCTCGGGTAGAATACCTTTTACAAAATCAGCAATCGCATCCACACAGTCTTCAGCCAAATTATAATCTGTTTTAATGCCCATCAATCTTGTAGCAGATGATAAAGCTGAATGACCATCTCTGCAACCTTCGTACAATGGTTGCTTTCCAGCATCCAACATATCATAAAATCTCCTAGCTTCTGCATTGGGTAAATCTTCCCCTCTAAAATGATCATTTACCATCTGCTCAGTACCTACACCATAATCTACATCCGTTCTAATTGGTTCTTCTAATCTAACCGCTGGCTGAGGTTCGCTAGTACTACCATGTTCATAATCAGTTTCCCCATGATGATACCAAATTTTGTAACTTCGTGTAAACCCACTCAAATATAGATGAGTCCAAACATCCCACTCTTTAATAACCTTTCTATTTTTACAATTAGAGCAAGGACATCTTAACATACCTGTTTTTGCTTCCGGTTGTCGGTGAACTAACCCCATGAATTCGGTTATACCTCGTTGGTATTCTTCCGTAAGCAATCTCGTGTTCGGATTCAAATGAGGTCGATCGATCCAAGAACGAAAATAATTTGAAGAAGACATATTTTTTATAAATCAAATTCGTGTGTAAATAGAGTAAGAGGGAGGATGAAGATATGGAGTGAATGAAGAGGAAGAGGAGTGCTTGTATTTATAGTTTAAATCCTGCCGACAGACCGAGGAAATTCCGACGGAATTCCGACGGAAAAGGCTAGTTCGTCGGAATTTCCTCGGAATTTTGTAAAATCCCCCAACGGCTCTCCAACGGCTATAATATTTCCTCGGAATTCATCGGTTTTTTCCGAGGAACACATATTTCCTCGGAATTTCCTCGGAATATTCCGACGGAATGATGTTTCCTCGGAATTCCGTCGGTATATTCCGAGGAAATTCCGAGGAAACACAAAATTTGGTTTCCTCGGAATTTCCTCGGAAATTCCTCGGGATATTCCGAAGATTTCTTTTTTCCGTCGGAATGTCCGTCAGAATATGGTTGTTTTCTTGTAGTGACAAAACAAAACTCTCTCATGATATGTGTTCCGGTTTTAATTCTAATATCATATATGAAAAGTGTGAGTATGATTAGTGATGACGAGATTAAAACTATTGCAGGACTCATTTTAGAAAGAAATCGGAAGCTCAAAACTCTGGTAGGTATACACGATACTTCTATCTATCTTTCAGATCAGCGTTGGAAAAATGATACACTTTACTGCAGATAAGATCATTGGCTGGAGCAGAAATACATTGAAAGAATTGTTGCGAAATTTAGATCACATGGACGACGACTCAAGAAATGGTTTTCATATAACTCTGAAGAAATCTAAGCAGATTAACATGGAGAGTGATAAAGAAACCAGATGGTGTTATGAATTCACCATGCAAAAACCAGGTTTAGTTTGGATATCCGAAATTTCTTGACGCAAATCTTTTAGAAGGCCATACCAGCAGTAGCAGCGAAACACTATAAATATTAACGTTGATTCTTGGTGGTTTCAAGAGACAAGGGACTTTGAAGAGTTTTAGTGCTCTATGTAGCCATGATCTAAAACTTTATTTTTGATTAAATGAAACGTGTTTCCAAAGTTGATGTTGATAGATTTCTTTCTTGACATGTCATGATTTCTTAAAATGTTCAACTCCTGGATAATTTGAACTTTATAATGAGCAGTATTTCAATGTCCAAGCTTGCGATGTGTCAATTATGTACAACTGAATCACTTTAAATCGTCTTTCAATCGTTTGTGTTCAAATTAATATTCAAACTCTTTCGTTTGATATGAAAAGTAAGTCTAGATTCGATGATCGACTTCATTAGTATATATACGCATACTATAAACACATGGGGACTAATTACTTGGCATAGAAGAATATGTTGATAACTTATCAAATTCTTGAACTTCTATTACAATAAAGTTGACAAGTCTCACTTCTAATGCCTCCACCTCAGCCTTGCATATCTGAAAACGCGACACATGTCATCTATTAAAATTATCTATCTCCGTGTTTTTTTTTAAAACAGAAACCATTGATCTGTTTGGGCTTCGCAGATATGTTTGTGTTTGGGCCTTTCCAAAACTGATTCATTTGGCCCGTTTCCTTTAGGGTTTTCTCTTCTCCGTGCTCGATCAATCACCACTCCTAGCTGTTCTTCCTTTGTTCTTCTTCTCACGGCGGCAATTTTCTTCTATAACGGCTGGCGTTTCTGTTTCTCATCCATTTAATCACAACATTAACACCAGCCCCACTACTCTCTCCACTTTCCGTCAATTAAACATGATAATTTTCATGAAAGCTAACCTTTTGGAGCTGTATATACTATAAATATGTTTCTTCTTTGCGAAAATTCCAAACAGCTAAAAAAAATCTAAAACTCCGCTATTTACAAGTGATGGATCGTTTATGTCTATTAGCTTTGTTTGGATGTTTTACTTGATTTTAGGTGATGCAAGTGATGGACGATACCCTTTACCAGGTTCTAGAGTTGCGTCAACACCTGCTAAACCAAGAAGGCAAGAACTCTAGACTCCACCGGGGAGCTCACTAGCCACCACGGCTAGGAAACATACTAATATAAAAACCAGCTGTCATAAAAAAACAAGTTCAGTTCCATCGGATACAAATCAAACATAAGAAAAACTTGCATGTTTTGGTCTTTTTATTCATATTTGAAGCTGCAAGAAGAATAAGGATATGGAAGAGGAGATGAACAAGAGAATAATGGGTGGGGAGGCTTTGACAGGAGAGGATGGTAACAAATCAAGTTGGCATCTTTCAGTATTTACAATAACAGCAGACGTGATTCAAGCAACTCTTGAATGTGAAATGGATGGGTATGTATCAAAACCCTTTGCAGCAGAGCAGCTATACCGAGAACTTTCTATCTTTTTCAATGACTTCAGATACAGAATCATAAGGGCTTGAAGAAGAAGGCTGAAGGAACACAAAACTCGCGTCTCCTTTGCATCTTGAATTAGTAGTAAGCCTATATATATGTATCTTCCCATCTAAACTAATCACACTTTCTCGATTGCCAGTAATGTCTCTGAACTTTTTTTTAGGAAAGTAAAAAAACAGATTGATAATTGCAAAAGAGTGTATATAGGAAGGCATGTGTGACCATATTGTGGCCAGGCCAAGAAGTTAGAGTAGTAGCAGGAATCGATGTATATATTTTGGGTTGCTTTGTATACCTATATATTATTTTGGCTGACTCTCGCTATGTTCTGTTAGCATCATACCTATATATATGATTTATGGTTAATGTCACTGAGAAGCAAAAATAAATGGGGGGAGGAAACTTTGCTGTGACAATATTGGATTGAAAAAGGTCCATTGATTGTGTAAGTTCATAGACTAATGAACTTTGCTCTTATCAAATGGCAGCCACTACTAGAGAATTATCCCCAAACCTTCATGTATTTATTTAATTATCCATACGCACACATATAACAAAAAAAAAAAAAATCCAATTTTACATATATTTTTCCTAAATCTACACATCAGTATTTTTTAATATAACACATCTTCCCATGAAAATCATTAATAAGTTGGAAGGAAATATTTGGAGCTAAAATCATGAAGACTATATTTATCTACTGCAATATCATAAAACGAAATATAGAAAAACTCAAAGGAAATAAGATATTACATTTTTAAATATAAAATAAATTACATTTTCAAATAAAGTATTATTTTTTGTACTGAAATACAAAATTAAAACATCATACAATAATTTCAAACATTTAATTTTAGTATCTATTAAATCACTTACTCTTCACAACAATATAATGACGATGGGTAAAAATAACAGTCTATATACAAAAATATTTCTCAATCCAATAAAATTATTTAATTTTATCGAAATAAGTAGTTTTAAGCAATAAAAAATATAACCAGAGAAAAATAAAATTAATTGAAAAGTACATCTAAAGCATTAATAAGACTTATAAAAACAATAATTCAGTGTTTACTTATTTTAAAAATATAAATCAACGACATATATTTCTAAGTTATATCTACGGAAATACATCCAATAACAAAAATTCTACAATAAACGTATCTAAGAAATATTCAATGGAGGATGATGATGTAGTATTTGTTATCATATGCTTACTATGATTATTCAAGAACTACAATTGTATTAATTATCAAAATGTCATGCAAACATCTGTAATGCGTGTCAGCTTATAAAAGTACAGTATATATTTATGTTTAAAACTATTAAGTATTATAGACTCAGTGTAATAGTATTAGTTATGAACTATTATCTTACAAAATTAAGTATACATATAATTTAAATATACTATAATTTTTTTTAAAAGTTATAAGAAAATTGAAAAAACTAATAAATATAAAATAATATAAATTTGAATTATCATGTGCGATACTTTATAGTTTTTGTTCAGGAAATTGGAGAAAATTAGTACCCGCTTCAACATCGAAAACAAAAAATTATTACAAAACATACTATAATAGACATTGTCATCGTCAGAAGTTTTAAAAAAACATTAACCTATAGAAAGACAGTTTTAAACACATCAGTTTGTTAAAAAGCAATTCATCAAATCAATAGCCAAGTTATCCTTTTTAGACCTTTACAGTTTCTGATCAAATATCATGTAATTAAAAAAAAACAATTAACAAGATTAACAAACGCAAAACATATAATATCAGTGTTTGCACTCTAATAATATGAACTTCATTTTATAAGTTATATTTTGTAACAATCGATATATGATATATATTCAAAAAAATATAGTAGATTAAATTAAATTAAAATTTATATAAGAAAACCCGGGCGTAGTCCGGGAAAACCACTAGTATTATCTAATAACTAATAACTCGACAACGACAAACTTGAAGTGATGTAGTATATAGCTAGTTCCACGTACAGTAAAGACAAAAGAGCGAAGCCATTAATTGATTTTTTTTAGAATTCGGTCTCATAAGCATTCATTATTGTTTGAAATTAAATTGATCACTTATTAGTAGGTCCAGTATGTTAAAGATATTAAATCACTCATATAATCAATGGGGATGATTGGTAGTGTCTGTAGAAACTATGGACAGCCTTTTTAATTTCTAGAGCCATCTTTTAAAACAATCATGTTTTTATTTTAGAAGCTGTAGACAGACTTTTAATATCTACAGCCATTTTTAAAATCGAATCTAAAGACAAAACATTAAAATAGAAAATATATTAGTTTTAAAAAGCACTTTCTCTAGAGTTTTTATTTAGTGCTCTGAAAAAATTTATACAGCAAAATAAATTAAAGCCAAAGCTAAAAATTTAAAACCTAAATCTTAGAGTAAAAAATAGAAAGCCACAGTTTCAACCAACCAGGCCCAATTAGTCCAAAATTTGATCCAAACCAACGCTAAAATAAATAACTAGACTTACATATTAAATGTCGTTCAATAAAAAGCCGTTAAAAAGATACAGTATTAAACATATAATTAATTAATTATAGTCCAAAATTTGATCCAAGTAAATGTAGAATAATTAACTAGACTCAGAGGTAGAAGTGTTCAATCCAAAGTACTGTTTAGTTTTGTTAGCTTCTTAGTTTTTATTGACTAGAATTCAGTTTTGGTTCGGATTAGATTTTAGAAAAGAATCCTTAATTTTCAAAAATTTTAATTTTGGAACTGTTTTTTTAGTTTAGCTTTGATTTTCAATTTTCAGTTAGAGAAAATAAATCTATTTAAAGCATATATTAAAAGAAAAAATGATTTACTTTTTGGATTAGAACATATCCTTAATACAGCTTACTCCCTTTATTTGTTAAGTTTCCTTATACCATGTAAGGCCAAAATGTATAACATGATTTTCTCTTAAATATCATCCAATCATGCAATCTTTAGATTCCTTCTTGTAATTTTCTAGTAGAGCTAGCCTTACTTTGTCACCAATTGCCTATCTACGTTACAGCCAACTGTTACATAATTAAAAATAAATAAAATAAAAATTCTGTCTTTTTGCTCGACCGTTCATTGGTTGTTAGATAATTATAGCTCCAACTAGTCGAGGCAAGTGATGCATGGCCTATGATATTTTCGAGTTTTAGTGATTCTGAGTCCACTTTGCATATTTTTATTTGTTTTGGAGCTATCTTCTACGAGTAGTAAATTTTTTTAACGTTGTGGTGTGTGCCTGTGTGGTATACTGATATGTATATGATTCTTGTAAAACTTCACTAAGAATGCTAACATTTTCTTTTCAAAGCCTTTCTTATTTGACTTTTTGGATACTTTCTTATTTAACTTGACCAGAGTATATATCTTTACTTCCTTAGTCTTCTTTTTAAATGCATCTCTTATGTGAAATAGACAAATCTGAACATAGTGATTAGTAATGTACTAGGTGTTTTCCTGCACCATGTGCAGTAATGAATTTTTTAAATATAACGTATATTTAAAAATAAATTTTATTAAATATTATAGATTTCACTATAGTTTTACTAATATTTAATATAGATTTGATATATATTAAATCAATTTGTATAAAACTAATAAAAATGTTATAAAATTGTATAATTATCAAAAAATTAGCCTAAACAATATTTATAAAATTTGTAGATATATAAGAAACTAATGATATTACGATCAAATATTTAAATTTTTAAAAAATTGTAGAAAATTTTGAAAGCTTTAGTAATACAAATTGTATAATTATACAAAAATAATAATATTTCAAAATTTGAAATGTTATATATGAATATATTTATTTTTAGATGATGTATGAGCTATTACCATATTTAAAAAAAAATTCCAAAAAAAAAATATCAATATTAAATGTAATATATGAATTTTTACCATATTCTAATAATTTTGCCAAAAATATAAATCATTATTAAATGAAATTATTCATGTCATATTTTTCCGGAATCCATGTCATCAATTTTAGTAGTCATGTCATATTTGTTTTGTGAAATTGATTGTAGAAAAGACATGTGGCAAAATCACTTCGCAAATATAGTCTAGGGGATATCTCTTCTCAAATCAATAACCACGTATAGTCTACTGGTTCGTGGTTCAACCCACATGAATTTTTCCTTTATATGATTTATTAACTGATCTGGTTGGTCGCGGGAGGAACACATTAAATATTACAAAATAAATTAATCCGAAAACAGACCACATTGTTTGATTCAAATTTAAAATACCTTCGACTAATGACAAATAGTGAATCGATCGTTTTTTACGACCCACCATATTAATCATTTGGGTCAAAACCCAAGTCAAAACTGACCAAATAATGGTAAATTAGTTTCCAACGGGAATTGAATTCATAATTAAAAGATTATCACTAGGCTGGACTAGAGGAAAACAAAAAAAAACCTAGCTAAGCGGCAGCAACCAAAGCGAATCTGAATCCCAAGCTCCGCATTGCCGTTTGCCGGGGGCAAGACCTCCCTTCCCTCTTCTTCTTCTTCTTTTGTTTTTGCTTACCTCTTCCCTGTCTCAGCCGGAGTCAACATGTAATCTTCTATGTCGTGGTGGTGGTCCTTCCTCGGAGTATGTCTGACGGAGATAACCATTAACCCTGTTTGGAGGGACGACGAGTCTATGGTGGGGATAAGGAGAGGCAAGTCGGCATTTAGGACGGGAGGTGTATTCAGATCTATTGTCCCCTTTAGATCTTGAGTTATAGTTTCTCGGTGGTGAGTGAACCGGACCAGACGATTCCACTTCCGTTAATTTTTTCGCCCAGGTGCGGAGGTGTGACGATTGGAGGATAGGTGTTTTTATAGGCTGAAAGAAGGTCTCAGGCGAGTTTCGATCCTTTTGGAACTTGAAAATAGATCCGTTAGTGACTTCCATCGTCAAGGTCCGAATTTCATTTAGAATGTATGTCTGGTCTCGTTTTTCACAGTACATAACGTGCTTCATAATTCGTGCTAAAGAACATGATTCTGAGCCCGAAAGAGTTGGTCTTCTCATGGCTTTGCACCGTTGTGGTGTTTGAAGTGCTAGTTTGAGCGTTTAACTCTGATTAAGTTGGCGACCAATGTTGCGTTCGTCTTATTTTCTGATCTTGGTTTTGGTGTTTGAAGAAAATGGAGTAGTCGGCTTACGCTTGTGTCAAGAGTTCTGAGTCTAAGGCTCTGCGTTTAGTATTGTCATTTTCGATTGCAGAATTCTTTTGTAGTTGTGGTGAGTGCAGTGATCTCTTGTTGATGTGGTCTGTGACTGAATGCACTTGTTTTGAGAATCTTTCGACGAGGCTTGTTTGTGTGGAGGTGTATGGTGGGCTTCTATCTAGGTTTAAGGTGATTGTCAGAGAGTGCGGTCCAACCGTATCCGAAAGTTGTGTGGATCGTGAAGCGGTTCTTCTTGTCGAATTCTGAAGTCTTGGTTCTTGAGTTCTAGTTGAGATGATATCGTTCGGCATTCTATAGGCAGCAGCGATAGATTCGGGTTGAGAAGACTGAGGGTCTTCGGGTTTTGAAGTGGATGGAATCGTTGGTTGGCCGAGGGCAGCTTTGATTTTTCCAGATTACTGCGTTCGATATATTGGAAGGTCATGTGCATTGAAATGTCATAGGTTTTGGTTGCAGTTGTTTTCGTTTGTGGTGTTCTAGTTTATTACACAAATAAAATAATTATCACTAGGTTCGATAAGTGTTTTACTATGAATGAATAATTTCATACGGAAACAAAGATTATCACTAGGCTACTATAACTTAGTTATCCACACTCATTTTATTTGATAAAAATCAATAATGATTTAATTTTCTGAATTATATTATTATTATCAATAATATAGTGAACCTTCTAATAACTGCAGACGTCATGAATCGCTATGTGACGTTGTGTGTGATCGATCTTCATCTTGATCCGACAAAGAAAAAACGTTGGACATATTTGGGTCTGTGTTGAACTGAATGATTGGGTCTTCTGCTAAATTGGTTTCCTACTTTCACTTCATTGTCATGTTTAGCTTTCCGACGAAGAAAATCTTTGGACTTTAAAGTTCTTTTGGGCCGGCGTTGAACATATTTTAATTACTCTTGTTCATTTCCAATCTCATTCCATTTTCAAACAGAGTGCAGAGTAAAATCTACACTAATCTTATTTTATTTTCACTTTATAAATTAAGTTTATTACACAAATAAAATAATTATTATTTTTTATATATTTTTTTGGTCAAAGTTATTTTATTTTATATAACTTTTCATTTCTACTCCAAAACATCTAATCTATTAAAAACATCTAATCTATTAATTTAGAGTCTTACTTTTTATCTATTTAAAAATGTTGTCATTTAAGTTTAGACCTATTCACATCTTATTAAAAATAAATATAACATCCTTTTTGATTCGGTTATACAATATATGTTCCATTTATGCATTATACAATCTATTTATTTAGAAGCTTATTTTAGATCTCGTTTTTATATTTCATTTTTATACTACTAATACCTCAAATCAAATGAAAAAATCAACTTTATTTACATATGTATGGTCTAACCATTTATTTTTCATGTTTGGAATAAACCTATACTAACCAAAATCCTTTTATTTACTTACTAGTAGTTGTTTTCTAATTACTAGTACAATAGACCAATCTATTTTCTCTTTTTCAGGTTTTCTACTTTTTTTTTTTAACTTGAAGGGTATTTAGGACGAAACCCAAACTAATTTTCTTTTCCAAAGAAAGACAACACGGCAGACTATTTTGGTGTCTTGTTTTCTAATGAGGCCGAAGACATGGTTCTATTTTCGCCTGAGCAAAAAATAACTTAGTTTTTAATAGAATTTGAAGCCATAGCCGACGGGTTGACATCTTGCTCCAAGCATTTTTTACCACCCGACTACCACCTATTGGTTTCTTATTTTTATTTTTGTTGTTTCTATTTTTTTATTTTCTTTTTATCCTTTTTCTTTGAATCCAATCTTCCTATTATGTTCATTAATGATTGTGATCAGTTAATGATCCAAAGATGATCACAGCAGATATTTTATTGATTGGTCAGACCGTCAGAACTATAAAGAAAATACAAGAATTGGAAGAAAATTAAAGTTGAAAAATGTAATACGTATATTCATATAAATCCTAATTTTAGTTGAGTGCCAGCATTCCTAACATCCAATCATCAACCAAACATCTAAGGTGTAGTAGTATGAATTTAACTGATGTAGATGTATCTGTGTACAAAGAAATTAACGAAAACATCGAAAACGATAGATACTGAAGATATCAAGTTTTTGGGTTTAAAGTAAAATTACATGTAAAAATAGGCTAGAGAAAACATGTGTGTTTACGTATGATGTCTTCATACTTGAGATCTAGGGTGGACACAGATTGGATAGTACCATATTTTTCAGTATTTGTGATTTTCTTTGTATTTCACGGATATCTAATTTTCCGATTTGCTTTACTTCGGATATTAGATTTTCTGGATATTCGGAAAATCTATAGATATTTTCGAATATTCACGGATATTTACGAATACTTTATTTACCTTAAACAATACAAGTAAATCTACAAAACATTATAGAAATTTGTTTTTCTCTTAAAATAAACTTTACATAATATAAAAGATAAACTAAAAATTAATGAAACAATGTGTTTTCTGAATTTTTAAAATTAATAAAAAATTCTTATAAAACAAATATTTTAAGAAAAATTGTAGTTCTCATTAATTTTTTTTATCTTTTCTTAATTTTTAATTTTACAAGTAATTTTATAAAAAAAATTATATGTTAAAATAATAATTGTATAAGATTATACATTTAAAATTCTAGATTTAATCATAGATATACATCTATATGTATATAAGTCGGAACGGATCGGATATCCGCCTCTAATTTTTTTAGTATTTGTGTTTAGCTTTACTTTTAACGGATGTTGATTTTTAATATTTGTTTTGCTTCGGAGACTTACGGATATCCGGATTTTTTGGATCAAATCGAAAACGAATAATGAATTGAATAAAATTTAACGTATAAAATTTCCGGCCCTACTTGAGATATATATTAAATTAGTGAATATTGTTGAGTCAAATTCTAAAATATGTATATGTGTATATATATGGATCCAAAATTCCGACATGATCGAGGAGCAGCTTCCATGTGAAAAACGCTTATGATTGGTTCTTGTACTAATGTTTACAGATGATAATAACAAAAGTCCAAACAAGGCTTGGACCCATCATTCATAATTGTAAAATCACACTCATTACAATTTATACTAATTCAATATTTTCTCTAAACAAAAAAATTAATAACATAGCACATGATATTTTTTTGTTTAATATACATTAGGCAAAGGAAAAAAGTTTCCATCGTAAAAGATACAGGTTTTGCTGCACCTAAAAGTTATAAATAAAGCAAATGTACAGTGTTCATTAGGATTATGGAAAAACAAAGGAGTGAATTGTTGCACCAACGAATGATTGAACATATGATTTGAAGGAAATAATAATCTTGAGAAGATGAATTGTAACACCTATTGAACATGACATCCAGTCTCCCTATAATTGAATTAACTACCAAGACAAACTAATTGAATGTGTCGCCTGCCATAAACTCATACATGTCTGCATATTAAGAAATGGTGTAGGGTTACATAATAATTACTTCATAATGTTAATATATCAAATTATAATTGGTCTCTCAACGAGTATTTCTGCATAGTCTAAAATGGTTCTATATGGGTCATTTGGTATATTTTCATTATGTTTTATTGACTTGTGATGAAAAGGTAAATAACATTTAAAAACTACTTATATTTTGTCATCTTACACAATTGGATCATACAGATATATAAATAATAATGAAAAAGCTTATTAGGGTCAAGCTATATAGATTTGGTTTTGGGGTCATAATGGGACAACACAATCAACACATGGACGATTCCTTGTACATGAACCTAACTCTATTAATATCGCCCACAACACAATTCCATTGGTAGACGCATGCCTCATCTCATCCAAGAAAAGATAAATTCTCTTATTTTATTTTATAAATACAAGAAGAAAATAAGAACATGTGCAAATGTTCCCTTGCAAGGAAAACAAAGATGCAAAAATATGAGAAATAACTATAAAATGTGGGAGTTTGTTGTCACCATTTGAGGTATGTCCATGTGAAAGCCCTTCTCTTATCTTTCCGCAACTTGTGTTTGTATTTGGAGTTTAGCTTTGCCACTAAGTCAAACAACATTACTAACATCAACATCAACCATTTAGTCCTCGATCCCAAAAAGAACAATTCCACTTTTGCCCTCTGCCCATTATTCCTTTTCCGCGTCTTATAATTTGGGAAATTTGGGGCTATAGACATGAAAAAAACAGTAACTCACAGACTAGCGGTTTTACCTAACAGATATATACAAGGCGTCATATATACATAATAATACTGTCATACCCTTGCCAATTAACCGGCTCACCTGCTAGAAGATAAATAAATCAAAATTTACTCCCCAAAGTAAATTGTGTCTTCTCCCATTCCACACAACTTCTCCTTCTCACTTTTTTTGTCGGTAGTTTCTGGAATTCAAAAGGACCATGCCGTTGATCTGCTCCAACGGCTCGCCTCTAAATGCAATCAACTTTTCATCTTCGTCGTCCTCCCTTGTAATCGTCTTCGGGGCTACGGGCGTCGGTGGTTCTGTTTTGCGTTACGGTTTCGGCGGAGGGGAGTAACACCGCCGGCATCTCCAACTTCACAGAGTAGCGGTTTTCTCAGATTTTTGACAACGTCGTAAGTTCTTTCGCTTTCTGCTTCGTCTCTGTTTCTCTGATTTTATTTTTCGATCTTGTCAAAATTAAGATTTTTAATTGTTAAGTTTGTATCATCGTTCCTGTTGGAAACCATTGTTCCGGTTACAGAATTTCGTCGTCGCAGATCGGACTTTCTCAAATTGATTTAGGGTTCGATTTTTCCCGGGTTGTGTGAGGGTTTCTTAAATTTGAATTGTTTCATATCGATGATGCAAACTACGTGGTGTAGTAATTTATACGAAGATGTGTAGAATATCATTTCTTAGAATTGACCTGTCAGTACACATAGTATGAAATTTCAGATCTGGTTTCCATTTGGAATGTAATAGCATTCGTATCCCATTCAACCATTCCATGTAGTATAGTATCACTTTCGATAATGTTTGATTTGCTACAATTTGTGTTTGGGTGTTGTTCAGTCTGATGTTCTTAATCTAAGTTATGCTTGATTTGAGGTTTTTGTCTCTGTGGTCCATAGTTCATAGTGTAGAAATATCGATTATTTTGTGGAATGCAATCTTCATCACATATATGTTACGTCTATGACTGTATCTGTATATTTCGTTGCTATGTGTCATATCAAGTGGAATAGTATGCGGTTCATATTATTCCATTTCACATGGAATCGTACATTCACATGATATGATGTTCCATTCGGCTGCCGGTTCTTACTCTGTTTAACTCATTATTCATTTCTATATTGCATATGACATTGTGAACCATCATTACTCTTTGCCTCTTTTACTTTTCATTCTTCAGGTTTGGTATGGACGAGTTAGAGCTTCCAAGTAGATTGTTTGAGACAGGTTGTGAACCCACTGGCAAGAAAAGGGTTAACAACTATTTCAATCTCCGTTGGGTTGAAGTGATAAAGAGTGCATTAGAGGATGAGGACCTGGCGATGTTGATTGATGTCATCAACTTGTGTTAGGTGTTTAATGTCAAGTGTAGTTTTACCATTCCCCCATTAGATTTGTATCCAAGTAACATAGTATACAGTATATGGAATGGACATTTAAAATAATAAATACATAGCATAATTATATGGAATAACATAATCGCATGAGATTGTACCTACGTTTCCCACTGCATATTCCATGTGGCTCATGAAGTTTATATTTCCATAAGATTTGGGTTCCCTATGTATTGGGGTTTATATTTCTCTAACTGTGGTTTAGTGTTTACAATCAAGTGTTCTATTACCAATCTCATTAACTTTGTAATTCATGTTGGTCATGAGGAATATAAATACATGTTCCCAATAGTATGACATGTGGATTTAATTTCACAAAGATTTGGGTTACCTATTATATTACCATTTTCATTAGTTTTGTATTTCATGTGGCTAATGAAGAATGTAAATACATGTCCCTTGTATTATTGCACGTGGATTTAGTTTACCGAAGATTTCGGTTGCCTATGATGGATTGGGGTTTATATTTCCCTATCTTGGGTTTAGTGTTTGATGTTAAGTGTTCTATTATCATACCCATTAGCTTTGTATTTCATGTTGCTCATGAAGAATGTAAATATATTTCTCCACTATTAAGGCAGGTGGATTTAATTTCAAAAAGATCAGGGTTCGGTTGCCTATGTATTGGGGTTTATATTTCCCTAACTTGGGTTTAGTGATTACTATTAATTGTTCTATTACCATCCCCATTAGTTTTGTATTTCATGTGGCTCATTAGGAATGTAAATACATGTCTCCATTCTCCCATTAGATTACTTAAATATATACACGGTATATTATGCAGCTAGTAAATAATTAACATGGTATATGTTACATGGAATAGTAGTTCTCAGGTAAATAACATAGTACATACTATTTGAAATATAACTTCTCACGTAATAGACGTTGTAAATGTTAATTCAGCTTATAAAAGACATATATTATTAGAAGATAACATTGGCATCATTTCATATAACCAAAATAGAAGGTCACAGGGTTTTCCGTTTAACAAACACAATGTTTATTATTACAGGGTCATATACGTCATCGCCTCTCCCCAACCGCACACTTCACCGTCTTTGTTCGTGATTATATTAGTAAATTACAAACAGGGATTCTATTCTATTTTAGTCATGTCGAATGGAAACTAGCCTCATATAAAATGGATGCTTTATAACATGTTGTTTCATTCAAAGTTTTTGGTTGTCTCTGCCCGACTTCCACGTCCACGTCTATTACACATGCCCAAACCTATATTTTTCCTATTGCCTCATGTCTTCGCATCTATTTCATAGAACAAACCAATACAAAATGACTACATATTTGGACATGTTTTGTTCCATACTAATAGTTTGTACCTTGTTCTTCTTATCCTCCGTTTCTATCTTGTGTTCTATAACCCAACCACCAGTACGTTGTGTTTGATTTGCGTACAACTGTATAAATGATATGAATATGTTACCATATGGAATAGTTCTACGCTATATAAAATAGTACCCTCTATCATGTGTATTAGTAGTTGTTAAATGGAAATTAAACTTCTTTGCAGTCTTATTAAGGGAACATAAGATGGTAACCTTCTGATTGTATCCTTGTGTTCTTTGCAATCTTACAAAACATAAGATGGTATACTATCGACTTCTTTAACTTAAACAATTCATGATTCTAACCTTGTGTTCTATTTCCAAGTTGGGTTAGTGAGTAAGTGCACCCGTTTATTTTTTCAATATTTGACTTCATTTTGGATAAAGTATTACATACTTTGCTTGTATCATGCACATTTCAACTGTCGCTATATTATGTAGATGCTCTTTCAATTGGAACCATATTTGTATTTATATTATTCTATCTAAAATACATAGTATGGAACTAAATTCTTAGATTCTCCGTTTGTTTAACGTTGTTTCTCTTACACTTACGATTTTTATCTACTCCTCTCTCTGCATCTTTTCCTTCCTTTGATTTTGACTACGGTTCTTCGACGCGCTTCCTAAATTCTCTCTTTGTTACTATAGGACACAAAAGCACCACGTTGTTTGCTTTATGTGTTGGAACCGGTAACCTGTTACTTAGAAGAGTATAACCGGGTGGAATGAAGGCAAAAAGTCAGTGAGTAGATTATGTCAAAATCATGTCCATTTTCTTGATTTCTCACCGAAATGTTGCTATTACGCTAATTAGCCCTTATAATTTTGTATGAAAATTTTACTTTTTGGGGATAGAGGATTATATGGTTGTTGAACCAGTGCTTTGAAAATGTATGGAATGATATACAACAATTAATAGGGAAGTTGACTCAAACATTACATATTTTAGGACAATTGACTAGAAGCATACAAATCATTTTTTTACTACTGCCATTTTTTATACCAAGCGTGTCCTTTTTTTACGTTATGAGAAAAAATGTATTTACAAAAATCCCATTACTTTTTAATGCCGCGTAATCAAAAACCCGGTGTTACGTAGGAATTTGGTTTCGTGTTTTCATTAAGCCAGCCGTAAATCGCTATATACGTCGTTATGGCTGAGTTATTGCTACGTTGCGGCTGAATTAAACAACGCAGCTGGCTTAAGAGAAAACAACTGACTAAAGAGAAAACAACTGACTTAAGAACATAAATCAGCCTTTAGTTACAGCTGATTTACAAAAAATCTTGCTGATTTATGGGATAGCGGCTGACTTACGTACACAAGTTACAGCTGACTTATACATCGGCGGTTTGATTTCTGGAAAATTTGGCTGAGTTGTAGTTAAGACACGGCTGAGTTAAGTTTCAACGGCTGAGTTAATGAACATCAACTGGCTGAGTTATTGAATTTACGGCCGACTTATGGGATGTTGTTACGACTGAGTTATATTTAATTAGCCGTAATTGGAAGGATTAACAGTAAACTCAACTTATTTACGGCTGACTTATTAGCGAAAGATTAATTACTAGAATATCATTTGTTTGACGGCTGATTTATTTGACGATACGGCTGACTTATGATTTTTCATCCTAATTACAGCTGATTTGTTAGCAAAAAATTAATTACTGAAATAGTATCCACGTTTCGGCTGACTTACATTGTACATAAGGGCTGATTTATTTAGGCTGAGTTATATATTCGTTTGGCGGCTGACTAACCGATTTCCATGTCATCCGCCATGTCATCAATTTGGATTTACCATGTCATCACTAATGTTACAACAATAAAATAAGGGTCTATGTTATTCTTCATTCTTCATCTTCTTTATCTATCTTCTTCAATTTATTATTTATCTTTCTCTGAGATCTTATGGATCTGGTAATTATTGTTTCTGCAACTAGGTCTAAAAACATAGATTTTTTAAAATTGAAAATCTGAGACAGATCTACAGTCGTCGTCGTTTTTGATGATGATCGGTTAAAGAAGAAGCTTCTTCTCCTTCAGTGTCATGTATGGCGGTCCGACATCCTGCTGCTCCCTCTCTCATTGGATTCGTCGTCTTTCAGAAGAAGAAAGACTCAAAGAAAGAGATGAAGAAGGTAAGTCCCGTAAATTGTTAGAAAAAGAGAGAGTTGAACAAAAAAAAGTAAGAAAATGTGAGAAGACGAAGAAGATGATGAATTTGAAAGCTGATTTTATATGTTTGATGACTCAGATAGTGGGTCATCTGAATATGATAACTTTAGTTCATACAGTGAGTCTCTAACACATACGTTACGGCTGAGTTTATAATTTTTATAATTTTATAGTTCTATAGTTTAGGGTTTGAGTTCAAATTTAAGAAAAGATTGAAGTTTTAATATTGTTTTCAAATGATTAACTTTAGAATTTTTATAACTTTATAGTTCTATAGTTTAGGGTTTGATGTTCAAATTTAAGAAAAGATTAAATTTTTAATATTGTGTTCAG
This sequence comes from Brassica napus, assembly GCF_020379485.1. NCBI lineage: Eukaryota > Viridiplantae > Streptophyta > Magnoliopsida > Brassicales > Brassicaceae > Brassica > Brassica napus. Next base: position 15,935,345 of record NC_063448.1, read on the forward strand.
AATTGAAGGCATGAGTTTGTTCCCGCCCAAAATATTTTGTTTCCGCCCAAAATACGAAACGTCACAAAACAAATTACACTTGACGGCTGAGTTATAGGAACGTTACGGCTGGCTTATATCATTCAAATACGTTACGGCTGAGTTATGCATACTTTACAACTGAGTTATGCATACATTACGGCTAAGTTATAATCAAATTATGGCTGAGTTATGCATACATTACGACTGAGTTTATAATTTTTATAACTTTATAGTTCTATAGTTTTGGGTTTGAGGTTCAAATTTAATAAAATATTAAAGTTTTAATATTGAGTTCAAAAGATAAACTTTACAATTTTTATAACTTTATAGTTCTATAGTTTAGGGTATGAGGTTCAAATTTAAGAAAATATTAAAATTTTAATATTATGTTCAGAGTTGAAGGAATTATTTTTTTCCCGCCAAAAATACGAAACGTTGCGAAACATATTACACTTGACGGCTGACTTATAGGAACGTTACGACTGGCTTATACCATTCAGATACGTTACGGTTGAATTATGAACACTTACAGCTGAGTTATGCATACATTACGGCTGAGTTTAATTATAAACCAACCCTAATCTAAATCCTAGAAACAAAAAAGCTTGCAGCCGTGTCGACAAAATCTAAACCTAACTAAACCACTGTGTGTTTCTTCCATATCACGAGAGCCGGAAGGTCATTATTGTCTTCTTCCTTCGCCGCCGCAATCCCGTTACCACGAGAGCTCCGACGTCTTCAAGCCACACAATGGTTTTGTTACCTCCTCCACCATCAAGCTCCTCTGCCTTATCCACCTTCCAGTAACAAAGAGCAAATTCAAAACACAAAGAAAGAGCGAGAGAGATTGAAAGAGAGAGAGGTGACCAGTGTGGTGACAAGCGTGGTAGTTACGGTGAAGACGAAGACCGACAAAGATGGATCTGAGAAACAGAAACAAGGATGACGTCGGCAAGTATAGATGGCGACGAGCTCAATATTCGTTACGTCAGCGAAGATCAGTCTTCTTCGACACTTTTTCTTCTTCTCCGAGAATCTTCTTTTCTTCTTTGACGTTTCTTCTTCTCTCACTTCTAAGATTTACAAACCAAATATACTAAGGCATAAGAAATGAATGATAATGTATGAATCTCTCTTGTTTACAAGACAGAAAGTGAGAGATGAAGAAGATCTGGAACTGTAAAGAACTCCCGAAAGAAAGAAAAGAGAATAGGAGAAGGAGACGTCAAATAGAAGAGAGAAAGTGAAGAAAAAATGCATTTTAGACCATTAGATCAAAACTAATCAATGGTCAAGAATTATAATCCTTGTACTAAAAAATCTAACCAATGAGAGAGAAGTTAGAAGATAACCACAAGATGGATTTGTAGCCCTTATATTAAAACAATCAATGGTTAATGTTTTAATTTTGATGGTTAAAATTATATTTTATATTAATGTGTATTTTTGATAAAGCTTTAAATTTTAAAAATTGGATTTTATGATTATATGTTGATTTTTGATGTGTGGTTTAAATATGAAGTTTAAAGTTTAGGGTATATAACTGAGTGAGTTTAGGATTTGGTATATAATGTTTTGGGTTTCGATTTAAGATTATATTTTTAAATAAAAAAAATATTAGAGTTTTAACATTTGTAGTTAGAATTTATGGTAGATGATTAATTATTCTTTTTTTTTTACGTTTGAAGTTTAATGTTTTATGGTATAAGTCAAAGTATGTGGTTTAGGGTTTAGGGTTAAAGGTTCAAAATAGATATGGTTTGAGATAATCTTTTGAAAATATTTAACTTTATAATTTTATATTTAATATTTGTAGTTTAAATTTTAAAACATTATAAAATATTATAATTGTATATTGAAAATATTGAACCCTTAGACTAAAATCAATCAATGGTCATGAAAAAAGAAATATAATATATAATTTTAGTTCTTTTCATTTTTTTTTAAATTGCTTAAATTTAAAAAATGTAGTTATGGGCTTAAATCAAAATTTAAAATGGAATTTTAAATTAAAGATTTTTGTTTTAAATGATTAAAAATTTGAGTTTAACTCTAAACTATAACTTTAAACCTAAACCTTAAACTTTAAATAATAATAAAAATATTGGATTTAATGTTCAAAGATAAAATTTATAATTTTTATAACTTTATAATTCTATAGTTTATGATTTGAGGTTTATATTTAAGAAAAGATTAAAGTTAGACTCTTGTAAGTAAGAATTGTATAAGTGATTGTAAGAGAACATATATCTCAAGATCAAGTTAAAGTCTCAACTTGAAAGCCAAGAAACTATACACATTCAGTTGATTTATATTCATTTGATACTGATAAAATGATCTTCAATATAACTTCTTAAAGTACTTGAATTCAGTTTTCCGATTTTAGGATATGTTTGAGGTATGGTTGATTTATATAAACGATACGGCTGAGTTATCTAAACGATATGACTGAGTTATCTAAACATTTTCTGATTTTAGGGTATGTTTGAGGTATGACTGAGTTATGTAAACGACACAGCTGAGATATATAAACGACAAGGCTGAGCAGTGTAAACATAGCATAAGTCAAACACAAAATACATGGGTGAGTTATGTTTCTTACATAGAAAACCAAAAATACAGGTTTTCTGCACCATTCCGGTGATAACTCGTCCATGTATCCAAGCTTCGTTGAACTCTTCTGTTTCTGTGTTGTCTCTGCTGAATCTGTCACTTCTTTCCGTCTCCTCCATTCTCTTCTTGTTCAATCTTCTCTTCCACCCAGATCTGAAAAAAAAAATTAGATTATCCAAATATGAATATCAAATCACAAATAAACTTAAATAAATACATTCCACAAATGCCGATTCGGGTGTTTTTTGGAATATTTTTGCCTTTTCTCTTCGGAATGCACACTTCTTATAGCTAGGTTTTCGGAGATTGGCGGGAAGTAACTCAGCCACATCTGCATATACAAACCAGCCGTAAAAGAAAAGTAACTCAGCCACAACATAAATTATAACTCAGCCACAAACTCGAAAAAACGCAGCAGAAAAGATGATTTCGGGCAATTGCAGCGGAAAAATATTTCGTAAAAACGATTGTAGACGACGATTTCGGGGAAGACGATATCAGAAAAGACAAGACAGAGAGTTAGTTCGAGGAAGAGGGATTAAACACAATGTCGACGACGATGTCAAAAAAGCGGCGGTTAGGGTTCTTTTACTTCTTCGACGAAGTTGTACGTGTTGTTGTGTTTTTTTCAACGTTTATGTAATTAAAGAGGCAATTGATTGTTCTCTGTTGCTGATGTAGATAATTAATTAATGATGTGGATTTAATGTTTTAAAATAATTTCAATTAAAAAAAACTAACCAAAAGCATTTATTGTCATTTACTAGAAGTATACAAACATTCTAGTATAAAAAAAATGTATAACATTCTAGTATAAAAAAAGATGTATAACATTTTAGTCATAAACCAACTTTTCTATAACATTCTAGTAATTTTTTTCTTTCCAAAATGAAACTGAATTTCTTACATGCATGATGTTTCCCGTTTATTCCCAAATCGAATGCATGTGCTATTAGTACATCGACCTATATGTCAACTTCTTACGTAAAAATCTTGATCTACTCGGTACTATTTGTGATAAATTCTGTACGCAAAGATGTAAGACAGTAACGTCATTACTTTTTATAAATAATTTAAGATGATCCTAGCTCTTACGCCTGAGGGAAGGATGCGATTTTCAAGTTGTATCGCAAGGACCAAACCAGCATAACCAAATGATAATACCAGCGATTTTAACTAAGAGTTCATTAATACTTCTACACCAGATGTCTGGAATTCAAACCACAGAAAACGCAAATTATAGAAAAAAAAAAGTTATAAGAGGTCTTCAGCATGGTGCATGGCGTATCATCGAACATGGATCTCATAGAATGGCTCGGAGTGATGCAGTCAGATGTGCATTTTCATATGATGATATAATTGTCGGCCGTAGAATCGTTTATGTAATATTTTTCATTGTTGTAATAGCATAATTAATTAGATGTTAAAAATACATGGACGTGCAAAAAATAATTATATGACAAATTATTAAACGTAATTCGATAATTAATAGTTGTAAAAATAATAGTTGAAATGACGTATATAACGTGGCTTTAAACTATAGTAAACTATATCTGTTGGTTAAATTTTGCAGTCATGTTTATAATTATTTTATGTTTGATTTGTTTCTAAGTAAATAAGCTAGAATGGTTCCACGTATCAAAAGAATCCAGGAAGAAAAAGAGAGACGAGACATTCGAGCATTGATGGATACTATTGACTTGATCACTTATTTACATGTCGTAACAGAAACAAAAGTGTGTTATATATCCCTGCCACCTTAATTAGCTGGGCCATCATTGCTGAGCTATTTAGATGATATGATCGATGCTTATTCTAGAATATTGAACTTCTTGTCCCAAGAACCGGTTTGATACTACCAGTTAGGTTATTGTCCCGGTTCGGTTTAGATCTACTGAGTATCAATTAAGTTAAATATGAAAAGAACAAGACGAGGGCGGGAAAAGACCAAAGAGAATGAAGCCATGATAATCGAAGTAACGAACATAAGTCACATGGAGGGTTATCTCCCAACATATTAATACGTCGCCGTCTACATGAAAGTGATCATTCCTTTGTTCCTCCATACTCTCACTTTAAATCGTCTATTTTTAACGGTATAGATTTTTACTGTTCCTCTTAATTACTTTGGAATGATATGTACGTTTAGAGCTAAATTGAAAGAATGACACACGGAATGTTTGTTTTTTTTTTTTTTGCAAATCTCTAGTCTGATTTAACTTTTGATTTCTACTTTTACAAAAAACATAATTAATGGGCAATAGAGATTAATCTAATGATTTACTTTATAGTACTTTTAGATTTGAATTAGTGATTTTGATTTTCGGGGTTTAAATAAAAGAAAATTATAATGTGGTTTGAATATTCGGCCAAGTTCTCAAATTTGAAAATTATTTGATCTGCCTTGTCGCCGATTAAATTGGCTAGGGTAATTAATATTCTTGTCTTCTAGGCAAGTCGTGCATCTTAAATCCATGCTCATTTAGAACAACAAAAGATACATGATTTGTATATAAAAGTAGATGCTTGTACAGAACAACAAAAGATACTTGTATAGTAACCATACTTATAAATGCTTGTAGCTCTTTACATTTAAAGTAATACTGCTTAATGCATATACTGGCCCCATTTTTCTTTGACATGTTTAAAACACTAATTCAACCGGTTTTGAAACAAGTTTTTTTTTCAAGAAACAACTGTTTTATTCCTACAAGTTTTGAATATAGTTTTGTATTAAAAAGAAACGAAAATTCTATACGCAGTTATGCACTTAGTTTATATATTACCAAATGTTCGGTCAATGAAACATAACCTCTGTATTTGCAGAGGTTTGTATCGAATATCCGTAGGTATGTGGAGACGAAAAGACAAAATAAAACTACAGGTAAGAATTGATTTGAAGCAGTAATTTCGAAGGAGAGAAGAGTAAATCAAGTCACGTGCTCGTCTGCCCAATTTGCCTGCTCTCTCCATCTCCCCCTTCACGTGCTTTACCATTATTTCTCTTAATGTCTCTTTCCCTCTTTCTCCTCATATTTTACATATATGCTACTCTATATTTTTACTACCATTTTTTCTCCTTTTTACCATGCTTGTCATTTCTTAAACTATCTTGCCCTGTTACAAAACAAAAAGACAAAATAATGATTAAAATCAGATAAGCATCATTGATACTCTGAACAAGTCAAATGTCAAACAGAATTATACAGCATCATCTGATTCATCAGAGAACACACAGACTCAGTATATTGTTTCAAAATTTGTCTTAATCCCTTTATTAATGAATACATTACTGTAAATTTGGAACTGTTCTAAGGTTCGCCAGTTGGGATATATTCCATTGCCTGTCAGTTTTTAATTTTGTTTTGATTTCTTCTTGTCGTATGCTACCATATTATTTGGTAATGGTGATAATACATTGCTATTGTTGAATAACAATCATTATTATTATTTTTTGCCAACATTTCTTTTGAGTTGTTTAAATATCATATAGTTTCTTTTCTGTGAGGATTTAACACGACATCAAAAAGGACAGAATCTTTCTGACCTACACTATTATCTGTAAGAAAAACACAACAATTACTATTTCTTCAAATCCAATTTAGATTTTATAAAGATTAGTGTCAATATCAATGCTTTAAACAGCTAATATTTATCGACAAGAAAAAATTGACTTAACTTTTCAATGAGAAGGATAATGAAAACAAGAAATGTAGTCAAATAACATTTACTTCTGCGAATTGGAAAAATGCTACATTGAATTCAAATTTGAACAAGATATTTATTATATGTCTCAAAAATATTGTCAAAATTTCTATTTAGCGGGAAATTACATATTTCAAAAATTTTAGTATCAAAAATATATAGAAAACCAATTTGAAAGACATTATTTGACAAAGCCTATGAATACTTTCAGAGTTTCTAGAGATAATGATATTTTTATTTTATCCCTGAAGTAGATATACTAGTAGGATACTATAAACAATTATCAAATTAAATTTTCATCGAGATTAATATGTGATTACTATAGTGAACTACTGTTATCATATAAGAATATTTTTTCCATATAACTAACAGCAAGATTATGATAATACTTAGATAGTATGATTTATTTAATTAATTTTTCTGTCACCACTTCCCCCTCTCTCTCAAGTTAGCATTTAAAAACCACATTACACAACAGGTCTACGCATAATCAGAGTTTCGATCTGCCGCCATATTCAAGCAGTTTCACATTTAATGTGAACACGTTCTCCTTCCATATCTCTCACATCGTTAAGACTCAACTCAAACACAAGAGAAGTAAAAAAAAAAAATGTCTATTCACGGACGGTTTCCTCCGAGTCCACCGGTCTCTTCATCTCCAAATTCTCAGTCACCGTCACCTCCTGATCTGAAACAAAGAGTCATCGCCTGTCTCAACAAGCTCGCTGACCGTGACACCTTAGCTCTCGCCACCGCCGAGCTCGACTCCATCGCCAGAAGCCTCACTCACGACTCCTTCTCCTCCTTCCTCAGCTGCATCCACAACACGGACTCCTCCTGGAAATCTCCGGTGAGGAAACAGTGCGTCGCCGTCTTGTCTCTCATGTCTCGCCACCACGGCGACTCTCTCTCTCCTCACCTCGCCAAGATGGTCTCCACCGTCATCCGCCGTCTCCGGGATCCGGACTCCTCCGTCCGCTCCGCCTGCGCCGCCGCGACCGCGGATATCTCCGCTCACGTCACGGCGCAACCGTTCACCTCCGTCGCGAAGCCGCTCATCGAGACGCTGATCCAGGAAGGCGACTCGAACGCGCAGATCGGAGCGGCGTTGTGTTTGGCGGCGGCGGTGGAGGCTGCGGCGGATCCGGACTCGGAGCAGCTGAGGAAGTCTCTCCCCAAGATCGGGAAGCTGCTGAAGAGCGAGGCTTTCAAGGCCAAGGCGGCGCTTTTGAGTGCGGTGGGGAGTATCATAACCGCCGGAGGCGCGGGAACTAAACCGGTTTTGGATTGGTTGGTTCCGGTTTTGATTGAGTTTCTGAGCAGTGAAGATTGGACGGCGAGGAAGTCAGCTGCGGAGGCGTTGGGTAAAGTCGCGACGGCGGAAGAGTTGGCGTCGCAGTACAAGAAAGCTTCAACGGCAGCTCTTGAGAGCAGAAGGTTTGATAAGGTAATAACAATCATTTAAACACACAGATAAAAGATCTTTTGTGTGAAGTGAATCTAAATCCATTTACAAATGCAGGTGAAAAGTGTGAGACAGACTATGAATCAAGCATTGAGTCAGTGGAAAGAAGTCTCAAGTGGTTTAGATGAAGCCTTGTTGTCTCCTTCTAGATCTTCCACTGGTATGTTAATGTGTTGCATTGTCTGAAAAATTAGATTTGGTTTTTGACAAACAAAAAAAAAAATTGGCTTCAGATGATGGTGGCAGCATTGGATGCTTTTCATCAGTCACGAGAAGTTCAAGCATTGAGGTTGGTTACAAGTCATCAAGACCAAAGAAAGCAACGCCTATAATGAAGAGGTCCCCATCATTACCTGTGAGTAGATCATATGGAACAACTAGACAACAAAAGGAGAATCTTCCAAAAAGGAATGTGACCATGTTAGCAGCTTCTATTGTGGATGATAAGAAGGGACCACAGTTTCCACCGGTAAAGCAATCTTTGGAAGATCGGAGTAGTGAAAGCGTTGAATCGAAGGAAGATGATGAGGCCAGCTCGGGGGGACCAGATATTATCAAACATACTATCTCTGAGAAAAGCAGGGAGGATAAGAAAGGACATGGCTTTTGTGGTGGTTTGACGTCTGGCTCGAGGGTTGCACCATGCAGTGACGATGGTGATGATTCTTGTGATCCTGTTGTGAAGAAATGTAAAGATGATGTTGATGAGAGCAGGAAAGACAACGAGGAGCTGTCTTTGATACGTGAACAGCTTGCTATGATTGAGAACCAGCAGTCCAGTCTCTTAGACCTACTTCAGGTAATACAAATCTTTGTCATTAACGGTCCTGTTTTACCTTAATGTAGATGTTATGTAGATGGGTCAATCCTCACTGAAAAAAATACATTTTGGATGTAGAAATTCATGGGAAGCTCACAGAGTGGGATCCAGTCTCTGGAGTCTCGAGTAAGCGGTCTAGAGATGGCTTTGGATGAATTATCATGCGATCTTGCGGTTTCAAATGGGAGAGTCCCTAAGAGTAATAGCTGTGGAGGAGAGAGTTGTTCAAAACTACCTGGTACAGAGTTCTTAAGTCCCAAGTTCTGGAGAAAAACTGAGGAGAGACCAACGCAGACACGGACCAGAAACGCAGCAAGTGAAATGGCTGCTCAGGAAAACAGTTTTGACCAGGGGATATCGACTGATGTGAATAAAGTCGGTCAAAGGGGAGGAGGTTCTGTTTATCAGAAGAGATCAGCAAGAAACCAGTTCCAAGACTCTATGCATACAACCACCAGGTAAAAAACCATATTTTTAGTGAAGAAATAATCTTTGATTTCCTCAGTGGTTCTGCTTGTAAAGCTTTGATTTTAAAGGTCTGCTTTTGTATTTTTCAGATTATCTACTTGAGGAGTGCACTTGAGTGATTCTATTTTTTTTTTTTGTTGTTGGGGGAAGAGGGTGATGTGAGGATTGAAGCACAATAGAAGCTGACCAGACTGATTCCGATTAGTTATGCAAAAGCCAAATCTCAGATTCGATGCTTTGCTTCAACGGCCTGTTTGAATTTTCAAGTCTCACTCACATGTCTTAGTAACCTTTCTCTTTTAGAAAAACATTCTAATAATTTAATCAGTGGGAGTTTTAAAGATCAAATGCATGTGAATAGAAATTATATTTATGTGATGTGTCATTGGAGTTATGTCAAAACCATGGACGGAGATAGATGTAAAGATTTGTGTGACTGTTTGGTGTTACTCTTGATCTGTATATCTTTTCGAAAGACAATGAATTATTGGTTGCTAGTTGCTATATAAAGAGTTAGGCCAAACAGGGGACGTAGTGACAACAAGTCTTCAAGCGTTTGTGGTTAAAATTAAATGGTTCTGTCTTTAACATAAAGAGTTATAATGGTTTTTTAAGCCCCAGTAACAGCTTCTCGTAATCTTTCATGATCAGATGGCACAACTTTGTTATTATCTTTCTCAAGAGTTTATCACTGTGAATTGAATATTGTTGTTGGACTTGCATTATCAAGAACTCTTCAACATTTTTTCAGAACTGGCATAAAGATGTTCAACTTCTTTCCAGAGGTTTGACATAAACATAATAATAACCATTCATATAGTAACAATGGATTAAAAGCAATATGGTTCGAGAGGTTTACAGAATAGAGATTAAACTAGGGACATAACAAAGAACGTATGCATTGTCTTTACATTTGTAAGATATGTCATAATATTTGGTTCTGAGATCATATGCCACCAATTGTACACCCGAAGATTCACGATCATAAAGCAGTAACTTGTCCTTCCCCAAAACTGATAGTGGTGTTATGTAATCCCTAAGCCCAGAAGAGGTTCTTTTGAGATCGATTGAATATATTTTCTTCCATGTCTTGTCTGCTGAATCAAACGACCACATCACATGCTGCCGTAGCCAAATTCTCGGAGACACGCACAAACGATCATCAAGACTGCACATGATAAGATTCGGTGTGGTCAAGCCGTGGAGAAAGGGAGGTTGAGGAATGACTTGAAAAGTTTCGGTGTGAAGATCCAAAGACAAAACATTGGTTTCATCCCCCTCAGTGAGCCATCACAATACAGAGGAGCTTGGATGCGATGAATCAGATAGGGGGAAGCAGGGACAATGTACCTCCAAGCATTTGTGGTGACATCAAAAACTTCACAAGTAGTAATGCTTTTGTTTTTTAGACCAAGTTCAGCAGAATTGTATAACCAAACTACGTTGTATGTCCCGTTGATCTTGTCTTTACCAAATCCAGGAGAAGGTTGTCTGATCCTCCTATTGAAAGGGACAGCAAGATGATAGTTGCATGGAGGGATAGTTCTATGCCAACGGGTGGTGGGATTGACCACAATACTCTGACCATCATAACGATCGTAGATGCATATCAGACCGTCACAGCTAGTGTTGCAAACCTCGTAAAACTTGTTTTCCCAAGTAGTAGGGATCTTGACAGATACTGTTTACCCCACCGCCAACGTTCTAAGAGCTTCAATGCCAGAATTCCTTTCAGAACCACCATATAAGGACACAAAAACGACATGTGTTTTTCCTGATTGCTTAAGACGGAGCATCTGTCTTGTTTGGAAAGAACGGCATTGGATGATAGTAGATTTCCATTGCTTGGATACCGTCGTGAACTTGAGGAGGGTTTTCACGTCAAGTCTTTCTAGAATATACTCTATCACGTCGTGTGGTAGCAGTTCTTCCATATTGTTCTATCTCTGAAAGATGAAAGAGAGAAGACATGATATATGCTTTATTTATAAGAAATCATACAAGCAAGTCCCAATTCAAAAAGGAATTCGAGAAAATAAAGTAAGGGAACACAATTTATTTGTTAATTTTATAAATATGAAAAAATCTAAAATTTTGACAAGATAAACACGGATTTCAACGAGGGTTACTTACGGCTCAAGTAACCTTTCAAAACCTACCACTTTTATATTTTGGGCTTTCATTGAACCACCACTATTTTATATCACAATATCCTATTTTATACTATTTTTGGTAAATTTTAATTTTACTGTGTAAATTAAAGAAAATTACATGTATTATACAAGCATATGACATAATAGCATCCAAAACAAAAATAAAAAGAAAAATGTGGTACACATGTTTTTTTTGAATAAATGTAAAATTTTATTCAAAGCAAACCTTTTTACATCAACTGCTTCTATTGTTTGTATGAGATCAAAAAACTCTTAAGGAAATCTATAAGTAAAACTTCATGGTTCTGATTCTCTAGTCCTAAACCATGTGTTCAAACTCACTTCAAGGTATTTGTGCCCCTTACCCTTTACCATAAGAAGCTTAAGTCGAATTGTCTTGTCCACAAGCATAGCAATCAGACTCGCAGATCGAGGTTGCTCTCCATGCCTACGGCCATTTCTTTCTCTTCACAAAGCATGGACCGTAGCTTGAAACGTGTATCGGAGCAGGAATTGTTTTGTTGATGACAGTCTATCATTTGAGACCATCATTTGATCAGCATTCTGCAGAGTTTACATCAGAAGCCATTGATTTAATTTATCTCGTGGTGGAACCGAATAGTTAACATTATGAAAAATTGGAAATTGTAGTCGGTAGTTAACCTAAAGATAAAGAAAGGATCGTGGGAGTTCAAATTCAACATTATTTGATATATTTTACTTTGAGATTTGATGTGTTTTGAAAAGCACCATGCATATTTTACGACGGCATTGTCTTTTATAATTATATGCCGTGGTCTAAGCTATAGTATAATTGAATTTTGCTACGAGTTTAACTCGTGTAACATATTACGTATGAATGATTATGTGCTGGATGAAGAATTTTTTTGCGTGCTATGATTAAAATTAGGGAAAATTTGTCATATAGCCAATTTTGGAGTCAAAATTAAGAAAGTAGCTTTGATTTTGACGACGTTAAATTGATAACATTTCACACGTTTTGTCCGGTTATGCCCTTGCCATTTCCAAGTTACCGGTGAAAAAAAGAAAAAGAGATGACGTCGACGATAACACATGTGGCCACGAGAAATTGAGGTTGAAGATGGGTCCAATCAATAAATAACTAAGATGCCCAGTTAATTATCGCAAATGCTTATCTTCAAGAAAGCTCAAATATTTATTCTCCTCTGGCTTCTGCTTTCAGATTACATGTGAAACTCTGAAAAAGATAAGAACATGTAGCTGGAAGAAACATAGTGAATCATTTACTATATAATGGGTTTCTAGTGGTTATGATGGCGTTTTTTTAAATATAACATACGATAGCTTCAGTAAGAAACATAAAATGCAAACATAATTTACAGAGGAAGATGACAAAGGATAGAGCGGTACCGACGACATTGTTCTCTATGTACAAAACAATAGAATAGAACATAAAGAAATAGTACAAAATAAAAAGTCTATTCTATTTACAAATGACTTAAAACATAATATATAGTATAACATAAGTTAATGAAATTATCGAACAATTATACAAAGTACTTAATTTGCCTTAAATCATAAACCTGACCCCAACCTCACTCCATCCCATAAATACTAAACCCTAAATTCCAATCACTAAACCCTAAACTCAAATATAAATCCTAACCTCAATATCAAAATCTAAAAATAGTAGAAATATTTTGTAATCAGTAAAAAAAAAATTGTCAAATAATCAAATTTCTGGAGGAAAATACAGTGGTGACGATGAAATAACTGTTGATTGTAGTGTCGCTGATGTTAAAGATGGAATAACAACAAACATAATATATTATATGTTGTATTCTTATTCTATATTTCTCTAATAGAATAAAACAGTATAATTTGAGAAATTGTTTACACATGAAGTTAATGTATATATAAATGATATACACTAATAACAAATTAACAAACAAATGTTATAATAGTTAATGATTTGGAGCATTATATAAATGAAAATATATATACACTAGAACATGTAAAACAGTATAGTACTATACTATAGATGTCTCAAATTAATAATTATTATATTATCTTACATAGAATGTTATAATAGTTACCAACTGTCGAGACAGAATGTAATAAACAAACATTACATAGAATGAATGAGACCCATTTACAATAATTGTATTCAACATCTCCAAATGGTCGTCCTCTAAGGAAGATCAACTCAATTCAATAGAGGTTAAAATAGTTATTTACTCGTTTCTTGACTGCCGATTCAAATCCAATTTCAAACAAACGACTTCGTAGCCCTGACTCTTTCATTACGAACCTGAGACACCGAAGGGAAAGGTAAATGTGTTAGCATAGATATAGCAATGTACATAGACCAAACACTATCTATTTACAAGTTCAAGAAAGTCCATCATGGTTACACAAATACATATTTCATTTAAAGCATATATAACTAGATGCACACAAATCAGCCCAAAGTATATTGCATTATATTAACAATACTAGTATTTTATTTTCACCTATAAATAGTATTTTATGTACATCGTTGATTAACCAATATACTGTATCTATTCTATTCGACACCAACACACACTCTTCTATTTAGGTTTGTTGGTTAAAAACAAGAATTCAATCCAAACAGAAACATACAAATTGCGGTTCATACGTACATGCAGGGTCCATACTATGTGATCAAAAAGTTGTACTATTTTGTTACAGTATATCTAGTCTATACTCCAGTTACAAATAAATTCACATACTTATACATCGGTCCACATTTACAAATTTGTTCCATTTACATACTCACTCATATAGAATGACTTAGAAATAGAATATAAACAACCAGGCTATACAAATAGAAAATCTCCAACTTTTGTTTAACGTAGTTTAGAAACACCGATTGCGACATGCAATGAAATATGAATGAAGATTCAGAGAATATAAGAGAATCAAACCAACTAACATCTATAAAGTGTTGGATTTCCCTCCTTAAGCCCAAAACTAATCAAATCATAATCAAGCCTTAGTCCAAGAAGAAGAAACATCTAGAGAAAAGTGGAGAAGTATAGAAGAAGAATTGTGTAGAAGAAGAGAGAAAGTTATGGAGTTAGATATTTTGAAATAAATAATAATTTAGAGAAATCTAGAACTTGTTGGAGTGTGCTCCTTCACTTGTATAAATAGGGGTGCTTAGCACCATTTGTAATCATCCAAGAATCAAGAAAAACAAAGAGAGAAAATATTTGTAAGAGAGAGTTTCCAAAAACAAAATCTTTGTAGTAAACCCTTTCCTAAATATTAAGAGTCTTCTTCTTAAATTTTCTAGTTGTCTAATACCATCTTCATCTCATCGATATTGGATAATTTTCCCAACAGCTGGTATCAGAGCAAGGTTACCGTTATCTTTGAAGAAGTGAAGATGGAGGCCACCGTTACCTTTGAAGGTGACATGTTCAAGCTCACGACGGACAACTTCTCTTATTGGAAACCGATGATGGAAGATCACCTTTATTGTAAGGATTTGCATGAGCCCATCATCATGAAGGATAAGCCGGAAGGAAAGGATGATAAAGCATGGGAGATTCTTAATAGAAAGGCGGTTGCCGTAATCCGTAAGTATGTCGACCGATCTCTTTTTGAACATGTCTCTACCTACACAAATGCTTTTGAATTATGGACAAAACTTGAATCCATGATTCAAAAGAAAACACCTCGAAACAAAGCTCTTCTTGTTCGACGGTTGGTAAAGTTGGAGTACAAGGATGGCCAGAGCATGATGGAGCACTTGAACAATTTCAAGGGGATTGTAAATCAGCTTAACAAAGTTGATATGAAGGTTGAAGACGAAATGCAAGCCCTTTTACTCCTCAGTTCACTGCCGGAGAGTTGGGACACACTAGTTGTCACTCTAAGCAATTCAGCACCGGAGGGAAAGCTTACCATGGACACCGTCACTGATAGCCTTCTAAACGAAGAAGTTCGCAGGAAGGAACGAGGTTCGAGTTCATATTCAGAAGCTAACATTGTTGATAGACGAGGTAGAGAAGAGACTCGTGGTCAAAACCGAAGCAGAGGACGAGACCAATCTCGAGGAAGATCCAAGTCACGTCCGAGAGTTACTTGCTATTACTGTGGCAAACAGGGTCACATGAAGTCGGAATGTCGGTTTTTCAAGAAAGACAAACAAGCCGGTAATATCAAACCAGACCGGTTCAATCCTACAAAGAAGCATGAAGAAAAGACTACCACCATTGTGGAAGACCAGAGCGAAGAATTATATCTCGTTGGAGAATGTAATCTTAGCTCTGATGATAGCTCATGGATCGTTGATTCTGGTGCTTCTTTTCACGTCACCCCTCATGGAAGCTTCTTCACAACCTATCAAAGTGGTGACTTTGGTAATGTTCAAATGGGAAATCAAGGAAGAAGCAAGATCATTGGAAAGGGGGATGTTATTCTTACATCAAACACTGGATGTAAGATAGTTCTCAAGGATGTGAGACATGTTCCCGACATGCGACTCAATCTCATATCAACCGGAAAGCTCGATGATGTCGGCTTGGACAGTCATTTTGGTGGTGGCAAATGGAAGTTAACCAAAGGAAGTTTGATCATGGCTCGAGGAAGAAAAGAAGGCTCATTATACGTGACTCAAGCCAAGCTTTGCAAGGAAGAAGTAAACGTTGCAAGTGATGACATCGATATATGGCACCGAAGACTCGGGCATATGAGTGAGAAAGGTTTAAGTATACTTTCTAGCAAGAAACTTCTTCCTGATATGAAAGGTATTTCTCTCTCACCATGTCATGATTGCTTAGCCGGAAAACAACATAGGGTCGCTTTCCGAAGATCATCTACGCCTATGAGAAGAAAGCATATTCTTGATCTTGTGCATACTGACGTATGCTCCATGTCCGAGAAATCCAATGGAGGGGCATCATATTTCGTCACCTTTATTGATGACCATTCAAGGAAGGTATGGGTATACCTTTTGAAGTCAAAAGATCAAGTTCTTGATGCTTTCAAGGAGTTTGTAGCCCAAGCAGAGCGAAGTACGGGTCAAAAACTCAAGTGTGTTCGATCTGACAATGGTGGAGAGTACCGAGGTCCCTTTGAAGCGTTTTGCAAAGCTCATGGAATCAGGATGGAGAAGACACCACCAAAGACGCCACAACTGAACGGGCTAGCTGAAAGAATGAATCGAACGATCACAGAAAGAGTTCGGTGCATGCTCTCTCACGCTAAACTACCCAAACCATTTTGGGGAGAAGCCATAAAGACTGCAGTGGACGTCATAAATCTTACACCATCAGTTCCTTTGGAAGGCGATGTCCCGGAGGAAGTTTGGTCGGGTAAGAAGGTCTCTTACAACCATTTGAAGGTGTTCGGTTGCAGAACGTTTGTCCATATACCTAAGGATGAACGAGCCAAGCTAGACTCTAAGACTAAAGAGTGCATTTATCTTGGATCACCAAAAGACGAATTCGGCTATCGGCTTTGGGATCCGGTTAACAGAAAAGTTATCCGGAGCAGAGATGTTGTTTTCTTCGAAGATCAAACAATCGAAGACATCAACAAATCAAAGAAACCAAAGCTAAGGGTTGTAAGGAATGAAGATTCTCATAAGCCTCAAGATCATGAACAAGTGATTGGAGATGATGGCGAAGGGGATCCAATCATGGATCCGAATGGTGATGAAGGTGAAGAAGAAGTTCAAGTGGAGCCAGAGGAAGAACATGAGCCAAGAAGGTCTGGAAGAGAGACAAGACCATCTGTAAGATATTATCGAGATGAGTACGTTAATCTTACAGATGAGGGGGAGCCTCAAAGCTATGAGGAGGCCATAGGAGACACCCATAAAGATAAGTGGGTTGAAGCTATGCAAGATGAAATGCAATCCTTGCATGATAATCACACTTATGAGCTGATGAAGCTACCAAAAGGAAAGAGAGCCTTGAAGAACAAGTGGGTGTATAGGTTGAAGTATGAAGATAGAAGCTCAAATCCAAGATACAAAGCTCGATTGGTTGTGAAAGGATTCAACCAAAAGAAAGGCATAGATTTTGAAGAAATATTCTCTCCAGTGGTGAAGATGTCCTCTATCCGAGTGGTTCTTGGTCTAGCAGCAGTTCTAGACTTGGAGATTGAACAACTCGATGTCAAGACGGCCTTTCTACATGGTGAACTCGAGGAGGAGATCTATATGGAGCAACCTGAAGGATTCAAGGTTCCAGGAAAAGAAGACTTGGTGTGCCGATTAAAGAAGAGTCTTTACGGTCTCAAGCAAGCCCCAAGACAATGGTATAAGAAGTTTGACTCCTTCATGGTGGATCACAACTTCAAGAAAACCAAGAATGATCATTGCGTTTTTATAAAGAGGTACGAAAGCGGCGACTTTCTCATATTATTACTCTATGTTGACGATATGTTGATTGTGGGCCAAGATCGCAACAAAATAGCCGCATTGAAGAATGACCTAGGAGAGTCCTTTGCAATGAAAGATTTGGGGCAAGCGAGACAGATTCTTGGAATGAAAATCACTCGGGATAGACCAAAGAAGCTTTTGTGGTTATCCCAAGAACGATATGTTGAAAGGGTGTTGGAGAGATTCAACATGAATAAGGCAAAGCCAGTGAACACTCCACTTGGTGGACATTTCAAGTTATGTTCGGAGCAAAGTCCAACAAGTGAGAAAGAGAAAGAAGAAATGAAGACTACCCCATATGCATCAGCAGTAGGCAGTCTCATGTATGCTATGGTGTGCACCAGACCGGACATTGCCTATGCAGTAGGAGTTGTGAGTCGCTTTCTAGCGAATCCAGGAAAGGAGCATTGGAAAGCAGTTAAGTGGATCCTACGCTATCTACGAGGCACAACGAAGAAGTGTCTATGTTTTGGCAATGGAAAATTGGAGCTGAACGGTTACACCGATGCAGATTGGGCTGGTGATAAAGATTCAAGGAAATCAACATCAGGATTTGTGACTACCTTTGCAGGGGGAGCTGTTTCCTGGCAATCGAAATTACAAAAGTGTGTTGCCTTATCCACAACGGAAGCGGAGTACATCGCAGCAACGGAAGCATGCAAGGAGATGCTATGGATGAAGAACTTCTTGCTTGAGTTGAGAGTAAAGCAAGACAAGTACAACATGCTATGTGACAACCAAAGTGCTATTCACTTAGCAAAGAATCCAACGTTTCACTCTCGCTCAAAGCACATTGATATCCGACATCACTGGATCCGAGAAGTTCTGGAAGAGAAGCTCATACATCTCACAAAGGTACACACCGACGAAAATTGGTCAGACTTTATGACCAAAGTATTACCGATCAAGAAGTTTGAAGATTGCTGCAAAGGCACAGGCATGGCGACTGTTTCGGGCTAAATCGGGAAGGGGGAGATTTGTTGGATTTCCCTCCTTAAGCCCAAAACTAATCAAATCATAATCAAGCCTTAGTCCAAGAAGAAGAAACATCTAGAGAAAAGTGGAGAAGTATAGAAGAAGAATTGTGTAGAAGAAGAGAGAAAGTTATGGAGTTAGATATTTTGAAATAAATAATAATTTAGAGAAATCTAGAACTTGTTGGAGTGTGCTCCTTCACTTGTATAAATAGGGGTGCTTAGCACCATTTGTAATCATCCAAGAATCAAGAAAAACAAAGAGAGAAAATATTTGTAAGAGAGAGTTTCCAAAAACAAAATCTTTGTAGTAAACCCTTTCCTAAATATTAAGAGTCTTCTTCTTAAATTTTCTAGTTGTCTAATACCATCTTCATCTCATCGATATTGGATAATTTTCCCAACATAAAGTTCCTCTGCTACTGCGCATCGTCAAAATGGAATTGAAATAGGTACTTCAACTCCCAACAACAATTTGTATCGTCTAACCGAAACCCTTTGCCGAAACCTTTGCCATGACCAGAGTGGTTGTCGACGACTTTACCGACATATCTGAAAAAACCACTGAACTTTATCTTCTAAAGAAATATTTATGGTCTGTGTGAAAATGAGGGGTCCACATAGGGAAAAGCAAAAAAAAAATCTATTTAAAGTTCTTATATTCCAAATGGTGCAGCCAGTAATATATAGAGGTATAAATGCATTATTACATAAGATACACTTCATGCTATATTAGGTTAAAGTGTCACTTAGTTAATTATAATATTTTTTACGTAATAGAGTGCAATTTCCCTTAAAATTATATATAAGTAACGCTAAGCAACAAAAACAAAAACATGGAGGACAGGAAAGAAGAATGTTGTTCAAAACTACCCGAAATTTTGAAGTCCAAAGTTTTGGAGAAAAACTGAGGAGAGACCAATACAGTCACGGACCAGAAACAGAGCCACTGAAACGGCTGCGCACAGGAACAGTTTTGACCAGGGATCGACAGACATGAACAACTGTTGATCAAAAGAGATCAGCAAGAAACCAGTTCCAAGACTCTATGCATACAACTAGTCTTTTGATTTCGGTTTTCAGAAACCGGAGTTAACTAAAATTTTGAAAAATAGTTCTGAAATTAACCGAATTACATTTCAGTTTCGTGAATGCTTAATTTTGGTTTTTAATTTCAAAACCGAAATTAACCAAAATTTATTTTTATAAAAATGAAAATTTGGTCAAAATCGGATATTGTCGGTTAAATTTGGTCATTTTGGTTAAATTTAATTGATTATTGGTTAACATTGGTCCCGTTTTGGTATAATCCGATTTAGTTTTGGTATAATTTCTTAAAAAAATCGGTTAACTGTCCGGTTTATTAAACTGAACCAAACTGAACCGGTAATCAAATTTGAAAGGCTTTCCAGAAACCGAACTCGGAACCGAAAGTTAACCAAAATTCAGAAATTTCAGTTTGGCTCTGTTCTGTTTAGTCGGAATCCGCAGGGATACTTACACACTACAGTGACCAACCACTAAGTAAACAGTGATCCATTTGTCTGATTCAAAAATAGAGTTTAGAAAATAATATTTTTTAGAAAATCACAATGTGTTAGCAAATAATATTTTCTTACAGAATAGAGAATAAACTCGGGAAATAACAAAGAGCGCCGTATGACTTGACTTTGCTTTCGTAAGCTATGTCACAAGATTTAGTTTTGATATCATATGTTACAAATGAACCATCCGAGGATTGACGATTGTGAAATAGTGTCATTCTGCAGAACTGATAGTGGTGCGAATGCCATTATGCAATTACTAAGCCAATAAGGGGTTGTTTTGAGAGTTATTGAATATATTTTCTTCCATGTCTTGTCTTCTGAATAAAACGACCATATCACTTGCTCGGGCCAAACACGTTCAGACACGCACAAACGATCATGAAGACTGCACATGCAAGTCCCTAGAAGCGGCAAGCAGGGGAGAAAGGGAGGTTTAGGAATGACTTGAAAAGTTTCGGTGTGAAGATCCAAAGACAAAACATTGGTTTCATCGCCCTCAGTGAGCCAATGAAGTGACCCATCACAATACACAGGAGATTGGTGCTGATGAATCAGATAGGGGGAAGCAGGGACAATGTACCTCCAAGCTTTTGTGGTAAAATCAAAAACTTCAC
Source organism: Brassica napus (assembly GCF_020379485.1). Classification (NCBI taxonomy): domain Eukaryota; kingdom Viridiplantae; phylum Streptophyta; class Magnoliopsida; order Brassicales; family Brassicaceae; genus Brassica; species Brassica napus. The sequence continues at coordinate 15,956,125 of NC_063448.1, forward strand.
AAGTAGTAATGCCTTTCCTTTTAAGACCTATTTCTGCATGATTGTATAGCCAAACTACCTTGTAGGTCTCATTGATCTTCTCTTTACCAAATCCAGGAGAAGGTGATACCAGTGGTCTGATTCTATAAAAAAAAACAAGTTGATATTTGCATGGAGGGATAGTTCGATGCCAACGAGTAGTGGGATTGACCACAATACACGGATCATAAAGATCGCAGAGGCATATATCAGACCGTCACAGCTAGAGTTGCAAACCTGGTAAAACTTGTTTTCCCACTTAGTAGGGATCTTGACAGAAACGGATGACCCAACGACCAACGTTCTCAGAGCTTCAATGTCAGGATTACTAGCAGAATCATCATATGAGGACACCAAAACAACATCTGTTTTCCCTGATTGCTTGCGACGGAGCATCTGTCTTGTTTGGAAATAACGGCATCGGATGATTGTAGATTTCCATTGCTTTGAAACCGTCGTGAACCTGAGGAGGGTTTTTACGTCAAGTCTCTCTAGAATATACTCTATCACGTCGTGTGGTAGCAGCAGTTCCATGTTGCTCTATATCTGAATGATGAAAGAGAGAAGACAAGATACGTGCTTTTTTATAAGAAATCATATAAGCAAGTCTTAGTCAAAAAAGGAATTCGAGAAAAGAAAGTTAAGGGAATCGCACAATTTATTTGTTAATTTTATGAATATGAAATCAAAAATTTTGACAAGATAAGCACGGACTTCAACAATAACAAAATCAAAAAGGCAACAAAAGATATTGTTATTCTGTGAATCTAATATTATGAGATTCCTGACTCAGAAAAAGATACGAGAGTTACTTAGGACTCACGTAATCTTTTAAAACCTGACACTTCCTTCTTTTGGGCTTTGATCTAACACCACCATTTTATTTTGTGTTACAAAACATTAGCCTACCAACTGCAGTCCCGCTCAATCTAAATCCATTTAGATTAGACGTTATACGTTATACGTACTATTTTGGTAATATTTAAGATTTTATGGTATAAATAAAAAATAAAAATACGTATATTGTATTTCTCCGACGAACTTTTTCGGTGGACTCGAACCACTACATGGGTATTGAGATGAAAAAGAAAATGTTGAGTATTAAAATAAAAGGAATAAGTTTATAACCACCAAGGTCTGCAAAGGTGAATGCTAACAAGAGTTGCCAGTATGAACAATACTCGCGGAGCTACAGTAAAAAACAATCATATATTTTATTGAATCTTCCCTAGTAATCCAAGTGTGTTTGGTTTCTTGAGTAAGATTGTTCTGGTTATTCTCCTCTTCCATATAATGTTTTGTAATAACATTTTTCAAGAAACAAAGAAATAATTCTCTCTCCTTCTCTCTCTTACACTTTGAAATGGAAAAATTTCCATCTCTCTCTCTCTCTCTCTCTCTCTCTCTCTCTCTCTCTCTCTCTCTCTCTCTCTCTCTCTCTCTCTCTCTCTCTCTCTCTCTCTCTCTCTCTCTCTCTCTCTCTCTCTCTCTCTCTCTCTCTCTCTCTCTCTCTCTCTCTCTCTCTCTCTCTCTCTCTCTCTCGTTCTTCAAGTTCTTCATTCTCCAGAAATAAACTCTCAAATAATTATCTTATTCTAACATTGTATCAGAGCTTTAAGCTCATGAACCTCACAAAAGCTTTCATAAATCTATTCTTTTCTCAGATCATCTCCAAAATCTGTTGGATTCATCCTTTTATCTTTTGGGAGAATTCAAACATGGTGTTAGTTCCAGAATACAAAAAGACTAAGGAACAATAGAAGAAGCGCAATATGCCAAGAAAAAGTGACTTGAATCTAACCAGGAATGTAATCAAGGAGTTTGAGCATCCAGTGATTCAAGGAAAAACCATGTATTCATCTTTCAGTGATGATTCAAATGAAAGAAGAACGTTGAGAAGTATTGATAATGCAGCCAACATTGATGGTCCAACAACCATGAGTGACCTTCATTCCCTTATCAAAGCCTTTATCTCATCCTAGAAGGCTGGTACACACTCCCTTGATTCTAAACATATCGTTATAGATTCAGGAGCAAGCCATCACATGATTAGTGATAGGAATTTGATTAGTGATGTCCAGCATGCCTCATGGAATGTTCTTATAGCAAATGATGATAAGGTTAAGATAGAAGGGATAGGGAACCTTAGGTTGTTTGATAGAGAATCAACTGCCTTGTATATGCCTCAGTTTACATCAAACTTGTTATCTGTGAGAAAGGCTACGGTTGATCTTGGTTGTCAGGTTGTCTTCAGACCAGATGAGGTTGAATTTCAAGACTTAAAGACAGGCCAGGTGATTGGAAAAGGGCACGTTCACAACGAACTATATCATCTTCAGAAGACAGGTATGTCCGGACCATCTAATTCTCATTGTTTGGCTAGTACATCCAGCGGAGTTGATAGCACATTATGGCATGCTAGGTTGGGACATCCTCATACCAGAGCCCTAAACCTGATACTTCCAGGTGCAGTCTTCAAAAATGATGATTGTGAAGCTTGCGTATTGGGGAAGCATTGTATAACAGTTTTCCCACAGTCTAGCACCATCTATGAAAGATGTTTTGACCTTTTTCACTCTGATGTATGGACTGCTCCGTGTGTGTCCAGAGAGAACCACAAATACTTTGTCACCTTTATTGATGAGAAGTCCAAATACACTTGGGTGACACTGATTCAGTCTAAAGACAGGGTGTTAGAAGCTTTTAAAAATTCCCAGACCCATATCTGCAACCATTTCAATGCCAAGCTGAAAATTTTAAGGTCAGATAATGGTGGAGAATATACAAGTTAGGCATTCAATCAATATCTTGCTCAACATGGGATTACTCACCAGACAAGGTGTCCTTACACTCCTCAATAGAATGGAGTTGCTGAGAAGAAGAATAGACACTTGATAGAGGTAGCAAGATCAATGATTTTCCACACCAATGTTCCAAAAAGATTTTGGAGTGATGATGTGATGTCTGCTACTTATCTGATGAATATGACACCAACTAAAGTCCTCAACGATCTGTCTCCATTTGAGGTCCTAAACAAGACCAAGCCATCTTTGGACCACTTGCGTGTGTTTGGGTGCCTTTGTTTTGTGATGATACCTCGGGAGCTGAGGAACAAGCTTGATGCTAAAAGTTCAAAGGCTATGTTCATTGGTTACTCTCCAACTCAAAAAGGGTATAAGTGTTATGATCCAGAGTCAAGAGGGGTTCTTGTCTCATGGGATGTAAAGTTTGTGGAATCAAAAGGGTACTATGATGAGAAGAATTGGAAAAACCTTCAAGATCTCTCATAAGGACCTTCAGATAGGACAAACAACTTAAGAATTATTCTGGAGAGTCTAGGAATCAATCAGCCTTAGAGCAGTGAAGTACCAAGGACTTGTCCTTCACCACCAGCTGCTGAAAACAATGAAGAAGCAGCACCAGTTGTGGAAACAGTCCATCCTGATCCTGAGGAGGACAATGAACCTGAATCATAGCCACAAGAAAGAGATGATTCAGCAACCACACATGATCAAGATGGAGTTGAATCTGATCAGCCAAGTGAAGATCAATTTAATGGAGATCAAGGACATGAAGAGGCAGTGGTAAAAGAGCAGCAGATTCAACCATTGAGAAGGAGTACAAGAGTGAAGAAACCATCCAAGTGGGTCGACAGCAGAGTGTACTTCAACAGCAATGCAGTGGCTCACCCTATCCAAGCAACCTATTCTTTTGTGAGTTATCCTCAAGAGCATGTAGTCTTCATCAGCAATCTGGATCAAGAGTATGTTCCAAAGACTTATGAAGAAGCCATGGAGCATAGAGAATGAAGAGAATCAGTTGGGGATGAAAGTTGGTGCCATGATCAAGAATGATACTTGGTATGAAACTGAGCTTCCCAAAGAAAAGAAAGCTGTTACAAGCCGTCTGCTCTTCACCATCAAGTATCTTGTTAATGGAAAACCATAAAGGAGGAAGACAAGGCTGGTTGCAAGAGGATACACTCAAGTATATGGAGAAGACTATCTGGATACCTTTGCACCAGTAGCTAAACTCCACACCATAAGGATTCTTCTCTCCTTGGCAGTGAACCTTGAATGAGATTTATGGCAGATGGATGTGAAGAATGCTTTTCTTCAAGGAGAGCTGGAGGATGAGGTTTACATGAGGCCACCTCCGGGTATGGAAGATATGGTTAAGCCAAGGAATGTTCTAAGGTTGAAGAAAACAATCTATGGATTAAAACAGTCACCAAGAGCTTGATATCACAAACTGAGTACAACTCTCAATGGAAGAGGTTTTGTAAAATCAGAAGCTGATCATACACTCTTCACGTTCACAAGCAAGCAAGAAATTGTGGTGATACTGATTTATGTTGATGATATTATTCATCACTGGCAGTGACAAGGAATGTATCATCTTGACTAAAGCTTTCCTTATGGCATCCTTTGATATTAAAGACTTGGGGGAGTTAAATTACTTCCTAGGGATTGAGATATGTCGATCAAAAGAAAGATTATTCTTATCGCAAAGGAAGTACACTCTTGATTTGTTGAGTGAGGCAGGTGAGCTTGGATCAAGAGTAGCAAAGACTCCTCTTGAAGATGGTTATAAAGTGCTACGTGAGGGGGAGTTTGAAGACAAACACTATAGGAGAATGGTTGGGAAGCTCATTTACCTCACCATAACCAGATCAGACGTGTGTTTTGTAGTCAATCAAGTCAGCCGACACATGCAAAAACCCAAGATACATCACTGGAATATGGTGGAAAGAATCTTGAGGTATCTACGAGAAGCACCAGGTCAAAGAGTCTGGATGGCATGCAATGAAGCACTGAAATCACTGGATATTGTGATGCAGATTGGGTAGGAGATAGAGTTGATAGGAGATCAACTACTGGGTATTGCACTTTTATTGGAGGCAACTTAGTCACTTGGAAGAACAAGAAGCAAAAGATAGTATCATGCTCAAGTGCTGAGGCAGAATATAGAGTAATGAGGAAGCTCACTAGTGAGCTCATTTAGATCAGAAACCTGCTAAGAGACTTGGGTATAGACTACAACTCCTATTACCATGCACTGCGATAACCAGGATGCCATTCATATAGCATCCAACAGTGTGTTCCGTGAAAAGACTAAACACATACAAGTTGATTGCCACAAAGTGAGACAAGCAGTGGAACAACATATCATCCCACCTTGCTACATTAGAAGTGAGGAGCAGCTGGCTGACATTTTCAGAAAGGCAGCAAGTACCAAAGTCTGTAAGTTCATTCATTCAAAGCTTGGACTCATAGACCTCACATCTCACTGACTTACCTATCATGGAGACTTCTACTCTTTCTCCTTTGTGTGTTTTTGTCCCACTGGATTTTGAACATTAATGTTTTAACTGATTCCCAAAGTCAAAATTGAGGGGGAGTGTTGAGATGAAGAAGAAAATGTTGAATATTAAAATAAAAGAAAAAAGCTTACAACTAGCAAGGTCTGCCAAGGTGAATGCTAGTAAGGTTTGCAAGTATGAACAGTATTCGCGGAGCTACAGTAAAAACAGTCATATATTTTATTGTATCTTCCCTAATAAGCCAAGTGTGTTTGACTTCTTGAGTAAGATTGTTCTGGTTATTCTATTCTTCCATATAATGTTTTGCAATAACATTTTTCAAGATCCAAGGAAATAATTCTCTCTCCTTCTCTCTCTTGGACTTTGAAATCTCCATCTCTCTCTTTTGTTCTTTAGGTTATTCAATTTTCCAGAAATAAATTTTCAAATAATTATCTTATTCTACCAATGGGTCCGTGTTTCCTCTGGAGCAAGAATGAGGTCTCGGCTTCGGTCTGTTGGTGGTCCCATTTGATGTCGCTCGCCCTGGCGAAGGTTGAAACACTGTTTCGTCTTGTTTCCTCTCCATCGTTGCTTACTCTTTTTCACCGATTGTTCAGAGTTTCTCCTCCTCTCCCTGAGAGAATACGGTCTGAAAAGGAATTAATGGTTAATAAGATTAGACCTAGTTCTGTATTTAAGGATCTTTTTTTTTATATCTTCTTTTTGAGGATCTTTGATAAAGGTATTTGCTTTCTTAAACAGCTCATATGCTATCTTGTATCTCTTTGCCATTTTTCTAAAATTAATGAATCACTTGCTTGAAAAAAAAAAATCAAGATCTCTTCAATGGGTTTCAGAACTGGCATAAAGATGTTCAACTCCTTGCGGACCTTTGCCAGAGACGACATATGATCATAACAGTTCCTATACTAACAATGGCTTAAAAGCAAATATGGTTCGAGAGGTTTACAAAATAGAGATTAAACTCGGGACATAACAAAGAGCTTTGTATGCTTTGAAATTACATTTGTAAGCTATGTCATAATATTTAGTTTTGAGATCAAGTGTTACCAGTGGTCCATCCGAAGATTCACCATCGTAAAACAGTAACTTGTCCTTCCCCAAAACTGATAGTGGTGTGAATGTCCTCCATATGTTATTCCTACGCCAATAAGGGGTTGTTTTGAGATCTATTGAATATATTTTCTTCCATGTCTTGTCTTCTGAATCAAACGACCATATCACTTGCTCTGGCCAAATCCTCTCAGACACGCACAAACGATCATGAATACTGCATATGATACTCTCTATAAGCAGCAGCAAGCTGTGGAGAAAGGGAGGTCGAGGAATGACTTGAAAAGTTTCAGTGTGAAGATCCAAAGCCAAAATATTGGTTTCATCACCCTTAGTGAACCAATGAAGTGACCCATCACAATGCACAGGATCTTGGCTGTGATAAATCAGATAGGGGGAAGCAGGGACAATATACCTCCAAGCGTTTGTGGTAAAATCAAAAACTTATTCACAAGTAGTAATGCTTTTGTTTTTCAGACCTACTTCAGCAGAATTGTATAACCAAACTGGTTTGTATGTCCCATTGATCTTGTCTTTACCAAATCCAGGAGAACGTGATACCAATTGTCTGATTCTATCAAAAGCCTCAAGTTGATAGTTGCATGGAGGGATAGTTCGATGCCAACGAGTGGTGGGATTGACCACAATACTTGGATCATAACGATAGTAGAGGCATATCAGACCGTCACAGCTAGAGTTGCAAACCTGGTAAAACTTGTTTTCCCAACTAGTAGGGATCTTGACAGAAACTGTTGACCCCACCACCAACGTTCTCAGAGCTTCAATGTTAGGATTACTACCAGAACCATCGTATAAGGACACCAAAACAACATCTGTTTTTCCTGATTGCTTGCGATGGAGCATCTGTCTTGTTTGGAAAGAACGGCACTGGATGATACTAGATTTCCATTGCTTCGATACTGCCGTGAACTTGAGGAGGGTTTTCGCATCAAGTCTCTCTAAAATATACTCTACCACGTCATGTGGTAGCAGTTCCATATTTTCTCTCTCTGAAAGATGAAAGAGAGAAGACACGATAGTGTTCAAAAAGGAATTCGAGAAAAGATAGTAAGGGAATCGCAGTTTATTTGTTAATTTATGAATATGAAATCTAAATTTTTTAACAAGATAAGCACGGATTTCAACAATAAACTAATCCAAAAGGAAAAGATAAAATATATTGTTATGTTGTGAATCTAATTATTACTAGATTCTTGACCAAAACAATACGAGGGTTTCTAAAAGCTCAAGTAACCTTGTAAACCCTACCATTTCTTTCTTTGGGCTTTTGGTTGAACCACCATCATTTTTTTTTTGTATTACAAAAGTAGCCTATCAACTGCGATTTGGTTACTGCTTAGATCAATCTATTTAAATTGGATTGAATTTTATAATATTTTTGGTAATATTTTTGTTTTACTGGTAAAATAAAGATAATCATATGTATCATATAAGCAAATGCCATAATAACATACAAACCAAAAGCTCTAAATAGTGAACAAAATAATGAATGATAATAGTGAATTCCTCTTCATTTTTTTATTTACGTTATTTTACAAGAAATATATTTAGACATAGTTCTTAGTCACTTCTTAATGTATAAAGAATTATATAACAATTTAAATTTTAATTAAATTTGGGAAAATAATAAAGAACAAATATCCGTCTTTATTTCTATTATTTTGTTTCTTTTTTTCATTTTCATTCAAATTAGTTTAAACATAGCCGTCTAATTGAATATGTAAGTGGAGCTATCGAACATAGTCACAAATTAAAAAAAAAATAAAAATGTATTTTAGAATAGATATAAATTAAGCATAAATCTTTAAACATTTAATTATATTTTAAAATTTATAGTCTATAGTTTCAAAACAGAATTTTTAACATATATTAGTTGGAGCTATCAACTTTTAAAATTATATCATTACTTTTTATATATTATCATTATTATTAGTCTGAAAAGGGCTTACAAATAGTTTGAGACAGCACTGAGTTTAATGGTTACTATCAGAATCAAAATCTATAATTAGCAAGGAAGAATGAGTTTGGTTCTTTCTAAACCATCCAAAAATGTGTTACACACATGGTTAATATTTGATCAGCAATTTGCAGATTTCACATAAGACTAACATTTCGAACCATTTATTAATTTCTCTTATGGTGGAATTCAGTGGCGGACCCAAGATAGATTTTTAGGGGTGTCACTAATTGGGCTTGGCCCAAATGAAAACTAAAATAAAAGAAAAAAAATAGCAAACGCGGGAATTGAACCGGGTGTCACAATTAAAGGGGGGTCAGGAGGAGAGCAAACACACCAATTGAGCTATGTAGATTTCAATTAAAGGTTACAAACTTTCTACAATATAACGTTAACATGTGTCAGGTGACACCCCTTTAACCAACGTGGGTCTGCCTCTGGTGGAACCGATCGAATCGTTATAGAGCATTACGGAAAACTGGAAGTTCTAGTTTGGTAGTTAACTCAAAGAAGAAAATAATTTATCTTGGGAGTTCAAACTTACTAATATTATTTAACGTAGATATTTAATGTGTGTTTGGAACGTGTCATGCATAATTTACGATGGCATTTAGAACTACGCCGTGGGTTAGCTAATATATAATTGAATTTTGTTATGAGTTTAATGGTAACATGTATGTGTATGTGTACGTGGATGAACCAAATTAAGTTTTGCGTGCGATTAAAGATACACGCAACAAAAACAAAAGCATGGAAGATAGGAAAGAAGAATGTTGCAAACAAGAATAACAAACGTGAAAGGGAATAAAAGATCGATGTATAATTGTGATGGAAGGCACATTCTTTTTTTTTTCCTTTTGTATGCACCAATCATTAGATATAATCTTATAGATTTATATTTTAAAAACGGGAGTGCGAAAAAAAAAGGAGAACATGTACAGCGATTTTAAGCAATGTGCATAGCAACTTCCCAGTATCCTTATTCCTAAACCCTCTACCTAATACAAACATTGCAACTAAGGAAGCCCCTTATCCAGTGGTTTAACCAATAGTTCATTAATGTTTCTACAGCAGGAGGTCTGAGTTTCAATTCCCGGAAAATGCGGAATTATGTGAATTAATGGAGAAACGACATACAAGAGATCTGCAGCATGAGACAAGGAGTACCGTCAAGCATGGATCCGATAGGACGGCTCAGGTGATACAGTTATACGTGAATCCTCATAAGACAGGTAGAATTACTGGCTGCATCACCCGAGCAGTCTTTTCAATATTCTGCATAATTCGCTTTTTCTAAAAATTGAAACTCAAACCTTCTGGTGTAGAACCATTAATGAATCATTGGTTAAACCACTGGAATTAGGAAACTTCCACAACTCTATACATACTTATCCCACTTTCTATCATTTTCTTTTTATATTAGTTTTTAAAATATTAGATGTATATATAATTATATATTACATAAAACAAGCATTAGTAAACACAATATCAGAGTCTATAAAAGATTCTACAAATAAAAGTCGGTTATAGACGACAGAAAAAACAATAAAATATCTCAAAAACCAAATGATACAAACTAAATACCCAAGGGCGGATTTGTTATGTTCTACAAACTCACCGATTGAATGAACCAATTTTCGAAGTCGGCAACACGAGATGAATGAAGAGCAATCGCCTTCAGCGTAACATTCATGATTCATCAAGTCCTACATTGTAATATATATGACGAACTTGTAAGAAGCTTATATTATTTATATTGCTAAGGGACATAACAAAACTATCATAGTAATTTAAGTACCATTTAGAATGAATATAACTAGTTTAAGTTTTAAAATTAGTGATGAATTTGTGTTGTCGAACATACACATATTGGTGACAAAACGTGATCTGCAACACGTTTTATATAACTAATAAAACCGGCCGAGTATTTATGAAGGTGTCGATCTAAACAATTATATTAATTATACTATGTTATGTTTAATTATGATGTTAGCATTCAACGTATGCTACAGTAAAACGCATAAACCATACACCCTCTGTTTTTTATATATTTGACGTTATATGATTTTCACACATATTAAGGTACCTAATACAATATCTTTTAGAACATCATTAATCTCAATCTCTTATCTGGGATTCTTAGCATCGAGTAAGAGCAGTTTTTAGTTTTTTTTAGATTTTAACTAAGAAAAGTTAATAACGGTCTCTTAAATAAGAAATATAATAGCCGTCTCTTAGCTGAAAAATGTAAAAAACAAAAAAACAAAAAAAAATGTCAAATCATAAGTTAAAAACCCCAGCTAAGAGACCATGGTTAATCATGCCCTTATACCATTCTCCATTAATTAATTATCACCTCTCGTAAGACACTCACACTAGAATTATTCCACTTTGAAATAATAACTGAAGGGCAAATAAAATCTTTTTTTTTTCTCACTAAATTTTATTAAATGGGACAAAGCCCAACAGAGGCCAAGCCCAACACCTTTACAACAAGAGTCCAACAGAAGCCCAACAAACAGGCCCATATTACATAACGCTTAAGGACCAAGCCCACAAGCAGAAACCGTTGAGGAGGAAATGACACATCACCGTCCACGTGTAAAGCCGCCGAGCGACCATGCCCACGCGTCAGAATGAAGCTCCACTTTCCACCGCCGGAAACACAGAGGCGGAGCGCCGGAATCTCGCCGTCAGCGAAGATAAATCGACGAAGAAAAGGCTCAACCTGAACGATCTTCATTGAAACCCAAAACGTCCACCAGATCTACGCTTCATCATAAAAAAACAATCATCTTCAATCGATCTAAAACCTTCGACTTTCCTTGGAGAAAACCCGTCATCTTTATTGATACGAATAAGCCCGAAGATGAAATAATCCAATTCAGGGAAGGAAAGAGCAGTTGAAAGTGAAGAAAGAGAGTTGATTGAGTCAGGGAACCACTAGAAGCGAAGATACATCAAGCCCGGAAGAATCCGGAGGAGAGCCGTCGACAACACCAGACAAAGGTGTGACACGGAGTCAAAAGCCAGCCGCCATCTCCGGAGAAGAAGGCAAAGACGCCGGAGACAAAAGCCAGACGACCATCGGGAGTTACGATGCAACGCCGGAGACAAAGCCGGCCAACCACCGAAGGAGAAGGTGCGTCGCCGGAAAACTCTTCCGATCTGGAAAACTCTCTTATCTCTACTCCTTGTGAAAGATTAATTTTAGGAACAAGGAAAATAGAGAGAAAATCCTCTCTCTAAAAGAGAGGAGATAGAGCCCTTGGCAAATAAAGTCTTATATCGCTACTTTTTGCATTGATTTTTGGAAACATCAAGTATATTGACACAAGATAAATACTCCCTCTAGATTTAATTATATTATGTTTATGTTATAAAAGAGATGTTGTGTAAGCCTATTATTACTCATGACCAGAGGTCTATATTTATACAAGTATTAGACCGTCTTATTTAGACCGTCATAAGAGAAAAATGAAATCATATTCCTAATAGGAATAAGAAATAGTACTTATCCTAAATACATATGGAAAAGGATAAACATCAAGTATAGATAAATGTAAACTCTCATTCACCTAAGTCATTAGCGAATAGGCCGGATGGATAGCTGATGGGCCGGACGGTTTGGGCCTGATATGGGTCGATCACCACTTGGTTTATAACACTCCCCCTTGATCGACACATCCGGTTCAGGGCTTGTAACATGCTTAATGTTACCTCATTAAAACCTTTCCATGAAAACCCAGTGGGACAAAATTATGGATAAGGAAAAAGAGTACAACACATGAACTCCCCCTGACTTGTACCCCCGTGTATGTTCTTCAAGTTGGCGCATGGACAATTTGATAGTTTAGCTTCATGGGCGCCAAGTCTTGAACTGGTCCTTTAATTGGCATGTCCCAAACTGATAGATAAATTTCATGGACGTGTGGTTGGTGTAGACATGGTGAAGAAGTCGGCTGACATATCATATGACTGAACTTGTAGTCCTTTGAGCTTCTTGAACGTTGATGTAGGAATAGCTCTTGCCGAATTGTAAGTTGAGTTATCTTGTAACTCTCATATCTTCTGGAACTTCATTAAGACATGGTCAAGACGTGCATCTTTGCAGCTGACCACTCTATGTCCTGGTCGGACGGATGGCATTCGACCAGTACTCGGATGGACCTCTAATTTGCGATCAAACTTTACTCGCAAGTCCTCTCATGTCCCACGGATCCTCTAGTCACATGGCTTTGCCATACTGTGGACACTTTAATATATATATTGAGTCATTGACCCAAACACATACGAATCACTTGGCTTCTCACGGACATGCCTTCGTCCATTCGGACATACATCACCCGTATGTGCTAATGGCTTATCCATTACAGCCGATCTTTCTTCATTGGTCGATCCATGTTGAGTTATAGACCTTGTCTATACTCGTCCATACCCCATGAGTGTCTAAGATCATATCAATAATAATCATTGCTGCAATGAGTTTTATAATCTCATCAAACTATGGATCTGCAGTCAAATACACTCAAGGACCTTTATACATGGTTATCGATCTTTCTTGCCTTCAGCAATGCCATA